>NW_028261381.1:64518090-64824340 GCF_051295495.1 Thamnophis sirtalis | reverse complement strand
TCTGAGCAACTTATCCTTCTTAGACCTTTGCTACTCATCTGCTGTTACCCCAAAGATGCTGATGAATTTCCTAGCACAGAAGAAAGTCATCTTATACACTGGATGTTTCTTACAGCAATACTTTTATTGCTGTTTTGCAACTACTGAATGCTACCTTGTGGCTGTGATGTCATATGACCGATATGTGGCCATCTGCAACCCACTGAAATATACTACTGTCATGTCCAAAACTGTCTGCATTTCATTAGTAATGTTCTGCTATATAGCTGGACTTCTTAATGCATCCATACAAGTGGGATTTCGTTTAAGATTAACCTGCTGCCATTCCAACATCATCAACCACTTCTTCTGTGATGGACCTCCTGTGACTCATCTTTATTGTTCTGACATCCAACTCGTTCAGATTCTACTCTTTGCTTTTGTAGGATTTAATGAGATTGCAACTACATCCCTAGTGGTAATCTCCTATTGCTGTATCATTGTCACAGTCCTCCAAATGCGTTCACTTGAAAGTATTTACAAAGCATTCTCTACCTGCTCTTCCCACCTGATTGTTGTCTGCACTTTCTATGGGACTGTTCTTTTCATGTACCTGCGCCCTAGCGCCAGCTATTCCTTGGAGCAAGACAAGATTGTGTCGGTCTTTTATGTTGTGATCATTCCTATGTTGAACCCCATCATATATAGTTTCAGGAATAGAGAAGTTAGGAATGCCATGAAAAAAACATTTCAGAGAATAATCACCTCCAAGTGACTTGCACACTTTGGGGAATCTACAATTGTTTCAGAATTATGTTTTATTCGTCCTTCCAAAGTTTTTGTGCTGAGTTTCTTTTTTTTTCCAAAAGTTTTATTTTCTTTTAAAACAAACATTTCATGATTCCTCAATCAGTGAGACATCGGAGTACAATTTTTGTGTGTGTCAAAATAGTTCTAGTTTACCACCAAATTCTTGTCTAGCCTAATGTATACCCCTCCCTCCCCCCTCCCTCCCAACCCCCTCCTCCTCCCCCCCCAACTTCCCAGAACCCATACATGGTATGGATTTTTAACAAACACAGTCTAAAATCTATTGAGAAAAAAGAAATAAAGAAATTAATGACATCTCTACATTGATCTTAGCTTCTTCTTGCTGAGCTAACTTTAAACAATTTAAATCATTTCTGATCTTAAGCATAGGCTAACTGGAATTTCTTGGTCCCGTATTTATTTTGTATATAGTCAATCCATTTTTTCCAGTCTCCTTTATATCTCTCATTACACCAAAGTGTTCCAAATTACATATTTTTATATGGATTGTCCTTTTAAAAAAATGATGATAATTTTTTTAGTCTTAGGAACCAGAAATGAAACTTTAACATAAATTAGGTTCTTAAAGGTTTGTTTGTTTTGCTCTCACACTGTATAATGATATGTGTGAGTGAGTTAACAGAGAACAATATGTCAAAAAGTTGTATGTAACCTTTTCATTTTATCAGCTATCAGCTGGTGCATAGACTTATTCTTTGGCCATTTCTCCTGGTAGCCATAAGAAATTTAATGCATTGAGTTGAATGTTTTCAAGAAGATACTTCTCATAGGGAGAATTCATTATTAGTAGTGGCAATTGTGTCTTTTTAAAAAGATTTTTCTCCCCCACTCTACAAGGAACAGCAGGAATAACTTGGCAGCCATTGTTTGGGGACAATTTGTGAAGGTGCAACTTCCACTACTAATAATGAACTCCCCCTATGGGAAGTAACGTCTTGGAAAAAAAAATCAACACAATTTATTAAATTTGTTATGGCCACCCATTCCATTACTTTAGATGCTGGATAGTTTACAAAATTCCCCAAATAATTAAAATAGTTAAAACACACATAAACAGGCAGCATGGATTGAAACAGCCAGAACAATAAATAGCACAGATATGACAGAGGCTGTTTAAGTTTAAGAGATCCTTCCACCAAACTAAGATGTAGACTGAGAATGCAGCATTAATGTTCCACAATAACACCAGAAATAGCTGGAAGCAATTCCATTTCATTATTTCTTATTTCTGATTGACCCAAGAAAGAAATTCTCTGTGACGAGTAAAAAGAAATGTGAATTAAATTGTCTATTGGCAGAATTGAAGTAATTGTAATGTCACATCCATTTGATTTTCCATTCTGTGATGGCCATCTTCCAAAATGCTTCCCAGTCTGGCATAAAGTTATAGTACACCACATAATAGCCTATCCAAATACTAATGAGGTCTGAATTTGTTTAGCTCTGGCACTCACATATGGTCAACTAGATGCTGTTCCCTGAAAGGTATCACAGCATATTTTCATTGTATTTCATTTTATTGGTTGGGGCAACCACAAACACTAGTGGGGAGGGTTTCAAAACAACTATAGCATTTTTAATGCCTTTTAAATTCAGGGGATATGGAAGCCAAAAGATTAAGAGTTCTGGACTCCCTTCATCATAAAAGCCAGCTGAGTGACCTCTCTCAGCCCAACACACTTCACAGGGTTGTTCTGGTGGGGAAAATAGGAGGCAGAAGTATTTGGTCTGTTTGCCACCTCATTTTAACTATTTATAAATATATATAAATATTATAAACACACAGACACAAAATCACATTAATGACATCTTTTAGTGTGTTATGTTTAATTGTGCATTTGTCACATCCAGTATGCAATAACATTTACAATTTAAATCTCTTTGCCCTAACAAAAGCCACCCAGTTACTCTAATTTCTTCTTAAGACCCAGAATACTGAACTCACAATATATGGATGGCAACAACTGTACCACATTGGATGAATTCGTTCTTGTGGGATTTACTGATCAATTAGAGCTACAGATCATCCTATTCAGAGGTGGTATACTGCCGGTTCGGACTGTTTCACCTGAACCAGGAACGAAAATTGCAGGTAGCTCCGCCCACCCGCCCTGGCTCTATGACATCCCATTTAGGCCCCTTTTTATCCAAGGTGCATGCACAGAAGGTTCACATTTGCGAACCCTTAGTGAAGGTAAGTGAATACCATCCCTGATTTTATTCATTATATTCCTTCTGGTTTATGTTATCATTCTGGTGGCAAATACTGGACTTATTGTAATACAAAGGATTGATTCTCATCTTCAGACCCCAATGTACTTCTTTCTCTGCAATTTGTCCTTCCTTGACATGTGCTATGCCTTCATCATCATCCCCAAGCTATTAGTGGATTTCTTATCGCCGAGAAAAACCATTTTGTATTCCAGATGTATGACCCAGTTATATTTTTATGCTGTTTCCACAACCACAGAATCTTATCTCATAGGTGCTGTGGCATACAATTGCTATGTAGCTGTTTGTAATACCTTGCTGTATACTGTCATCATGTCTCATAGACTATGTGACTGACTGGTATTGGAATCCTATGCATGCGGGTTTCTAAATCCAACAGTTTTACCTTAAAAATATCAATTGATGACTCCAACATCACTTTTAATCAAACTGGCCTGATCTGATATCCATCTCAATCGAATCCTTGTTTTTGTTTTTGTTGGATTTAGCAATAGCAATAGGAATAAGATTTATATACCGCTTCATAGGGCTTTCAGCCCTCTCTAAGCAGTTTACAGAGTCAGCATATTGCCCCTACAGTCTGGGTCCTCATTTTACCCACCTCGGAAGGATGGAAGGCTGAGTCAATCCTGAGCCGGTGAGATTTGAATCGCCGAACTGCAGATAACAGTCAGCTGAAGTGGCTGCAGTACAGCACTCTAACCACTGCGCCACCTCGGCTCTTACCACTACATTCATAATTCTCCTCTCTTACTGTTACATCTCATCTACCATCCTCATATGCATCTGGCCACTATTAGTTTTTTCTATGGAACCAGCAGGTCCTGACAGGTTCTGGAGAACCAGTAGCAGAAATTTTGAGTAGTTCAGAGAACTGGCAAATGCCACCTCTCACTGGCCCCAGAGTGACGTGGGAATCGAGATTTTGCAGTATCCTTCCCCTGACATGTTCACCAAGCAATACCCACCAAACCACACCATGCCCATCAAGCCATGCCCATAGAACCGGTAGTAAAAAAAAATGAATTTCACTGTATGAAACCCTTCTCTTTATGTATTTGTGACACAGCCAGTGGTGAAATTCATTTTTTTTACTACTAGTTTTGTGGGTGTGGCTTGGTGGGCGTGGCAGGGGAAGGATACTGCAAAATCTCCATTCCCACCCCATTCTGGGGCCAGCCAGAGGTGGCATTTGTCAGTTCTCCAAACTACTCAAAATTTCTGCTATCAGTTCTCCAAAACCTGTCAGAACCTGCTAGGACCAGCTCTAGTTTCTTCTTGGAACATAACATTGTTTCAGTTATGTATACTGTGGCAATCCCCTTTCTCAATCCTTTGATATACAGCCTCAGGAACCAAGAGATGAAGGTTGCCATAGTGAAGACAAGGGAGAGACTCAGAATGACAAAATTAAGGTGGCATCCACAGAGAATATTGTAGCTTAGAAAAGTCTTTCAGCTGACATGAGAAACAAGGAGAAGAGAACATTTTAAAGCAGGGGTGTCAAATTCATGTTGTCACATCATCACGTGACATATCACACACACACCCCTTTAACTACACTGGGTGTGGGTATGGCCAGCATGTGACACATCTGGCCCATGGGCTTGGAGTTTAACACCCCTGCTTTAAAGGATAACTAAAGCAAACCAAAGATTGAATAAAATAATGCTGAAAATTTGCCAAGAAAATTGCAGGGAGTTGTCTTCAGAATTGGACATGACTGAACAGATATCCAGAATATCCCCTGGAGCAGATACTTCTTACCTGTTCCACACTAACTATTTAGTTCTGAGTTGCTTAGGAGATCGGAGGCAATTTGAGCCCAATGATCTTTATTAATACAATCAGGAACTAATATAACAAGCAGTTTCTCTGACAGCTTTTTGTTCCCGAGCTGTCAGAGGAATAATCAATCAGAAGTCTGCAATTCTCCTGCTGGCTGGCTGCCACATCGGAACCAATAGGGTTGCTTCTATCCTTGACTGACACCTAGCAATCATAACCGCAAGGACTTAACACCCCTTCTTCCTAGACCACGCAAGCGTAGTCTTGTAAGTAGGCAGGCCAGTGGCGGCTCTGCACAGAACACCTCAGTTCCAGGGCTGGTGCTGGTGAAGAAACATGTCCAGGCTCCTCCTCTGCTGTGGGACCCATCGTGACATCATCAGCTGGAAACCTCCCACTTGTAGGCCGTCTGGACTCTACAGGTAGGTCTCTTGCCAAGAACACTTCAGGAGGTAGAGACGGTGGTTCCTCTGAAGCAGTGTTTTATAGCCGGTAGGTGGTAGTAGGTCTTTGAACTTGGTATTGCAACGGGGTTGGTTGAATGGCTTCATTGTCGGTAAGAACTTAAACTTGTTGTGGTAATGGAGGTGGTTGAGTGGCTTCATCGGCTTTTGACTGGTTGCAGTGCCACAGCTGATCTATGTGGCACTGCCACATCCATCCATCATTTAATCGGACCCTATAAGAACAGGGCCCAGTTACCTCTGTGATTTTACCCGGTACCCATTTTGGGTCACCTGTGCAATTTCTAGCAAACACCTAATCCCCAGGTAAAAAGTTCTGAGTCATTCCCTCTTGCGGCGTCTCTGTCGTGCACATTTGGTGCAGCCTGCCCAGGTCAGTTCATAGTCGTCGGCCCATCATGAGCTCGGCCGGACTTTTTCCAGACACTGGGCAGGGAGTTATGTGTTGTATGAACAGATAGCAAGAGATCTTGTTTGTTAAACTCCCTAACCCCATCCTACCCAAAGCTTCCTTTGCCGAAAGAACCACTCGCTCCACCCCAGCCATTACTGGCGGGGTGGTAAGGAGCCACCATGACATGCCAAATGCCTAATTTGGCCACAAAGGCCAAAGGCCTGGAACACCACTGAAGTTAACTGCAGCCCATTATCAAACACGATGGTGTCTGAAAAACTGTGTGTTGCAAATAGACACTGTAAAGCTCAGATGGTAGACTCCTCAGTAGTGGAATGCATGGGTGTTAATTCCACCTATGTAGAAAAGGCATACACTACCACAATCTCCAACTAGCCTTATACTGGCCCCACAAAATGCAAATGGATTCGGGACCATGGTCCTCAGGGAAGCTCCCACTCCCTGGGGTTTGCTGTGGGCAGGGCTGATTGGGATGATTGACAGGGTTGGCAGCTGTGAACCCATTTTGCAATAGCTTCATCCATTTTGGGCCACCAGACATAGCTGCGACCCAAAGACTTCATTCGCACTATGCCGGGGTGACCCTCATAGAGGAAACTAAGGATGGATTGGTGGAACGGTGATGGCACCACCACCCTGCTGCCCCATAATAGGCAATCTCTTACCACAGACAATTCTAACTGTCTCCTGTAATATGTTTTTCTGGTCGGTACTCCAGGCAATAGGAGTAGGCAGCCAAGAAAACTGGCCACTACGACTTACACAGGAGCCGGCAGCAACAAAATTCCCTCTATGTGTGACGATTGTTTGAGCATCCACAGTAGCGTCATCCACAGGCAATTGCTGATACCCTTGGGTCAAATCGAGTTTGGCAAAAATTGAACCCTGCCCCAAAGAGTGGAGCAGATGCTGCACCACTGAGCCAGGGTAAGGATTAGCCTGCAATGCTTTATTAATTGTCGATTTATAGTTGGCACAGATCTTAATGGATCCGTCTGACTTAATTGGAAGAACAATAGGGGTTTCCCACTTTGCATAGTCCACAGGTTCCAAAATGCCTTGAGCCAGCAGTTTATCAAGCTCTGCATCCACTTTGTCCCTTAAGACAAAGGGGACGCACTGCACCTTTAGTCTAATGGGAGGAACCTGTGCATATAAACTGAAGGAAATAGGTGACCCTGTATATTTACCTAGACTGTCGCTAAACACATCTGTAAACTCCTTTTCCAGGTCGGTGTAGTCATCAGTTTTCTTGGTGGTATGGACTCCTGCAATAGAAAGGCGAAGAGCTGCAAACCACTCAAGCCCCAAAAGGGTGGCTAGGGGGTCAGCAACTATAATTAGTGGCAGGCACCCTTTAAAAGCGAGGACTTAACACTAACTATGTTTTATCTTTATTAGAAAAGTTGTAACTTGTGGTGGTAAAGAGATGGAAATAATAGTTTGTTTATTATTTAATTAATTTTTGTGCTGCCCCACTCCCAGGGATGCTGAGCTTTTGAATTTTTGACCATATTGTATATGGTCATACACTTGTATATCTTTTTAGTGTATTTATATGTTGTTGTTTGTAAAGATTGTAATTTGCATAATCTACAGTAGAAGGTATTGTGTATGTATACGTATACGTATACGTATACGTATACATATACGTATACGTATATGTATATGTATATGTATATGTGTGTGTATATATATATCCTTGCATGCCTTTTGATATATCCATATTGAATTGTACATTCATTGTTTGCATATTCACATTATTCTTTAGATTTTCTCCCTGCTATGTCCGACATGTTTATGACTTACAGAACTTTCAACATACACTTAGAATATATCGTCTAGTTTGGAAAGTGTTGAAGGCTTGGGAATGTGTCCTGCTAGCTCCTTATTTCTTTTCTCCATAATTCTGGCAAAATTTACAAGCTTGCTAGAATACAAATTCAGCACTGATTTGTCTTCTGACCCCCCTCGTCCCACACCAACACACACTCTGAGCCAAAGATAAGTTACGGCATTTAATTAACAGACAGACAGGTCCTTGGCAGCAAACCAGCACAGACAAGCTTGGGTAGCAATCCAGCACAGATAAGGCTTGGCAGCAATCCAGCCTGCCAAGCTTACCATAATGTTCTCTGACATTGATTCCTGCGTTGACTTCTGCAAGAGGGGTGTGTGCACAAGCAGTCTTTTTATAGTCTGGAGAGGAGCCTAATGACCACCAGCTGAGTGCAATTACCTCCTGTAACTGCGCAACTGTTCCTGATGCCTATTAGCTCTTCGGTGCTGTGCATCCAGGAACAACTCACTGCTGGCGTCTGGCTCACTCTCCCTTGTCTCCTCCCCACTGGTCCAAGGATCAGGTGCCTCCTGGTGGCCAACCAGCCTCTCTGCACCCTGCTTGGAGTCGGAACCCTGTCAGGGTCCTCCACATCCTCCAGAGCCGACTCATAGGGCCTCTCGCTGTCGGACTCTGGTGGCAGCTCCAACGGCTCCTGATGAGCCACAACAGATTTGTATCAAGGATGCTATGCTAGCTTTCAAAGCATTTCTTTATTTCCTCTCACACCTGGAGGACATTCCAGCCTTATCTCCAATTCCTGAATTAATTATAATTACTTTCCTTTTTTTCTTATTATTATGCCCATACCTTCTATTTTGATCAATACCTTCGTTTTATATCTTAGTATCTTAAAATATCCTAGTTTATGTATTGCTGACATGCTTGCTCTTGGCTGCCCCAGTATTTTTCTGGAATTCTAAACCTTGGTAAAGGCACCATTTTCCTGTTAAGCCTCCCCAAATCAGTTACATCTTTAATAACAGTAGACAATTTTTGCTCTGAACATTGTCCCTGCTGTATTGATGGTTATGCCTATTTGTCAAGTATTTTTCTTGCCTTTATAGTCAAAGCTTGCCTTTTCTTGCCTTTATAGTCAACGCTGAGAAAGGTCCTCAGGCAATAAGAAAGAGTGTGCATTTCTTTAAATTTCAGACACAATTAATTCAATATTCAAGAGTAGGAATGTGTAGTGGACAATCTTTGTCTCCAAATTATGGATACTGGCAAAATGTGAACTGAGCTGGTCTTTTATATTACACAGCCTCAAACCTAATTACAGTACTCAATATCTAAACTTGTATAAACCCCACCTGCATGTCTAGGTTCTAGCAGAAGAGTTTAGTAGAAAAGGAAGAACAATTAAGAGTTGAAGAGTATGTTTTTCCAGAGGTCTTTTGATGCTGTATGTTCTGTTTCGGCTTTATTTTATTAAGTACTGAGATCACTGAGAGTCCTGGATTGCAGCAACATACAATTTGTTAAGTAAGTAAATAAGCAAGCAAGTAAATATATACATACATGCATGTATACATAAAGGTGTAGCTTAGATTCTTCCCCACTGCCCTAGTCAAACTGAAAGATCATCATTCCTTGTTTGACTTTCTCTACAGGTAATTGTCAGCCACAGATCAAAAGAAGACATGGTCAAGACTTGGCCAGACCTGAATTATCAATGTTCCTTGACATTTCTTTTAAATGGCATAGAGAATGGAAGGAGCTTTTTAAAAATTATTTTCAATTCTCTTGAGCAGTAATTAAAATACAAAAATAATAAGCAGAGGAGAATGGTATGTTTTGATGTTTAGGACATGGAGTACCTTTCCGTGATCATTTAAGACTCTTTTTAGAACTGTTTTATAAAATTATCACACACACACACACACACACACACACCACACACACTTTTTTCCTTTCTTACTCTATGGTTATAACTTTACTGAGCATGTACTTTTAAAAGAGGATTAAAAGTAGAAGTTCATAACTCTCTCTACTAATACCCAGGATACTAATGATATGTATTACCCAGGATAATGCCTAATTCCCAACTAACATCCAGGATGATTAAAAGTGGTTCACAAGTCTCCCCACTGTTTATATCCAGAGATAATGCATGCAACCACAGCATTTCTGGGTTGTAAATTGTTTACCAAGAGTGTTGTTAGCTCAGCTACTAGAGCTCAGCTTCCAGAGACTTATTTATTAATCTGAGTAAAATATTTATTTGATCAGTATTGTACAAGCAGCAGAGTTAAGTGGCTTTAATGTATCTAAACCCAGAGAGTTATTTTTTTAAATATGCCTCTGCCAAAATAGATCAGGGACAAAATAATTGATTATTTGGATATGTTGTATCTGAGGGAACTGGCCACTAACAAGATCACCAAAGTGGGGAATAAGGGAGAACTATATAAGTAAAGGGTTTTACATGCATGCACATGATTCAGAAACATAAAATAATATGTGAGAATTGTCAAGAAAATACTAAAACTTTAGAAATCCTGTCTATCATGAAGATTGTCATCCCAAATCAGCTGATCACTAAAAGCAAAAACATGTAATTAAAATCCATGATCTGATCTTTCAGAGGCTAATATTATCAATCTTTTAAGGCAAAACTTGTCAAAACCCTGATACTCAATCTATACTTATTAAAAGTCGGCAATATCATATATACACAATCAAACTAGTCATTCTCAGACTGAAAAATTTCTCCTGAATCAATGAGATGCAAAGAGAACAAAGTTCCTACATCATTAGCAATCAGAAGACTAAAGAAGTTCAATTGATAAGGTTTCACTGTTCAAGTCTTCACCAAATCTTCCTTCTATTCTGGTAGTGTGAAAGCATAATTATAGTATTAATGTTTTATTACAATTAATATAATTCTTAGTAAGTACATCAGGCTGCCATACTGCTATATAATATTATAATTATAACATCAAAATAACCATTATAAACTTTTTAAAAAAGAATTGTTGGACTCAATAAATACTATAGTATCAGACAGTGGTGAAATTCAATTTTTTTTTCTACCGGGTCTGTGGACATGGCTTGGTGGGCATGGTAGGGAAAGGATACTGCAAAATCTCCATTCCCATTCTACTCCTGAGGGAAGGATATTGCAAAATCTCCATTCCCACCCCACTCTGGGGCCAGCCAGAGGTAGTATTTGTCGGTTCTCCGAACTACTCAAAATTTCCACTACCGGTTCTCCAGAACCTGTCAGAACCTGCTGAATTTCATCCCTGGTATCAGAGGCAATCCCATGAGAAAGATATGTAAAAAAAAAATCAAGATGGCAGCTGCAATCACACATTCAAAGCTCTGCAAGCAATGCATATAAAAAGGGACAGTGTTTTGATTTCAGAGTTGTGGCCAAATCATAACTATTTTGATCTCACTTGTCTGACACTATCCTTAAGGTTTTTTTCAGGAACACATTCAGATGTCTCAAAACTCTGTTTGTTCTTCTGAAAATGTTAACCAAAGACTGCTAGTTTCACCAGTACAGACTATGGGAAAGTCTGCAGATTATGGATACTGCAGCATCTAAATACTGCCTGTGACCTGTTAACCTGTGACCTGTAAACCAATCATTTATGGCTGAGAAGCATGCTTATTTTCTGCCATGCTTTCTCCCCTCCCCCCTTTGGCCATGAAAAGTGCAGGGATATATCAGGTTACTGGATTGGCCTATATATATTGCAGAAATGTACATTTTATAGCCTCCCCCTGCTTCTTAAACTTAGGAATGTGTTATTTTAACATTTCAAGCATACTATACTCCAAGCCTTAACACATTCAAATGACCATAAAGGATGGGAAAGTGATTCCTAAGAGTTGCTGCACACACTGGCCAAAATCCATGTACAGTTTTGTGTAAGAGCCCCAGGCTGCCTCAACAGTTAAAATAGTGCCCTGTTCTGCTCCAGTTAAAAAAGGGGTTCAAATGCTTTTTAAAGCAGAGAACATTTTTCTGGCCTCTGCAGCTCCAAGATATCAGCAGAACATCTTCTTATGGATGATGCCCCCAAGAAAGTAAGAAACAGATGCTGGCACTCAGCTAAAATTGGTCCCTACTCAAATCCATCCTGTTTGCAGAATTAATTAATTAGAATTAAGGAGGGGATATATGGAGGTAGAGAAGAGGAGGAGGCAGAAAAAGCAGGAACAAACTCCACTTATTATTAAGGGTGTTGCATTTGCCTTCTAGTGTTACTCAGGAGCTCATCAATATTCATTAACAAATAGATGTCAGAGTTTATCAGTGGTGGGATTCAGCCAGTTCACACCTATTTGGTAGAACTGGTTGTTAACTTTCTAAGCAGTTCTGAGAACCAGTTGTTGGAAGAAATCTCCTTTTGTTTTTTTCCACTTTACAGGGCTAATCCTGTAAGGAAGGAAACATTCTGGTGTTGTTTATAGTCTAATCTTTATTGCTCTGCCTACAAAAACTGCCTCTCCAGTAACCTTTGTTACATTGTAACAGCTAAGGCGAAGCGCCCATCGACCTGAGTGATGTTGAGTTGGCCATGCCCACCCAGTCACATAACCACCAAGCCACGCCTACACAGCGGGTCATTAGGGCAGAGAACCGGGTGTTAAATTATTTGAATCCCAACACTGGAGTGTATGCAGCAGAGGAGGTGTTCAGCTGGTCCTTGCTGGTTTGGGCAAACCCACCCCAATGTAATATGCAAGCACTGTGCATGCACAGAAGGTGGGGCGTATGTGCATATGCGGCACGTGTGCTCATATTTGGGAACTGGTAGGGAAGGTAAATGAATCCCACTGCTGGTATGCAGGAAATATTTCCCCTGCCTGCCTTATCAATGATTTCTTTTCAGGAAGAACTCATGTTCCATCTCAAGCCTTCTTAGGGACATGAGCCTTATGAATCCATAGTTTTATAATAAAGGAGGCCATCATGAGAGAAAACATCCAGACTTTTATTCTGGTATATTTTAAGTAATACTTTCTCTGCCAGTAGTGTTCAAGAAATGCATTACAAAGCTACACAATCACAAATATAGGAATTCTGGAACTTCCTTTAGGTTTCCTTTTGAGAAATGCATTTTCTCTGTCAATGCAAAGGACGGGTTTTTATGAGCACTTGGCTGTTAGGGTCTGTCTTTATATATCACTTGGTTGCCCTGCAAGTACATGAGAAAATCTACTGTATTTTTTGGAGTATAACACACCTTTTTTCCTCAGAAAAGGGGCTGAAAATCTGGGTGCATCTTATACATCGAATACAGCATTTTTTGCCTCCTGAAACCCCGCCCCTTCACCAAAATGGCCGTGCATACCCTTATGGAGGTTTTCAGAGAGCTCCTGAGGGCTGGGGAGGGCAGAAATGAGCAAACAACAGACCATTCCACCCCACAGCAGCACTCATGCAATTTCTTTGACAAAATCGGACCCATTTTCATGAAAAACGGGTCGTTTTTGGGAAGTTTGCAAAGTGCAAAAACTTTTTTTTCCTTTTGGAAAGCTCTTTAACTGATTGATGAGAATTACATTGATCAAGTGCTGTGCCAGCAGAAACACCTACCTACCTACTGTATTTCCCTCTCTATATATTTCTCTCTCTCTATCCCTCTACCTACCTACCTACCTACCTACCTACACAAACTCTCTCCCTCCCTTCCCCCCTACTGTATTTCTCTATCTCTATTTCTCTCTATATATATCCATTAATCTACCTATCTATCTACCTAACTACTCTCTCTCTCTTTCCCTACCTATCTACTGTATTTCTCTCTATGTATCTCTTTCTATTTCTCTCTCTCTATCCCTCTATCTACCTACACTCTCTCTCTATCTCTCTCTATTTCTCTCTGTCTATCTCTTTATCTACCCACCTACCTAACTACTCTCTCTCTCTCCCTCTCCACCTACTGTATTTCTTTCTCTTTCTCTCCCTCTCTATCCCTCTACCTACCTACCTACTTTTTTTTAAGTTGCATCTTCAAAACCTTGATGCATCTTATCCTCCAGTGCATCTTTTACTCTGAAAAATATGGTATTTAGCACGTTGATGGAGAAAAAACTTTTCTCTTCACCAGCCTTTGAAAAGCTCCTTTTACTTCTTTGTTTCTCAGACTATAAATCAGAGGATTCAGCATGGGAATCACCATCGTGTAGAAGACAGAGGTAATTCTGTTTGAATTTCTTCCATGGATTGCATTAGGCTGGCAGTATATTAGAAGAATTGTCACATGGAAGACTGAGATTGCTGTGAAGTGAGAGGCACAAGTGGAGAAAGCCTTGCATTTTCCCTCGCTGGAGTGAATCTTTGAAACACACACGATAATTAAAGTGTAGGACATGAGAATAATGATGATGGTACTACTCTCCACAAAAGTGGCAAAAATGAAAAGCAGCATCTTATTGAGCTGGGTGTCTGAACAAGACAGAGTTAACACTGGCACAACATCACAAAAGAAGTGGTTGACAATATTTCCACAGAATGGTAGCCGAAAAGCAGAGATTGTATGAACTAGAGCACAAATAATGCCCCACAGATAAGAACTAATCACTAGAAAGATGCAAACATTTTTGGACATAATCACAGTATACAATAAAGGGTTACAAATGGCCACATACCGGTCATATGCCATTGCAGCCAAGAGAAATGATTCAGCAACAACAAACATGATGAACAGGTACATCTGAACTGCACATGCAAAGAAACAAATGCTTTTTACTGCAGAGGCAGTACCCATCAACAAATTGGGTGTTATAGATGAAGAGTAACAAATGTCAATCAAGGATAGATGGCTGAGGAAGAAATACATTGGGGTATGGAGACGAGATTCAACCTTGATTAACAGGATGATCCCAAGATTTCCCACCACAGTCATAATGTAGATCACAAGAAACATCAGAAAGAGAATGACCTGTAGATCTCCTGGATGGTCTGAGAAACCCAAAAGAATGAATTGGGTCACCAGTGTGTAATTTCCTTTCTCCATTCCTTTCAGATTACAAACTGGAAAGTATCATATTTGATATAGTATGAGGAGACATTTGACCTAGAAACCAGCTAAAGAACGTAACGATTTGTTTCTGCATCATATTTTGTTCTTCAAAGAGTGATTTCTTTTTTCACCTGTGAATGATGCTCCTTGGGGGGGGGAGAGAAATAAAAAAATTGCAATAAAGGAGTCTTTATCAACATTATTTTTTTTAAAAAAAACTCATCATGTGACTGCCAAACCAATCACTTCCAATCAAAGTATTTGAGAAGAGATTTTAAGTAAAATCCTTCATGATGTTGCAATCCCAGTTGTAGTTATTTTTCTATATCATATTGGATCTGTCTGTCTGTCTGTCTCTCTCATCAGCCATAAAGTCGAGACAGCAGTCAAACAGAACTCCATTGCTAATTGGATGATGGACTGTGCAAGAAAGATCCATCAGGACCAGCTATTATGGGAAAGTAGCATCACATTAGTCAATGTTTCTATGAAGATTGGAAATGCTTGAATTTCACAGGCAGAGAGAACAATTGAAATATTAAACATAGTTCCCAATTTAGAGCTGTTAGAAAATTATTTACTTAGCACCCGATACAACTAGTAGTCAATCTCTACATCCAGATGAGAGCAAGCATACAAATCCCTCAGTACAGCTAACAAAAAATATAACTTTATATTTGTTATGAAACATCAGCTGACATAAAAGCATTTAACTGGCAAAATGGATAATAGGCGGCAAAAGCAGGGGGGAAAAAGACATGAACAGGAACACATTTATATTATCTATATCAATCAAAAGGGGCATAACTTTCCAGAGCGTAGACTGTAAATAATTCAAATGGATATTCCAAAAAGGAGATTTCCCTTTGGTTGTTCAGTTTTAATCCCTTATGTCCATAGTACTAACAGAATATTGATGAAAGTAGGATACTATTCTGCACCATGAAAGGAACAATTTGGTGGTATGAGAAGGCCTCCAAAGGCATTTCCCCCCAGCATAATATTTTACTAGGTCTCTTTCTGTTGCAAGCACATGTACCTTCCATTGATCACCAGATAAATGGATAAATAAAAATACTCTGATTGCAACCTGTACCTGTCATGTTCAAATTACCACAAAATGAGAAACAAAGTTGAAAGCCCCCTACTCAAGTTATCACAATCAACCCTTAACTATATGGACAGCTTTCTGGTTTTCACAGGGCTCAGACTGAAGGGTGCCTCTTGGATTAGAAAGTGAATGGATTCCAATTTGTCAAGAGGGTCCTAAGCATTGCTCTGCAAAGCTTCTAAGGGGCAATTCAATTTGACAAAGCGTTGATCAAATTACCTCTTTGAAGCAGTTTCTAAACTGAAGCAAGGTTCAATTTAAAGGACCAGCTTTCCCATTATTGCCTATGTGCAAATCTTTTCCCCCAAAAAACCTAGATTGATTCTTGAATAGAATAAATTTGCCCTGCATGCTGACTTGCAAATAATTGAATCATGTTTTCTTCACATTTCAGATCTCCTGTTTGATTTTCAAACTTTAAATTAGATTGGCTAAATTTAATTTTATTCCAGAACTTACCAAGTGCCATTTGACATTGGAAAGCAACAGAGCAGCTATAGACGCCTGCAGTTGCCTTGCCAATGGCAACAGACTCCTCTTCCTGACCTCAAAGGCAAATGCTACTAGAATGCATGAGGGGGCCTTTTTCAATCATCCCTGTGCCCTTTGGGATGTGATCTCTAAGTACTTTAAATTTGTCTCCTCGAGAGGATGGATTCCTCAAGCAATATCGACAACAATGAAAGATTTCTATAAGAGTTGCATATTTTTCTTTCACATAGCTTTGTCTCCTCTTATCCAGCCAGGCACCAGCTTTCTTTTCCAAACTTTAACATCCAGGATCCTGAGCCAAGCTATTCTCCTATGTGATAAAAGAGAGATCACAGCAGCCCTATGTATATTTCTCTGAAGGTTGAGTCATGGCAACTGGACTTATTTTCTTATTGGTTTGAGACATTTCACAGCCCATACAAGCAGCTTCATCAGTCACAGCAAGAGCTGAATGTACCAATTCTTTCTTCAGGAGGTTAATGCTGGAGGAGTTGGTACATTCCAATGACTCTGCCTAATTAAATTGCTCTGACTCAGGAAGCTACTTGGATGACCAATAAAATTACTCTAACAAGAAAATAGGTCCAATTCAGAGGTGGGATGCTAATTTCTTTACTACTGGTTCAGGCGCTGTGGTCTGGGCACTCTGCCAGCTCTATTTTCACTGCAAGAGAGTTACAGGAGGCTGCCCTGGCCAAAAATGGATTTTTTTGCTATTTTTGTTGAGAGAGGCACAGCAGGTCCAATCTTCACTGTTTCCAGGCTGGCCCTATGGCCCAGATCTACCGCCCCCACCCCCCGCCTTGGGTTTGACACCCCTGCTATAGGATAAAAAGAAAATTAATGATAGAGGAAATCATTTTCTAAACTAGCTGGTTCAAGGCTGGCCAAAGCAGTTATTGGCTTGTCTTTCCTCTATGACTGGAAACAGCTTCAGCTGCAGAGTCAAAGTTTTCAACTTTGAGTTACAGCCCTAGTTCCACTTCACAGACTGGACTCATAATTACCTCTGCTTTGCCAGAAAGCCCTTCAAGCATATCTTACAAACTGCTGAAGACCATCTGAGAAGCTACAAAGGTACCTTATGGCCAGAATACCACATGGCTCTTCACAGTTTTTTCATCATGCTGCTGAAAATATCCTAATTTTATTAGCAAATGTTGGACTTTATTGACTATTTTTAAAGGTTTCTTTTTTGTCAACTGGTCCTAATCACAATGATATTATTTCCTGGCACACAGTAAACCATTTTGTGCCACAAGCACAACGTATGGCTCCTAATGAGATGCATAGAGGAAGGTGCAATGTATGAACTTCATCTAGATATTTTCACTGGTTTTCCTAAATGAATCCTCCCAGGGCCCCTTCAGCAAACAGTTAAATGACAAGTAAAAACTATTAGAAGCAAGACGTAAGCAAATTTAACATTGAACATTATTCTTGAGTCCCCAGAGTGAGTGAGATCATAATTCAGAAGCACTTGGGGAAAGAATAAATTATTTTCAGCAATTCATAGTTCCAGACAAACACCAAGAAGCAGAATTTCATCATGAGGTTAAAATGAGAAGACCTGTCCTCTCCATTCAGGCCTCTTCGAAGGTACATTCCCTTTTTATCTATGGCATCTGATACCATTACCTCTATTAATCAGTTGTACTGGGTGATGGCTTTGCACATTCAGAAAGGTTAGTTTCTTATGGAAGAGAAGGCCAGCAAGAGTCAACCTTTCCCACTGCCTCCTATATATTTCTGCATTATATTCCATGCTGGAGCCACTTTTTAAAGGGAGAAGAGCAGCAATGAAGGGGAAAGATAACTGAAAATTGGTGGGTGCATCATTTGTGAATCAGAGTGCTTCCTTTTATTTCAGTTTTAACAATAATAGTAAATAGTTATGATGATGTATGCATCTTATGATATGTACAGCTGGAAAAAATCTGACTTTAGATAGCAGGGAAGAAATTTAAATTAGAGTGGGGAAACAGATTTATTATTGATATAAAGGGGGGCTGAAAGAGGACAATAATAGTATACAGTAGTCAGATTTGTATCTATCAGGAATAGGAAATAAATTATAATCTTGAATGAATAACTAGATTTGGCACAGGCTGGGCTACAGGAGAAGGATGGAAATATTGAACTGAAGTTGATTCTAAAATTTCAACTTAGAATGACAATGGAAGTAACCAGGAAAACAATTTATAACATGTTGTTATTTTTAAATATTGGCTACTTTAAAAATGTGCTTTTCTCCAGTTTCAGTGGTGTCATCTGGCAAAATTAAAGACTGTGTGCAAACTTTTCATCAAAGAAATGTCTGAAGGAAATGTCTCTATGGGAAGTGATTTTATTCTTATGGGTTTTACAGATCAGTATATATTCCAAATGTTGTCTTCTTTGTTTTTCTCAGCTGTTTATATTTTTACCATTGTTGGAAATCTTGGCATGATTTTATTAATCAGGACTGACTCACGACTCCATACACCTATGTACTTCTTCCTGAGTCATCTTTCTCTTATAGACATGTGCTATTCTTCTACAATTGTTCCTAAAACTTTGGTGAATTTCTTAGCAGGCAAAAAGACCATTTCATTTGCTGGATGTACCACCCAATTATTCTTCTTTGCAGTTTGTGCTACCACTGAGAGCTACCTGCTGGCTGTCATGGCCTATGATCGTTATGTTGCAGTTGGCAAGCCTCTGCTTTACACCGTTGTCATGTCTCAGAAAGTTTGTGAGGGGTTACTGGCTGGGGCATATTTCATGGGTGTGATGAGCGCAATTATACACACTACCTCTATATTCCGTCTCCCATTCTGTCGTTCTCATAAGATCAACCACTTTTTCTGCGATGGACCCCCAATCCTAACCCTAGCCTGCTCAGACACTCATTTCAATGAGACACTTCTTTTTGCTGTGGTTGGGTTCAACGTCTTGCTCACGACTGCATTCATTCTAGCATCCTATTTGTCTGTCCTCGCCACTGTGCTGACTATTCACTCTGCTGAAGGCAAGTGCAAAGCCTTCTCCACCTGTGCTTCCCACTTGGCCACTGTTACATTGTACTATGGAAGTACCCTTTTCATATATTCACGGCCAAGCTCAAGCTCTTCCCAGGATCAGGACAAAGTGGTTTCTGTGTTGTACTCGGTTACAATCCCCATGCTTAACCCACTAATTTACAGCATGAGAAACAAGGAAGTGAAGGAGGCTCTTAGAAGAACAAGAGGCAGATTCCATCCTTCATGATGCCAATGGCACCAAGTAGTGCAATCTCAGCAAATACAATACAGGTAATTTCTTTTTGCACAATAAATGGATGGGGTAGTTAACCAAAAGTTTGAGGGGCTGGGAGGAATATTGGGAGATGTCTTTTAAATATATATATATATATATATATATATATATATATATATATATATATATATATATATATATATATATATATATATATATATATATATATATATATATATATATATATATATATATATATATATATATATATATATTCTTTTTAAACAAAACAACACATACAAAACAAAGCAAGAGAAAAAAACAACTTTCCTCCATTTCATCAAGCATGTCGTTTGGTTACAAGTTTTTGTGCATCAATTCTTAAGATTAAGAATAACATCACTGGCTTTGCATTAAACATAACTGAATATTTCACTGTCATTGAGCATTATGTGTTCAAATTACCATTAATATTCTTTCATTTGTAACAATCCTTATTTCCTTGAATTCATAATTATCTATCAAATAACAATGTCTTTAAAGTATTATAATATCACCTATCTCCAAGGAGAAAAAGCGGAGATTAGAACAAAGAATTCCTATTAATTTATAATATACATTCATATTTTCAATTGCCCATAATGTCACCAATCATCCAGAATTCCAAAAATAATTTTCCATTATTAATTATTAATCCATATAGTGGTTAAGTATTTCAAATCATATATATATTAATTGTTCATTACATCATCATTGGTCCATTTAATATACAAATATTTTTCTAATATAAAATGGTCGCTACATGCAATTACACCAAAGTGTTCAAATCATCCCACACTTATACGTTGAGATCATTATTGTCCTTTATGTATCATGAGAATAGTGCTCTATATCATAATGAGGGAGAAAAAACTTCATAACAATGACTATAAATTTCTATTACTACATAAGTAAACAATATCATTCTCTGGTTTTTTTATTTAACCATTGGTAAAACAAGTCCCATACTTTATAATATTGCTTGTCATTTTGTTCTCTAATTTCAAATGTAAGCTTACTCATTTCAGCACATTCCATTATTTTTCAAATAGTTTCCTCCTGTGATGGTATTTCTCATTTTTCCAATTTTTGGCAAATACAATTCTAGCAGCTGTTAAAACATTTACAAATCGGGTGTTTCAAGTCCTTATTGTATGTTTCTGGTATTATTCACAATAAAAAGAGTACCGGTTTTAAGTCTATGTGTTTATGTATCATTTTCTCCAACCACATGTCAATTTTAGTCCAATATCTTTTAGCTTCAGTACAAGTCCACCACATGTGACAGTATGTGCCTGGCGTCTGATGACATTTCCAACATTTTTCGGATTAATTCTTGGACATTCTAGCAATTCTCGTTGGGGATAGATGCCACCTGTAAAGCATCTTATACAAGTTCTCTTTATATGCAGTTGACATTGTCATTTTATAGTTTTGAGTCCACAGTTTTTGCCATTTCTCTAATTCAATCCCATGCCCAAAGTTTTTTCCCCAAGCTAACATAGTTTCTTTGACTTGTTCTTCCTGAAGTTTCACCTCTAATAAGTAGCCATAGAGTTTTTTAATTACCTTTTCATTGGTACCTGTTAAGATTTTATTGTAAAAACCCTCCTTTTTTCAATCTTTATTATATCTAGAATGTATTTGCACATATGAATACCAATTAACTTCAATACCTTCCTGTTTCAAATATTGTATAGATTTGAGTTCACCCTCTGTATTTAATAATTCAGCATATCTAACTGTTTGTTGCTGTTTGTATATTATTGAATATGAAAAAGCTTCAATGGTTGATATCCAGACTGGAATTTTTAAATAGTGTAGCCTCTTAACCTTCTCCCAGTTTAATAACAAAGCCTCTCTTATATAGTGCCTCCTAAAATAACCATGTGCTTTAGTTCCCTTATATCATAAAAAAGCATACCATCCCAGCAGCAAGTCGTGTCCCTCTAGGTTCAAGAGCCTACCATTTCTTAACATTATCCATTTCTTGATCCATATGAGACTAGCTGCCTGGTAGTATAGCTCCCAGTCAGGTAATCCGAATCCTCCTCTTGATTTAGCATCTTGCAACACTTTGTGTTTTATTTTTGCTTTTTTCCCCTGCCATAGGGGAGATGTCTTTGAAGGTCAACTTTAATGTCTTTGAAATGCCACCCTTTCAAACAGCCTCATTCTCTACAGCAAAGCTCCTACACATTTTTGTGTTTCATTTTAAATTAACTGAACTTTTGCTGGAGTTTTTTAGAATATAAATATAGTCTGTGAAGACTTTTTTTGCAAGATGGGACAAAGTAAAAGAGAATTTGTATGAGGCTTAAATGTATTCCCTACAGAACTGAAAAATACCTACATACTGCATAAAAACAGCTTGTATTCTATAATTTGGAACGTCACCATCAAGGAAGCAATGAAGTAAACAGCTGCTTCTCATATGTTCAATCATTTAAACATTTTTATTAAATATCCTAAACATAATAATAATGTAAAAATACAAACATCAAAATTCACAAAGATCTCAAATGTTATGAAACTAGCCTATTATAGGATAACTACTTGTTATCCTATAGACAGGATAATGGTTAGAAGGGTGATAATTAGAAACACAACCTGTCATATCTCGTAAAAAAGTGGGGGAGAAAGAGGAGGAAGGGAGGGAGAAAAGAAAACTTCAAAACTTCTAGTCTATTTTTTCACAATGGTAAGTGTTGTAAGTAATTTGGGAATGATTTTGCTGATCAGAATGGACACTCAGCTTCATACCCTATGTACTTTTTCCAATTAGGCTGAAGCAAGACAGCCATTGGAATTTGAAACTAATGAATTAAAATATGACTGAAGAGCTGGGGAAATGTATCTGGAGTCACATTATATTTGTAAGTTTTTAAAATGCAGCTCAGAATCTGATGAATCAAATTAACATGAGGCTACTGATGATCAGTTTTATTTTTCTGCAAAAAGTAAAACTGGGCGACCTTTAATCTCCCACTTTAAATGGAGCAGGCAGAGAGAGAAAAGCAGGCGCGACCACAAAAACTTTTTCTCAAAGTTCTTATAGTTCACACAGCTTGCACAGATCATCATAGTGTTAGAAACATTATTTCATATCATGCAAATCTCTTGATTTTCTCAGCACTTTGAAAACAATGGACTTTAGAAGGGGAAAGAAATACATTTTCTGGCACATAACTCAGAGTTTTGTTAGGGAATGCTATCACATTGCTGAGAATGCACATTTTAAGTTACAGCAAAACAGGCAGAATTCACATTTTGCATTTCACAAGTTACTTTATCTAGGCTACATGGCAATTTGCCTAGAGGCTTTATCTTTGCAGTTGGCACATTAGGTTACACTGGAGCTCACCCCAGCAGCAATTAACAAAAGCTGAATTAGGTTTTAATCTATGTATGCTCTAATCCTTTCATATTAATAGTCTACATTTTCTCCATTTCTCAGAAGGCAGCAGAGAAGCATTTAGCTGCTCTGGGCTGAAACTGAAAAAATTAAAGATGCTCAGAACAATTAGTCCTTGAATGGGTGACCACTGACAACACTGGAAACCCCCAAATCTTATAAGTCATAAAATTAGGAAGCTTAAAAAATATCTTGGAAGAAGGCAACAACAAAGAATTTTCATAGCACTGACATCCTTCAAGAAAATCCTATCATACCCCACACAGAGTGTCTATGAAATCATCAGGAATCAAGCTTGATTTGAAGAAACCATTACTTTTGCTTCTTTCTCCAGGAGCTCAAGGCAGCTTAAACAGCACTTATTCTCCTTCAATTTCCCCCCAAAACTATATATGTTAATGTTGATTGAATGATAATGACTGGCCCCAAACCAGTAAATTTCCATGTCTGAGAATTATTACCTAGACTTCCAAGCACAAGTCCAATGCCTTAGCCATTAAACATATTGTCCTCTCAATGACTTGTTTTATTTCTTTGTTTGATTGCATGCATGGCTGACAATACTCAATAATCTCTTCTTTGTGACTAAATATTTATTTTCAGATCACCTATAGTCTCCGAAGCTTCCAAGATTAGTATACTTCGATTTATTGCCAAAACCAGAGAAAGTGAATATTTTATAAATGCTCTACGTCATTCTGAAAATAAACTAATGGGATAATAATTATGGTAAGTGGCTCAGAGGAAAATAGCCATACCACATCAAGGAACTTCTCTTGATGAACAAGTGATAATGTAGGTTTGTTTTTTTTAAAAAAAAGAATAATCCAATAGGACAAGGGTGTCAAACTCGATGTCAGCCCTGAGGGTCATTTTTTTCTTTGGATCTTCAGGGCTGCCACATTTAATACTGTGAGAAAAAAGGAGGGGGTTGCATGGAGTTGGTGGAGATATATAGCCATAACAACATTCTTTTCTCTGGGGGTCAAGAACGTTCAGCCTACACCTGGAGAGGCATGACTGGGGAACTTCTCCAGTTGGGATGGTGGATTGATTGGACCATGTGATGGACATGTGAGTGCAAGGGAAGGGACTTTGATTTTCCTTTGGATTGGGAGAAGCTGGGGGCTTTCAGATTCAGATTTTCCCAGATGTGCCAATATGACATCTCCAATAAAATGGAATGTTGAGGAACTGTTGGCCTCGGAGTGTTCTTTGGTTGGGCGTGTTACTTGAAAACCTGATGCTCAATTTCTTGACATCACTCGTGTCAGAGGCTCCTATGGTTCGAGCACTTTACCAGCTCTTTTTCACTGCAAGAGTGTTACAGGAGGCTGCCGTAGCCAAAAATGGATTTTTTTGCCATTTTTGTTGGCAGAGGCACTGCAGGTCAGACTGTCATTGTTTCCAGGGTGGGCCTATGGCCCAGATCTGGCCCCTAGGCTTGAGTTTGACACCCCTGCTATAGGATAAAGAGAAAATTAATGACAGAGGAAACATCATTTTCTAAATTAGCTGGTTCAAGACTGGCCAAAGCAGTTGTTGGCTTGTCTTTCCGCTATTTGTTGGCTTGTTTTCCTCTGGCCTTCCGGAAAGCCATCAAAACCTGGCTGTGCCAGCAGGCCTGGGGTTGATGAGTTCCCTTCCCCTCTCGACTTGTATGGCTATGTGATTTTCGTGTATTTTAATTATGTGTACTGTGTTTATGTCCCCTTTCCCCCTGAGTTGTTCGCTGCCCTGAGTCCCTCCTGGAGAAGGGCGGCATACAAATAAACTAAATACAAAACTAAATACAATATCACTGGAAACAGCTTCAGCTGCAGAGTCACAGTTTTCAACTTTGAGTTACAGCCCTAGTTCCACTTCACAGACTGGACTCATAATTACCTCTGCTTTGCCAGAAAGCCCTTCAAGCATATCTTACAAACTGCTGAAGACCATCTGAAAAGCTACAAAGGTACCTTATGGCCAGAATACCATGTGGCCCTTCACAGCTTTTTCACGATACTGCTGAAAATATCCTAATTTTATTAGCAAATGTTGGACTTTATTGACTGTTTTTAAAGGTTTCTTTTTTGTCAACTGGTCCTAATCACAATGATATTATTTCCTGGCACACAGTAAACCATTTTGTGCCACAAGGATGACACTTATGTAGTCCCCAATGAGATGCATAGGGGAAGGTGCATGTATGAATCTCATCTAGATATTTTCACTGGTTTTCCTAAATGAATCCTCCCAGGGCCCCTTCAGCAAACAGTTAAATGACAAGTAAAAACTATTGGAAGCAAGACGTAAGCAAGTTTAACATTGAACATTATTCTTGAGTCCCCAGAGTGAGTGAGATCATAATTCAGAAGCACTTGGGGAAGGAATAAATTATTTTCAGCAATTCATAGTTCCAGACAAACAAGTACATAACACCAAGAAGCAGAATTTCATCATGAAGTTAAAATGAGAAGACCTGTTCTCTCCATTCATGCCTCTTCGAAGGTATTTTCCCTTTTTATCTGTGGCATCTGATACCATTACCTCTATTAATCAGTTGTACTGGGTGATGGCTTTGCTCATTCAGAAAGGTTTGTTTCTTGTGGGAGAGAAGGCCACCAAGAGTCAACCTTTCCCACTGCCTCCTATACATTTCTCCATTATATTCTATTCTGTAGCCACATTTGAAAGTGAGAGGAGCACCAATGAAGGGGAAAGATAACTGAAAATTGGAGGGTGCATCTTTTGTGAATCAGAGAGCTTCCCTTTATTTCAGTTTTAACAATAAGAGTAAATAGTTTAACTAGATTTGGCACAGTCTGGGCTACAGGAGAAGGAAGGAAATATTGAACTGAAGTTGATTCTAAAATTTCAATTTAGAATGACAATGGAAGTAACCAGAAAAACAGTTTATAGCCTGTTGTTATTTTTAAATATTGTCTATTTTAAAAATGTGCTTTTCTCTAGTTTCAGTGGTGTCATCTGGCAAAATTAAAGACTGCAAACTTTTCATCAACGAAATGTCTGAAGGAAATGTCTCTATGGGAAATGATTTTATTCTTGTGGGCTTTACAGATCAGTATATATTCCAAATGTTGTCTTTTTTGTTTTTCTCAGCTGTTTATATTTTTACCATTGTTGGAAATCTTGGCATGATTTTATTAATCAGGACTGACTCACGACTCCATACGCCTATGTACTTCTTCCTGAGTCATCTTTCTCTTATAGACATGTGCTATTCTTCTACAATTGTTCCTAAAACTTTGGTGAATTTCTTAGCAGGCAAAAAGACCATTTCATTTGCTGGATGCACCACCCAGTTATTCTTCTTTGCAGTTTGTGCTACCACTGAGGACTACCTGCTGGCTGTCATGGCCTATGATCGTTATGTTGCAGTTTGCAAGCCTCTGCTTTACACCGTTGTCATGTCACAGAAAGTTTGTGAGGGGTTACTGGCTGGGGCATATTTCATGGGTGTGATGGGTGCAGTTATACACACCACCTCTATATTCCATCTCCCATTCTGTCGTTCTCATAAGATCAACCACTTTTTCTGCGATGGGCCCCCAATCTTAACCCTAGCCTGCTCAGACACTCATTTCAATGAGACACTTCTTTTTGCTGTGGTTGGGTTCAACGTCCTGCTCACGACTGCATTCATTCTAGCATCCTATTTGTCTGTCCTCGCCACTGTGCTGACTATTCACTCTGCTGAAGGCAGGTGCAAAGCCTTCTCCACCTGTGCTTCCCACTTGGCCACTGTTACATTGTACTATGGAAGTAGCCTTTTCATATATTCACGGCCAAGCTCAAGCTCTTCCCAGGATCAGGACAAGATGGTTTCTGTGTTATACTCGGTTACAATCCCCATGCTTAACCCACTAATTTACAGCATGAGAAACAAGGAAGTGAAGGAGGCTCTTAGAAGAACAAGAGGCAGATTCAAACTTTCATGGTGCCAATGGCACCAAGTAGTGCAATCTCAGCAAATACAGTACAGGTAAAAAAATAATTTGCACAATAAATGGGTAGGGTAGTTAACCAAAGGTTTGTGGGGCTGGGAAGAATATGGGGGAGATGTCTTTGAAGGTCAACTTTAATGTTTTTGAAATGCCACCCTTTCAAACAGCCATGTTTCTGTTTCGATCTGTTTTTGACTTAGTTCAGCAACATTGGTATATTTCTTATTGACCTCTGTTTAATTTATAAAACAGTGTGTCATCAGTCTATGTGGCAAAGTCCCTACAGAATTTAGTGTTTCATTTTAAATTAACTGAAATTTTGCTGGAGTTTTGTAGAATATAAATATAGTCTTTGAAGACTCTTTTTGCAAGATGGGACAAAGAAAAAGAGAATTTGTATGATGCTTAAATGTACTCCTCACAGAACTGAAAAATACCTACATATTGCATAAATACAGTTTCTATTCTATAATCTAGAACATCACTATCAAGGAAGCAATGAAGTAAACAGCTGCTTCTAAAATGTTCAATCATTTAAACATTTTTATTAAATATCCTAATCATTGTAATAATAATGTAAAAATACAAACATCAAAATTCACAAACATCTCAAATGTTATGAAACTATCCTACTATAGGCTAACTATCTGTCATCCTATAGACAGGATAACGGTTATAAGGGTGATAATAAGAAACACAACCTGTAATATCTCATTAAAAAGAGGGGGAGAAAGAGGAGGAAGGGAGGGAGAAAAGAAAACTTCAA
The DNA here is from genome assembly GCF_051295495.1 of Thamnophis sirtalis. Classification (NCBI taxonomy): domain Eukaryota; kingdom Metazoa; phylum Chordata; class Lepidosauria; order Squamata; family Natricidae; genus Thamnophis; species Thamnophis sirtalis. The sequence goes on along the minus strand of NW_028261381.1, from coordinate 64,796,795 downwards.
AACTTCTAGTCTATTTTTTCACAGTGGTAAGTAATTTGGGAATGATTTTGCTGATCAGAATGGACACTCATCTTCATACACCTATGTACTTCTTCCTTAGTAACTTAGTTTTCATAGATGTTTGTTATTCCTCCAATATTATCCCCAAAGCCTTGGAAAATTTTCTGGCAGAGAAGAAACCCATTTCCTTCACAGGATGCATCATCCAGATTTATTTCTTTGTTGCTCTCGTAAGTACAGAGATCATTTTTGGGGGGTTGATGCCCAAGGAACAAGAGCATCAGACTGATGGTCTAGTGGAAGGAAAGTGGTTCTTGGAATGGGACTGGAAACCACAGCATCTGGGGAGTGGTGGCATAGTTCGCATTGATTGGGACTGGAGGTCCCAGATTACCAATCTTTGCCAATGTAGGGATGGAGCGAGAGATGTTGGACTGAGGATGAAGAGAGGGAGTGGAGCTACACCACCAGCCCTGGAAGTAATACCATGGAGATCCTGCATGAACACTTTGGGGAGGCTAGTTTTCAGGATGCCCCTTCCTGGCAGCATGGGCATCGGGGTTGGATGGCCTTGGTTCAGAGACACGATTCCATCTGGCTAGGCTGAATTTTAGATTAGACCAGGCTCCCAGCAGAACCAGACTAGATTACCTGGGTTATCATATTTCCAGTGAGGGGTGGAGATGGATCCTCATAAAGTACAGGCAGTAATGGAGTGGCAGGTGCCGAGGACATGTAAGCAGTTGCAAGGCTCCCTTGGGTTTGCCAAGTTCCACAATTTATACCAGAGTTTGCCCAGGTGGCATTACCCCTGTCAGATTTACTGCATACCAAACCTGCCATATTGAAACACCCAACCAGGACAGGCCTTAGATTGGATAATGGAGTGTCAATGGGCATTTGAGGTGCTAAAAGCTCTCTTTGCTCAAGAACCGGTATTACAACACCCCAATCCAGCACGGCCCTTTGTAGTGCAGGAAGATGCCAGTGATTTGGCTGTGGGAGCTGTCTTGTTACAGGCCAACCATCAGGGAACACTGCAACCCTGTGCACACCTTCCAAAAGCTCACACCGATGAAGAGAGGGTGGGCTATCTGGGAGGAGAAGGCCTTTGTGGTGCAATGGGCACTCCTGATGTGGCAACATCTACTTGAGGGGGCTAGGCAACTATTTGAAGTATGGACAGATCACAAGAACCAGGAGGTTTTACAAACACCACAGAATTATCTCCAAAACAGGTTTGATGGGCCCAGTCTTTCCAACGTGTCAACTTTAAATTGAAGTACTTTCAGTACTTCCTGCAGGAAAGAACTTCCTAGCCAATGCTCTGTCCCATATGCCCCAGTACAACAGTAAATGGGATGAGATCATCCAGGCTATCATACCAGGTAACTAGTGAGTCCATTAAAAACCCTTGGCAGAACGAATTGCCCAAAGCATTATTGGCAGACCCCTGGATAGAAGAAAACAGAACATTATTAATCCATAGAGAGGGGATAGCATGGAAGGAGGATAAGCTGTACATACATTCTCCAGCCAGTTTACAAGAAAAATGGCTTAAAATGCAATTTGATACAATGCGATCAGTAAAATACAAAACAAAGAATCCATACCAAATAAGCTGAAGCAAGACAGCCATTGGAATTTGAAACTAATGAATTAAAATATGACTGAAGAGCTGGGGAAATGTATCTGGAGCCACATTATATTTGTAAGGTTTTTAAAAGCAGCTCAGAATCTGATGAATCCAATTAACATGAGGCTACTGACGATCAGTTTTATTTTTCTGCAAAAAATAAAAATAGGCGACCTTTAATCTCCCACTTTAAATGGAGCAGGCAGAGAGAGAAAAGCAGGCGTGACCACAAAAACTTTTTCTCAAACTTCTTATAGATCACACAGTTTGCACAGATGAGGGATGTATGGTGAGGTTTATGGCTGGTGAGGCACTGACACAGGGGTTTCAAAATTTTTTACACTTGTGGACTTCAACTCCCAGAATTCCACAGCCAGGCATTGTCATTTCCAATTTAAAACAATAGCATTTGTTTTTCTCCTTTGTGAAAAAGTTTCCTTCATTCTTTTTCTTCTCCCTCCCCCTCCTTCCTCCCTCTCTCCCTCCCTCCCCCCTGCTCTCAAACAGACGCATGCACACTGATAAATTGGATTGGACTACCTCTCATACCCCCTTCCCTCTCTTACTCACTCTCTCTCAAACAAACACAAACACAGAAGTTGGATTGGAGCCGATCCAAGCCTTTGATTGCAGGTGGAGCCATGTTGCCTTTTCAAACTTGTAATCAGTGAAGCTGGGCTTATATAGTTTTATCCAGCTCTCTGTGTGTGTGTGTGTGTGTGTGTGCATGCGTGCGCGCGCACACACATGTGTTTGAAAAGACAACATGGCTCTGCCTGCAATCAAACTACACTTGGAGAGGGATCTACACTTGAGGATGAAGTTTGAATTCCTCCCCCTCCCTCTGACCCACACGTACCTTTTCCAGCTGCTTCAGAGAGGATTTCAACTCTGCTCTTGCCTGCCATCATGAAAAGAAACAAAATGTAACAGGAAAAAGGCAAGAACTGAGGTCAGGCTGAGCTAGTTGCTGCCAGAGTCACCATGGATGACTCTGCTTAACTGTTTTAAAAAGCCTCTAAAGAAGCGCCCTCTACAGGAGGAGGCAGGATAATGACATGCCTCACCTACATCAGGAATTTTTAGGCTTTTAACCCTTGCTTAACTCTGCTCGAGTGATCATAAAATGCCTAAAGTCAGACTAGAAGAGGCATGTCGTTCTCCTGCCTCCTCCTGTAGAGGGTGCTTTTTAGGGGCTTTTTTAAATAGTTAAGCACTAAGCAGAGTCATCCATGGTGACTCTGGCAGCAACTAGTTCAGCCTGACCTCAGCTCTTGCCTTTTTCCTTTTACATTTTTTTTTCTTTTCATGATGACAGTGGTGAGGCTCTGCGTCCCCTCCCTGTCATGGCCAAAAATGGTTTTTTTTGCCATTTTTGTTGGGGGAGGCACTGCAGGTCAGACCTTCACTGTTTCCAGGGTGGCCCCATGGCCCAGATCTAAGGATCCCATGCCCCAGATCTGGCCCCTGGGCCTTGAGTACTACAACCCTGCTATAGGATAAAGAGAAAATTAATGATAGAGGAAACATCATTTTCTAAACTAGCTAGTTCAAGGCTGGCCAAAGCAGTTATTGGCTTGTCTTTCCTCTATCACTGGAAACAGTGATAGCTGCAGAGTCACAGTTTTCAACTTTGAGTTACAGTCCTAGTTCCACTTCACAGACTGGCCTCATAATTACCTCTGCTTTGCCAGAAACCCCTCAAGCATATCTTACAAACTGCTGAAGACCATCTGAGAAGCTACAAAGGTACCTTATGGAGAGAATACCATGTGGCCCTTCACAGCTTTTTCACAATACTGCTGAAAATATCTTAATTTTATTAGCAAATGTTGGACTTTATTGACTGTTTTTAAAGGTTTCTTTTTTGTCAACTGGTCCTAATCACAATGATATTATTTCCTGGCACACAGTAAACCATTTTGTGCCACAAGGACGACACTTATGTAGTCCCCAATGAGATGCATAAAGAAAGGTGCATGTATGAACCTCATCTAGATATTTTCACTGGTTTTCCTAAATGAATCCTCCCAGGGCCCCTTCAGCAATCAGTTAAATGACAAGTAAAAACTATTGGAAGCAAGACGTAAGCAAGTTTAACATTGAACATTATCCTTGAGTCCCCAGAGTGAGTGAGATCATAATTCAGAAGCACTTGGGGAAGGAATAAATTATTTTCAGCAATTCATAGTTCCAGACAAACAAGTACATAACAGCAAGAAGCAGAATTTCATCATGAAGTTAAAATGAGAAGACCTGTTCTCTCCATTCATGCCTCTTCGAAGGTATTTTCCCTTTTTATCTGTGGCATCCTCTATTAATCAGCTGTACTGGATGATGGCTTTGCACATTCAGAAAGGTTTGTTTCTTGTGGGAGAAAAGGCCTCCAAGAGTCAACCTTTCCCACTGTCTGAGAGACCGCCTTCTGCCAATTACCTCCCTGCGTCCCATCAGATCGCATAGAGTTGGCCTCCTCCGTATTCCATCCGCCAGTCAGTGCCGACTGGCGACTACTCAGAGGAGAGCCTTCTCTGTTGCGGCTCCGACACTATGGAACAATCTCCCCGTGGAGATTCGTACCCTCACCACCGTCCAGGCCTTCCACACAGCCCTCAAGAACTGGCTAGCCCGTCAGGCCTGGGGATAATCTTATTTTTGCCCCTCCCGAATGCTGAGTGAATGTTGAGTTTTACTGGTTAATTTATTTTTGTGCACTTTTCTTTTGTATTGTCCTACACTCCCCTTCCTTTTGGATTGTAAGCCGCCCTGAGTCCCCTCAGGGAAAAGGGCGGCCTATAAATGTCTAATAAATCCAAAATCCAAAAAAATGTCTCCTATACACTTCTGCATTATATTCCACGCTGGAGCCACTTTTTAAAGGGAGAAGAGCAGCAATGAAGGGGAAAGATAACTGAAAATTGGTGGGTGCATCATTTGTGAATCAGAGTGCTTCCTTTTATTTCAGTTTTAACAATAAGAGTAAATAGTTTAACTAGATTTGGCACAGTCTGGGCTACAGGAGAAGGAGGGAAATATTGAACTGAAGTTGATTCTATAATTTCAACTTAGAATGACAATAGAAGAAACCAGGAAAACAGTTTATAGCCTGTTGTTATTTTTAAATATTGTCTGTTTAAAAAATGTGCTTTTCCCTAGTTTCAGTGGTGTCATCTGGCAAAATTAAAGGCTGTGTGCAAACTTTTCATCACAGAAATGTCTGAAGGAAATGTCTCTATGGAAAGTGATTTTATTCTTGTGGGTTTTACATATCAGTATATATTCCAAATGTTGTCTTTTTTGTTTTTCTCAGCTATTTATATTTTTACCATTGTTGGAAATCTTGGCATGATTTTATTAATCATGACTGACTCACGACTCCATACGCCTATGTACTTCTTCCTGAGTCATCTTTCTCTTATAGACATGTCCTATTCTTCTACAATTGTTCCTAAAACTCTGGTGAATTTCTTAGCAGGCAAAAAGACCATTTCATTTGCTGGATGCACCACTCAGTTTTTCTTCTTTGCAGTTTGTGCTACCACTGAGAGCTACCTGCTGGCTGTCATGGCCTATGATCGTTATGTTGCAGTTGGCAAGCCTCTGCTTTACACCATTGTCATGTCACAGAAAGTTTGTGAGGGGTTACTGGCTGGGGCATATTTCATGGGTGTGATGAGCGCAGTTATACACACCACCTCTATATTCCATCTCCCATTCTGTCGTTCTCATAAGATCAACCACTTTTTCTGCGATGGGCCTCCAATTGGGGTTGGGTTCAACGTCTTGCTCACGACTGCATTCATTCTAGCATCCTATTTGTCTATCCTCGCCACTGTGCTGACTATTCACTCTGCTGGAGGCAGGTGCAAAGCCTTCTCCACCTGTGCTTCCCACTTGGCCACTGTTACATTATACTATGGAAGTACCCTTTTCATATATTCATGGCCAAGCTCAAGCTCTTCCCAGGATCAGGACAAGGTGGTTTCTGTGTTGTACTCAGTTACAATCCCCATGCTTAACCCACTAATTTATAGCATGAGAAACAAGGAAGTGAAGGAGGCTCTTAGAAGAACAAGAGGCAGATTCAAACTTTCATGGTGCCAATGGCACCAAGTAGTGCAATCTCAGCAAATACAGTACAGGCAATTTTTTTGCACAATAAATGGGTAGGGTAGTTGACCAAAGGTTTGAAGGGCTGGGAAGAATATGGGGGAGATGTCTTTGAAGGTGAACTTTAATGTCTTTGAAATGCCACCCTTTCAAACAGCCATGTTTCTATTTTGATCTGCTTTTGACTTTGTTCAGCAATTTGGTACATTTCTTATTGACCTCTGTTAAATTTAAAGAACAGTGTATCTTCAGTCTGTATGGCAAAGCCCCTGCAGAATTTAGTGTTTCATTTTAAATTAACTGAAATTTGCTAGAGTATTGTGGAATATAAATATAGTCTGTGAAGACTCTTTTTGCAAGATGGGACAAAGTAAAAGAGAATTTGCATGAGGCTTAAATTCCCTACAGAATTGAGGAATCTGCATAAATACAGTGCATAAATACAGTGTGTATTCTATCATCTTGATCATCACCATCAAGGAAGCAATGAAGTAAACAGCTACTTCTCAAATGTTTAATCATTTAAACATTTTTTATTAAATATCCTAATCATTGTAATAATAATTTAAAAATACAAACATCAAAGTGCACATATTTCAAATGTTATGAAACTATATGATTTAAACTAGACAGGATAACAGTTAGAAGGTTGATAATTAGAAACACAATCTGTCATATCTCATTAAAAAGAGGGGGGAAAGAGGAGGAAAGGCAGGAGAAAAGAAAACTTCAAAACTTCTAGTGTTTTGCTTTATTTTTAAACATTATATCTCTCAAGTTAGTGAGTTAAATTAGTCATTTAAATTACGGGCTCCCATCAGAATACTGTCTGAAAGTATTTAAAGTGCTAGTTAACAGCAGGGAGAAATGATTCTCTGATTGGTCTCTGAAAGTAAATTTGACCTAGAGATTAATAAGCATAGCCAAACCTTCTATGAACACTGAGTGTTAGGTATTACCAAGGGGGATTAACTGGATATTATAATAACATCACTGAAGCTGAATGGATTTGGAGCTATCTAATAGGTAACCCATTGTCCAGTTAATTTCTTCCTGGTCCTACAGGGGGAAAGTGTTATTTTCACTCAGGTTAGATAAATTTCTATTTTTTTCCATTTGCTTATTCATATGTTCAGAATATGGAAGGTAGCTTAGGCAGGAATGCTGGATGCACAGTGTGTAACCAGTATACCAGATGAACATAACTAAATAAGATAGAAGAAAAATTATCAACTGTTGATTGGGCTGTTTGTGTAATGACTTGGGTTTGGGTGTGTGCATGTACATGTACACTGTCACAACCCAAATAGACGATGTTGGAAAATTCATGTACATATATAGTATATATATACCTTAATTTTTGTCACCAATTTCATTGTATTTAAATACAATGAGAATAAAGATTATACTTATACCATGCAACAAGGAGCTCTTTATAATTCTTTTCTATATTCACAGGATTCCCTAACCCATTGCAAAACTGTTCCATTTACAGAAATTAATGGAGAATTCCACACATACAAAAAAAGCTCCTAATATTTTTGTGGCAAAAATAATATATAATCCTACCCAATGCAGTTATCTTGTGCAATTAGGTTTTGCAAATGACTTCCAGAGAAAAAAACACCTTTCTACTAATCCAAAATTCACATAGAAGGAAACATATGCTGTAGTAACATATATCTGCTAAAATGCAGAAATATACTATTTCTCTTTATTCAGCAGCAATCATAGAATGGTGTGCATAACTACAATATGTATATTCTTTTCTCATGGATGCATAAGTGAGGCATCCACACTGTCATATAATACATATAATGCAATAGGCAGATGGAAGGAAGTTTCTGGATCCCTTTCCCTTTTACAGTTTAGGATCTTTCCCAAACCTATGAGCAAGGGACAGACTTTCTCTATTCTCACCAGTTAAAAAAATTGTCTGTGGTATTGGAACATTTATGAAATGAGTTTTACAAAATCAAGATAAATGTGTCCATAGAATATATATGCTAATAATCTTTTCTAAGGAAAAAGGGAATATGATAGGCCATTGTTTCATGAAAGACTGCTTAAGTGATTTCTACAAATATATCATATAATATGGAGACTTCAGTGCATCTTCCAGAAGGAGATATGATGATCATACATGTGCCATCCTTCATTGCATATGATGAGAATTGTGCTAAACTCCTTATGAAATAGATATTGCTTAAAACTGGTTTGTCTGTGTCATTAATAACTGCATTTTAAACTGTCTGGAATAAAAATTGAAAAAGAAATTCATGAAATAATATATTGCTGCATATTACAAATAAAAGTACCTAAAGCTTATGATTATTAAACTTTAATAATATTTTACAAATATGCAAACTGTTAATATGAACCTGACTTTAAGTATTTAAGTATTTAAATTGCTGTTTATCTTCAATTTGTGCATCTCCAGGTATTGCAATGTCAATGAACCATACTTTTTTTTTCAACTATTGTTATGTCAGGTGTGTTGTAGGCCAAGTGCCTGTCAGTCTGAATCCTGAAGTCCCACAAGATCTTGACTTTCTCATTCTCTAAAACCTTCTGAACCTGATGCTCCCAGTGGTTTTTGCTGTACCCAAATCCAAACTTTTGCCACAATTTCCAGTGAATGATCTTAGCAATGCAGTCATGGCATTGTGGGTAGTCAATTTGTGAAATTTTGCTGCACACACTGATCAAATGGTCGACTGTCTCATCGTTCTCATTACAGAGGTGACATTTGCTGTTGGTGGTAACATGTTAAATTTTTGCCTTTATGCTGTTTGTGGCTAAGGCTTGTTCTTGAGCTGCCAAAATAAAGCCTTCTGTTTCTTTTTCAGTGCTCCTGATCTTAACCAGTTGCAAGTTAGCTTTTGGTCAGCTTTGCCTTCAATACTTTTCAAGTATTGGCTATGCATAGCTTTGTTTTTCCAATTTTCAGTTCGCTTCTCAATTACTTTTTTCTTATATTCAGCTTTTGACTTAGTTGTCTTTAAAAGGCCTCCTTTATTTACTTCCTTAATCATTGGTTCTTCACTTTTCTGGATGTAATCATTCAAGCTGTATTTTTCTTCTTCCACAGTTTGTTTTACTTGTAGGAGTCCTCAACCACCCTCTGCTCTTGGTAGATATAATCGGTCAACATCACTTTTAGGGTGCAATGCATGATTCATTGTCATAAGCTTCCTTGTTTTTCTGTCCAAATTGTCCAACTCCATCTGGATCCAGTCAATTATTCCTGCAGAGTATTGAATCACAGGTATAGCCCAGGTATTTATGGCTTTTATGATGTTTCCTCTATTCAATTTGGACTTTAATATATTGTGAATTCGTCGAATGTTCTTGGCTGAAGTTAATTCCTTGACTTTATTATGCATTAAGTCAGAGGTCTCTAAAATCCCCAAGTACTTGTAGCCTTCTTCTGGTTTTACTGCTTTTATCATTTCTTCATTCTCAAGTTCTATTCCATCATCTTCTATGACCTTGCCTGCTTTGGTTCCATTGTTGCACATTTGTCAATTCCAAACTGCATACCAATGTATTGGCTAAATTATTTTGTGCTTTCAATTAATAAATTCAGTTCAGCTTTTGTTTTACCAAACAGCTTCAAATCATCCATGTACACCAAGTGCGAAATTTTCAGTCCTTTCTTTGCAAGTTCATATCCATAGTTCATCTTCTTCAAAATGATTGTCAGTGGTAGCATTGAGAGTATAAAAAGTAGAGGTGAAAAGGAATCACCCCGGAAAATGCCTCGTTTAATTTCAACTTCACCCAGTACTTCTTCATTAGCTATAAGCTTCATTTTCCAGAGGTTCATTGAAGTTTCCATGAATTTTTGTATATTGCTGCTGATGCCAAATATTTTCAGGCATTTCTTGATCCAGCTATGCGGAACTGAATCAAACACTTTCTTATAGTCTATCCAAGCCTTGAACAGGTTGGTTTGTCTTTTCTTTGAATTCTTTAGGATTAGCTTGTCAATCAGCAGTTGGTCTTTTGTTCCTCTTGGAAAATTTTCTGGCAGAGAAGAAACCCATTTCCTTCACAGGATGCATCATTCAGATTTACTTCTTTGTTGCTCTCGCAAGTACAGAGACCATTTTGAGGGGGGGGGTTGAGACCCAAGGAACATGAGAATCAGACTGATGGTCTAGTGGGAGCAAAGGGGCTCCTGGAATGGGACTGGGTCCCACAGCATCTGGGGAGTGGTGGCATAGTTCCGCATTGATTGGGACTGGAGGACCCAGATTACCAGTCCCTGCCAATGCAGGGATGGAGCGAGAGACGTTGGACTGAGGATGAAGAGGGGGAGTGGAGCAACCCCACCAGCCCTGGAAGTAATACCATGGAGATCCTGCGTGAACACTTTGGGGAGGCTAGTTTTCAGGATGCCCCTTCCTGGCAGCCATGGGCATCGGGTATTTCTTTGTTGTTCTTGCAAGTACAGAGATCATTCTTTTGGGGTTGATGGCATATGACCGTTATGTGGCCATCTGCAATCCTTTGCTGTATCCTTCCCTCATGTCCCACACCCAATGCTTCAAAATGGCAGGAGGAGCCTTCATAGCCGGCTTCCTGAACTCCATTATTCACACCACTTTGGTAGGCACTTTATCTTTCTGCCACTCTAATGAAATCAACCATTTCTTCTGCGAGATCCCCCAACTTGTCAAACTCTCATGTTCCAAAATCTTTTTATCTGAAAATTTTATTTTTGTTTGTGCTGGAATTAATATGCTGGGCTCTCTCCTGATAATACTGACCTCATATATACATATCCTTCCTACAATATTTAAGATTAATTCAAAGATCGGCTGTCAAAAAGCTTTTTCTACTTGTATTTCTCATTTGATTGCTGTATTCATATTTTATGGGACAGGCCTCTTTATATACAGTTCAAACTATTCAGAGGATCAGAATAAAACTGTTTCTTTTGTTTTATGCCTTCATCATCCCAATGCTTAATCCTTTAATTTACAGTCTGAGAAACAAGGAGGTGAAGGATTCACTGAAGAAAACAATGGATAGAAATCTATTTTTGCATTTGAAATAATTATTAAGTCAAGAAGGTTTCAGTCCACCTAGATATGTTCCTCAATTTCAATTTTACCATGTAACAGTTGTATTATACTTTGAAACTGTTAAATATTTTAAATATTGTAAATACTTCTAAAATGTTGTAATTTATTGTTAAAATGGTAAATAAATTTAATGGCCTCTTACAATAGTAAGATAGTATTATGAAAGGAATAATTGATGGAGAATGGTTGAAGGTATTGTTTGCATACCCCAATGAAGAAAAGTATTATCTTCTAGCATCTCAAGGGTTATCATATAGAAAACAGTGCAGAATTGTTCAGAGTTGTCCATGAAGATTGGACAAGAAACAATGTGTTTAGATTACAAGGCAGCAGATTTCAGTTGGACATAAAAATAATAATAATCCTAAAGCCTTTTCAGTAATAGAAGTGACTACCTGAGAATATGGTCGAAATGTTTAAAGGCATCCTGAGTGATTATCTGTTGGTAATGCAATACTGCTCTGGGCACAGACCTCTGATAGATTATCTACTAGGTAGATTATCTACTCCAACATTGATAGACGTGTGTAGCCAATGATGGTGATCATGTAAAGACATAAACACAAATAACAAAATAGCTAATTTCAAGAATTATTTCCTTGCTTCATTTTTTTAAAATATCCCCATTTAAAGTATATTTATGGAGATAAAGATAAGACTTTACACTCAATCTTCAATGGCAATTTGGGAGATAGCAATACTTAATTCATTGAATAGTGACAATCAATCTAAAATTAGAGCCATTTATCATGATCCTTTGGGTAACCAATTAAGAAACTAAAGAAGGAACTTTTGAATATCATATGAATCAGGTGATGAATTTGAACTGTCCCCTCTGGGAGACCTGTAGAAATAGCCTCATTTTGGCCATTAAAAATCCAAAGATTTTCTAGCTTTTTAATACACCAAATTCTGCAGAGATATTGAATTGAATTGAATTCAATTTATTATATTTCTATGCCACCCTTTTCCCAGAAGGGACTCAGGGCGGCTCACAACCCAAGTCAGGGGGGGGGGATAGGGGATACAAATAGGGGGGGGGGAAGACATAGACAAACAATACCACAATTTTAAAAACAACTCAACAGACACACCATTCGAGCAGGGACAGGAACTCATCAGCCCCAGGCCTGTCGGAACAGCCAGGTTTTAACATGATTCATGTTATTCCCCAGTCACCATAAATTTTGAACTCCATGCAGGTTGTTTTTTTTAAAGATATTTAAGGTATCCAAGTAAGGAAGCAATAGCACTTTTGATATCCAGCATAATAACATCAGCTGTGCACTGGAAGGGATACAGTGACACGGTCATATGATAGATTAAGGATGCAAATACAATCAGGCACAGGAAGAGAGTATTTCTGAAAATATTATTAGATATTTCTATTATCACGCAAGTTACCTCCTGCTCATACAGGTAGGTTGTCTATAAGCAATTCATTCATCATTATTCTTGTTACATGCCTGAGAAAGAGAGGGGGAGCAGGAGAGAAAATTGGGAGTTAAAGGAAATTATCTCTGTGATACAGCCTGACTGTTTTATATCAGTTGACTACAGATGCAAGTGATGCAGAGAATAACACAGTTTTGGGGAGAGAATGATGAATTTGATGACTGATACATATGTACCTTTGAATAGGGGGTCTCTGTGTGAAAGTGCAGGATATTTTTGAATGGAGTGATCTCCTCCTCCTCCTCCTCCTCATCCCATACACAGTGGTACTTCCCCCATTTCCCCCCACAACAATTCTGCATTACAGTTATTCTCAACAGAATATTGGAATTGTTGGAATATCTCTATTATCTTTCAATGTTCTTGTATCCCTCTCATAATCCAGGCATAACCAAGAGTTTGTTTCTGAGATTTAAACAGTGACATATATTAACACCCATTATGTCTTTACATATCCTCATGAAACAATTATAGAAAGAGACTGTTCTATTATTTTGCAAAGCTGCCCCAAATATCTAAATTAATGGCAATTCTTACACAGCCAAATGCAGAACCCCCAACAGTGTATGACCGTTATGTGGCCATCTGCAATCCTTTGCTGTATCCTTCCCTCATGTCCCATGCCCAATGCCTCAAAATGGCAGGAGGAGCCTTCATAGCTGGTTTCCTGAATTCCATTATTTATACCACCCTGATAGGGACTTTGTCTTTCTGCCAGTCCAATAAAATCAATCATTTTTTTCTGTGATCTCCTACTCCTCAAGCTCTCATGCTCAGACATCATTGCCCCTAAAATATATGGTTTCACTGGTGCTGGAACCATTATTTTGATAAATTTTCTAATTATCCTCATCTCCTACATGTGCATCTTTTCAACAGTGTTCAAGGTTAACTCATTGGGAGACCAGCAAAAAACCATCTCTACCTGCCCCTCCTATCTGGTTGTTGTGACCATGTTTTATGGAACAGGTTTGTTTGTTTATTTGCAACCCAGCTCAAACTATTCTGAACATCAGCATAAAATTATTGCTGTACTGTATGCCTTCTTCATTCCTATGCTAAATCCCTTGATCTACAGCAGTGGTTCCCAAACTTTTTCAGTCCACCACGCGCTTGGTGCTACAAACTGATCCTCAGTGCCCCCCCCACCCAATGGTGGAATTCAATTTTTTTACTACTGGTTCTCTGGGCATGGCTTGGTGGGCGTGGCTTGGTGGAGTCATGTGACTGGGCGGTTTGCACAACGGAAGGAAGATAGTAACAGTAAAATTCAAAACTGCAACAATTAACTGCACATTTATTCAAAATCCAATTTAAAAACCTTTTTAGTTAATGCTAATTCAACAAAATTGTTGAACATGATCCAGTGATATCAGGTTTTCAAAGTCTGATAGTCATTTATCAAGAACCTTAGTAACTAGTAACTTATAAATTCAGTAAAATTTAGTAACTACTTCACTGTTCAGTAAATTCTTAATGTGATGGATGGGCTTGATGAAGCGATACCAATTTCCCAATGTCTGGTTTTAAGTCACTTAGCAGGAGTCTTAAATCACCACATTCAATAATCTGGAGTCGATTTCTTTGCTTGGAGAGAAGTTGGATGACCGCACTGAAGCCTCGTTCCACCAAATATGATGTTAGAAATGCAACAAGGAGCTTCTTAACCACTGTCCATAATGCAGGATAGCAATCAGAAATTTCTTTCTATAACCAAAACTCTTGGTATGATTTCTTAAACTTTGGCTTCAGCTGAATATCATTTTGCAGCTCTATGAGTTATTCCTCCACTACCCCATCTTCCTCAGTATCTGAAAATGGATTTATCACCCATTCTGGAATTTCCATCAAAAAAAGATCCTGATATCACTCAGACATCTAAGTCTTAGAATGTCAGAGAAACAACTTTAGTTGCATAGTCACATCTCTGCAATAACATCATTGTAATTTTCAGTTTCATTAATTTCCATAATATCAACACTAGCTTTTCTACTAACCCCTTCCATAGTCTTTAAGATTTGGTGGTTTAAATATCAAAAATGGTTGACTCACATCACACATCTAAGCAAAACTGAAGTACAATCTATTTTCCTTTTTTTAAAATAAAATCTCAATTTTAAGATTTGTATTACTGTTTTCATCCAGTCTCCATCCAGAAATGGCAAGAAACTCTGGTGTCATTTTTTAAGCAACCATGGATAGATAATTGCTCATACTTCCCTTAATATTGTTGGCCAAGTTTCTTATTGGCTATGCTAACCATTGGCTATGTTAACCCTGCTGCAAGATTTATGTGTGCACATATCCACACATACAAAGGCATACAATATAATCTTATCTCTTTCAGATTGCCAATTATTTTGCATGACACAGATATTCTGCGTTTTAATGCTTACGTGGTTTCAATGGCTAAACTTCTGCTTGCCAAACCTTGACCAGCATTGAGTGGAGCTGTTTATTATTGTCAAGCTTTAGAATAAATAAGCTGGAAGGGACCTTGGAGGTCTCCTGGTCCAGCCCCCTGCTCAAGCAGAAGAATCTATACCAGAGGTCTTCAAACTTGGCAACTTTAAGACTTGTGGACTTCTACTCCCAGAATTCTCCAGACAGCTATGGACTTCAATTCCCAGCTATGCCGGCTGGAGAATTGTGGGAGTTGAAGTCCACAAGTCTTAAAGTTGCCAAGTTTGGGGACTCCTGACCTATATTATAGTAGTATATACATATAGTATACTATACCTATATCAAAGAAAGCTCCCGTGAGTTTAACAACACCCATATTTCCAAGGCTAGAAACGGAAGATTGCAATGTGAGCTCCCTCCTGCTGGTAATCCAAAGCTCCCTAACCAAAACCCACACCACCAAAAGAGAGCAACCGCACTTCTGCTCTTCACCCCCTCCCCCGCTACTTTTACCCAACATCTCCATACAAAGGAAAAGGATGGCATGAAATTGTTGTATAGTAAAAGTTAGTCCTCGCTGTTACGAATGACAGCTCGGCAGCAGCCAGGCGCATCTTAGCCAATCAGACGCGCCTGTCAGTTGCCGAGCTGTCAAGCGCGAGTCTGCTGGAATATAAAAGGGCAGACTCTCTCCAACCATCACCCCAGTCTACCAGAGCAGCCGAACAACCCGGTTTACTCGGAACTGCTTCGCTGCCTCTTCTCCACAGACTACCCGGTCTACTTCTTGTTACATTCATTTAGCCGCGCACACAGCCCGGTCTACTAGAGTTACTTTGTTGTACCCGGTCTACTTCTTGTTACATTCATTTAGCCGCGCACACAGCCCAGTCTACTAGAGTTACTTTGTTGCAAGTTACTGTTACTTTCACTCAAGTTACTGCTACATTAAAATTGGTTACAGTGTTACTGAATAAAGAGCCTCTGTCTTCATTCTCAAGTTATAATAGAAATATGTGACCGTTTTTTAAACCAGTGGCAAAGAGCTCTCTCGCAAGCTCAACTAGAATTCGATTGGTGGGTTTTTTTTCCCCCTAACAACACCGTACACAATCTACCCACCCACCAACCATTAAAAAAAAACCTTTTCACAAGCCAAGCTGGTCGGTTAAGATGCCAGTGGTGTTGGGGGGGAATCAAGTGGCACCCCCCGCTCTCCTGGGGAGTGCTTAAAGGGAAACCCACAGCTATTTCCAGGTTTGTTTGGGTAATTTTGTCCTTTTGCCCACGCTGATGGGCTTTAAACAGTTCGTCTTCTGCTCGACAAGTTTCTCCTTTCCATCTGAGAATTAGCTAAGGGGAAGCTACCAACCTAGGGGTGACGCCCTCTGCAGCCAACACAATACATGATTTTTTTCCTCGCCTTCTTAGCGCCCCCCCTGCTGCATCCCCTGCTGTCCCCCCTTGCCTCTTAGTGCCCCCTGCCCCCCTTGCCTCTTAGCGCCCCCCTAAGTCAGCCCCCCAGGGGGCGGTACCGCCCACTTTGGGAACCACTGATCTACAGTTTGAGGAACAAGGAGGTAAAGGATGCCCTGATAAGAGCAATGAATAAGAATGTTTCACATGTAAAATAAACATTTTCATCTGTAGATTGCAGTGAATTGGAATTCAGTTCAATAAAGTGCCAGGAATTGTGCCCTAATGTGCCCTGTGGAATATTTAAATTGATGTTTTGTGTTAAGTGAGACATTTGAATGTTCACTTTATTATTGTCAAGAACCTGAACCAAGCTGAATTAAAATAAAGTTCTTTATTATTTAAATTGGGGCTAAATGACATTTCTGAGACTAGAGGCCATCCTTTAAAATAATCTCTCATCTTTCATGTAATAAAATGACACATTGGTATTTTAGCCTTTCTTGTTTGTTTTATTTTGTGTGAGTATCATGGAATTGGGAAGTCTAATAATAATCCACCTACAGTCACATGTCACAATGACAATTTTTCACTCCAACTAATATGGAAGAAATTTCCATATTAGATGGAAAGGAAATAGGCAGGAAGATAGAGGGAGAGAGAAAATAAGGAGAAAAAAAGGATTTAGAATCCTGTTGGTTGATGTGCTGAATTTGTATTACGGGGATGTTTTTAAATACTAGGATCATTCAAAATGATGTCTTCTACTTGCTATCTGAAATTGTTTTGAACGTGATCATATTTTAACTGTGAAATTTCCATTTTTAAAAAAAAACTCAAGAAATTTTAGTATTACTGAATCTGGAGCCATTTCAAAAAGAATGTAAAAGCATTCTGTCACAGATTTCTATGGAAACCAGTTTGCAAAATCTAGTTGCAGGCAAAAAAACTAGTAGTGGGTGGAGTTGGAGATGAAAAAAAAACCACTTTAATCCTAGAAAAAATATATCGTAAAAGCTTATCTCAAGAATAACATCACAGAAATCTGTATTTAAAAAATTCCTTCTTTATATTACATATAAAAGAGGATACATATTCTTAAAATGGATTTTTAAAAATTGTTAAAAGATCAATGAGTCAAATACCTATTTTATATTACTGTAATATAAAATAAAATGTTGGTGATAGGAATCCAATCAAACCAATTCATAACTGAATGACCGCAAGGCATAGAGAGGGTTAAATATTCACTGTTTGTACTCTCTTGGCACAACACTTTGCCTTCTTTGTGTCTATGAGATTGGGAGGTAACTTCTTCCTCCCTTTCTCCCTAGGCCCTGGCACAGGCAGAGTACATGCTCCTTGACTCTTCTTCTGATAGGACACAGTGGGCTTTTTTTTAAATTGATTTTTTTTTAAAAAAGGCTTTTAAAAATATATACCTCCCCTCCCCCACCCTCCCCACCCAAGCCCAAACCCCCCCAACCCTCCCCCCCGACTTCCCAGAACAAATGCAGGTATAAATCTTTAACAAAGATATTCTAAAATAAACTTAAAGAAAGTTAGTATCATCTTTCATTTGAGCTTTAACTCCTCTTTTGTTAGGTTAACTCTTAACAGATTATATCATTCCTCGCTTTTTCAGTCATAAACTATCTGGAATTTCTTAATCCCATATTTATTTGGAATATAGTCAATCCATCTTCTCCACTCCAGTTTATATTTCTCATTTGAGTGGTCCTTAAGATATGCTGATATTTTAGCCATCTCTGCTAAGTTTGTTACTTTTAATGTCTATTCTTGAACAATAGGCAAATCTTTCTTCTTACAGTATTGTGCCACCAACAGTCTTGCTGCCGTTATTAAGTACAAAATCAAGTTAGTCTCTATAGCAGTACAATCAATAGTTTTATACCAAACAGGAATAACTGAGGGGTAAAAGGACACAGTGGGTTTAGTCTACACTTGTATTGTATTTATTGTAAATATTCTCCTCCTTTCCACTAAGTTCTACAACTTACAGTACATCACTAGTCATTGCCTAGGTAAGATTCCACTGACAACAGGTTTGCGTTGGAAGTCAAGCCCAAAAAGTAAAAACTAGACAGGTATCTTGGAGAAGAGAACATTGTAAGTATCAGTCAAAGGACTGAAAAGGGATATATTCAGGGAGGAATAAGTTGGATTGTGATTGCTGCAAAGCCAAGGGAAGGTAATTGTGCTGGGAATTTATCCTGTGAGGATAAGGCAACACTGATTTCCAAACGCAGAACAATAAATTAACCCCACCCTCTAATGACTTCTCATCAGGGCCTCCCGATACATTTAAAAGCAACTTTAATGAGCCCAGATTTTTACTGATCTGCAGGCTCTTGTTTTCCAAAACTTTCAAACAGTTGCTGAATCTCAGAATTATATAAATGAAGAAGCCTCTTTTGGGCATAATTTTTCCATCATGTCAAGAATGTTTAAGGTTGTTTTGCAGGATTAGTGGCATCAACCAAGAAACAATTTCCAAATTTTTCTCTACTGCCGACCTTTTTGTAGTTCTAAAATCTACTTAGTTTAAAATCCATGCTAAATCTCTTGATTCTAAGAAATTGCCGGGTTGAACGTCTTTATTATATAAACAAATGGTTTGAAGAAGTTCTTCACTGAAGGCATTAGGCAAGGAGAATCCTAAGACCTACTGCATATAAATCTCTTGGGCTGAATATTGCATCTGCTAAGGTTTAAAACTTGGCCTGATATATTTTTCTTCTTCTTTAGAGAATTCTTTCTAGATGGGATGTGGCCACTTCCTTTTTACTCATTTCAAGAATTATAAATTATCCTTTTTGTTTTATTTTTGTCATCCAATGATGAGTTATGCCCTCGGAGCTGATGTATTATAACACATCACCCAAGAGATTTCATAGAAATAGCTGTTCATGTCCAGCATCTTCATTAACAAGCAGTTGTCCTTTCTTCATCCAACTGAGAATGAAGAACACCAGATATTTCATACTCATCAGAATGGCCAGCTGGCAAAAGGCCAGCTCACCTGGGATTACAGCTTCAGCTACATAGGAGTTCAACCTCCATGATTACCAGCCAACATTGGTATTCAAACTGTTTATTAAAATTGTGCTTTGACTGGGAGTGAACTCCAAACTCAGGCAAGGGAAAACAATTTGGGATAGTTGCGTTCAGAGGGGACTAAACAAACAGCTCCAATCCAATCTGCTGGATTTAAAAATGCCTATTAGAACTCTGCCCTAAATTTGTCTGTTACTATTATGAACCGTTTGCTTGTACAAAAGCCTGGGAGTGAAAAAGAAGGAGAGGAAATATTGGATATTGTGGCCGACAAATAATTCTTAAATCACACTTAATTGTTAGAATTATAGAACTGTAGAGTTGGGAGGGGTCCATAAGGATCACTTAGCCAATCCTCTGCAATGATCAAATCAACCCAGTGATTCTCATTTGCTGAGGCACAGATGACTAAACTCAGATTATCCTTCCTTTGGTACTTGATACAAAGGACTAGCTCTTTTTCTATGGAAAAAGTGAAAAAGCAGAAGATAATAACCAGCAGTAAGTTAAATGGAGTCAGTTGCAGTACTAATGGGTATTGGAAGATATGAAGGACCAGGTTAGGGACAGATCATCCTAGAGAAAATCTATCTAAGAGGCTACAGTGAGTCGACATGAACTTGATGATGCAAAATCACTCAATAGAATTTCCTGAGACCATCAATTCATTAGCATCTTTACTGCTTAATGAGGAAGCATCATAAACTTATCAGACACATTTTGTTTCTTAGTAGTTTTTTTGACTGTGATTCTCTCGCATCTGTCTGTGAGATATACTTTATACATAAATCAGTTTTGGATTATGAAATATTTTAATTAAGAATGATACAACGAATCTTATCTTTTTCCAAATAAATAAAACTGCCTTCATCTGTAGTTAAGTTCAGAATATTATTATTTTTTCCTTGAACAAATCTCTCAAAAGAGATTTAGAGGCATCTGATTAAAATTGACAAGCTGCATCCACAAGCAATCTCGCAGCTTTGTACCGCAAGTGTCTATGTGTGTTTTCCAACATTCAACACTTTTCTTTATTAAAATTTTATAGCTCACCAATAGTCTAGAGTTCTCTAGCCAGTTTAAAAGAAAATTTGCTAAAAATGCAATTTTATACAATACAATCAATAAAATATAAAACAAAAAATCCATACCAATTAGGCTGAAGCAAGACTAAGGTGACACGATGTCCTGATTTTGGTGGGACAGTCACGATTTATAACAATTTGTCCTGTGTCCCGGGGCGTTTTTAAAAAGTCCCGATTTTCTGGCTTCATGTTGAAAGCCCAGTGGATTTGCTTAAGAAATCCTAACCGGGGCAAGACAAAAGACACTCTGTCTAAACCCTCTCTCTGTCTCAGTACTTTCATTGAAGATATTAAAATGTTAAAGCAAGAAAACGGACCCCCCCCCGTGCCCCTTTTACCTCATTTTATAAGAAAAGATGACCCATTACCATAGAGCTACAGGAAATACTTGGCTAGAGAAGTCACGAGTGTTCCTTCCTGGATTTTCTGGAGGGGAGGGGCACGGAGGTTGGAGGTCAGCTCGTGTGGAAAAAATGGTAACAAAGTTTCTTTGAAAAATATTTCCCTGACTAATTTCACCATTTTAATTTGCTCAGTTCTTTGTATTAACATCTACATCATTCTGGATTGACTTGGAGTTCCTGCCTGCTGGTAAGTGAGCTGGGTTTTTCTCTTTTATTTTTTTAATGTATTTTAAAATAATATTTTATTTATTGTGCATAGGATTTTTAAAAATAATTTTATTCTGTGTGGATTTTTTTTTTAATTGTCTTAGACTATTTAAAAAAAGATTCTATCCAAAATAAATTGAAATGAAACCATTTTTAAAAATTCTACACACAATACTTTGAAATATATTGTGCATAGAATTTTTAAAAATAATTTTACTTCAATTTATTCTGTGTGGAATAGTTTGAAATGTTTTACTTCAATTTATTCTGTGTGGATTCTTTTTTTAAATTGTCTTAGACTATTTTAAAAAAGATTCTATCCAAAATACAAAATACCAGCTGCAGTTATTCACTTAAGAACTGTGGCAAGAAAGGTGGTATAATGGGCTTAGTGACCAAAGTTACAATGGCATTGAAAAAAGTGACTGATGACCATTTTTCACAGTTAGCAACCATTTTCACACTTAGCGACCGTTGCAGCATCCTCATAGTCATGCGATCAAAATGTTAATGTTTGGCAACAGATTCATATTTATGATGGTTTCAGTGTCCTGGGGTCATATAAACACCTTTTGACAAAGTCAAATGGGAAAACCAGATTCACTTATATTACTAACATATCAGCTGCAGTTATTCATTTAAGAACTGTGGCAAGAAAGGTGGTATAGTGACCAAAGTTACAATGGCATTGAAAAAAGTGACTGATGACCATTTTTCACACTTAGCGACTATTTTCACACTTAGCAACCGTTGCAGCATCCTCATGGTCACGTGATCAAAATTTTGATGTTTGGCAACAGTTAAAATTTATATTTGTAAATTGTAGTTATGTTGAAATAAAAAAAAATTACAATACTATTTTTGCATTGTATGAAAATTTTTGTTGCTCCGTATAAAATTTTTAATCAAGCCCCCCCCCCCCCTGCCCCCGGTCAAAGGTGTCCCTCTTTACCAATCTGAAAATCTGGTCACCTTAAGCAAGACAGCCATCAGAATTTGAAACTATATGAATTAAAATGCAATTAAAATATGACTGAAGAGCTGGGGAAATGAAGGGGTCTTTGTAGTCTAATATGGCTATAGGCAAGCCTCTCTGGGGAGGGTATTCTGTCAAGGGGATCCACCTCAGGCAAAGCTGTGTCTCCCTTGCACAGAGTAAGAGAAAGGGGGTGAGGCTGTGGTGGGTTTCAAATTTTTTTATTACTAGTTCTGTGGACATGGCTTATTTTGTGGGAAGCCGCCCAGGAGATGAGAAGTGACTGGGTGGGGCAGGCAGGCAGAGTAAGCAACTGGGGAACTGGTTTGGGGATGTGGCAGGCCTAGGTCGCTGCCGGTTCCAGCAACCTAGGCCCCCAAGTTACTACCTATTTGGTCAAACCGGTCCAAACTGGTAGGAACCCATCTCTGGGGTGAGGCCTGCATTACAACATCACAGTAGTGCTTGTGTCAATTTTATCCCACTTGCCTTCCTGTGGATGTAACTTGAGATAATTCAGAGATTGAATTTGATCATTTAATTCAAGGGTGTGTACATTTCAAGTGAGTCCTCTTCTGACTGAATCAACCTTCTGAAGTTTTGCAAAAGCCTACAGCCTGATGGGTCTGAGCATATGCCAGCATTCTCTGCCTATATTTGTGAATGGTTTTTTTGACAATATTGTTTTTAACAGTAGCCAGAATCAAGCAACAATTTATGCTGCTCTACATTGTTATGAGAATGTAGGTACATGCACCGCCTTTGGAAAAATAAAACTGTAAAGTTTTTACAAAATAGACAATCCATATATTTTGCCCCCAAAGCATAGTTTAATTGATTGTTCTGCACATTTAACAATCTTTCCTTGCTTAACCACTTTAAGCTACTCCAGGGATCCTGATCTCTGGTGTCAGAATGATGAATTCAAAACCTTTAAAAGCAGCCGTTTTTGCAACAAAGCAGCCAATATTTCCACACTGCCTCCCTGGTAAGTCAAAACCATTAGAGCAGAAACAGAATATGAAGACGGTGCTCTGAATGTATTATGGGCAGTGATATAGCAGGAATTGGTGATGATGTTCCTTGAGAACAGATGTGGATGACTCAGACTGGCATTTGACTGGATTTTTATGATTAGGTGACTTGTACACTCTAGACAGAAAAGCAGGATAGAATTGATAATAATTCAGGGGCAAATGTTTTGAGCCTTGGAGAATAAAATAAAAACAGTATTTATCACTGCAAGGAAAACAATTATGAAATAATATTGTCTGTATAATTTCATTTACTTTTTAATGCTGTGTTGTTTCAATTCTGGAAGATAAATGATCATAGGTTTAGGCATTGGGAGAAGAGGGACATACATTTAACATGCCCTTACTTAAACATTGTGAGCTAATTCTCCCACTGAAATACCATTGAATTTCAAAATAGATTTTTACCTTTTTTTTACTTTTGCAACAACATTCTCCAAACAAAAGGCAGCATAAATACAAGGGGGAAACAGCACAGTGCATAGAAATGCATACATGTGAAAATAAATGCCAGAAAAGGAAGGTTTTAAATGGGAGGTCTGTTTTAGATTTGCTGACACAACTGAATAGAAAGAATTCCTTCCTTCCTTCCTTCCTTCCTTCCTTCCTTCCTTCCTTCCTTCCTTCCTTCCTTCCTTCCTTTCCTCCTCTGTTTTTCTATCCATCCATCCATCCATTGTACTTTAGCAGTTAATAAATTCAACTTAAGGATCCCCATCCTTTCTTTTATTATCTATTTATTTATAGCCCACCCAGATTGCTGGGGGCAATATGCTGACCTTGTAAATCGCTTAAAGCACTGTGAAGCAGTATATAAATCTAAGTTCTATTGCTATTGTTATTTTTACAAATAACTCAAGGTGGTGAACATATCCATCAGACCTCCCTCCTTCTATTTTCAGCACAACAACATCAGGTGAGGTGAATTGGGCTGAGAGAGTTCCTGGCCCAAAGTCACCCAGCTGACTTTCATGGGTAAGGGAGGATTTGAATTCACAGTTTCCAGCTTTCTAGCCTGGTACCTTAATCACTAGACCATACTAGCTCTTAGTGTGATTTGTGACTTAAAATACATAAAGTAGAAAAGACATATGTGCAAAAATAAGTATATTGGGGGGGGGGGGGAATCACACAAAAATGTATATTTTAAACCTTTCTAAAAATTGCAAAATTGTACAGCAGCAGGGGTACATGGATTTAAGGTTGAAAAAAAGTCAGGCATTGAAAGGCCTCTCTTTCTAAATCAGATACAGTAATTATGAATAGATGTAAATTTCTTTTCTGTCATATCCATTCTTTCAAGCAATGGTAAACAGTAATAATACTAACACTAATTATTTATACTAATATTAATAAACAGTACTCGGGAATGAAATTATATGCTATGTCTTTTCTGGGTTATCTCTTGTCTTTTTTAATTTATTTCTTTGTTTATTAACATTTATATCCTGTTCAAATCCAGAGATTTTCAGAAAAGACTGCAAACATAATTGCCCTTGATACTCATTCATGTTTTGGTTCAAAGCAGGTCTATGATATTTTCTCTCTTTTAAACTGTAAACCATTTGGATTTTTAAAGACATTAGATGGTCACTGTCTAGCTATGGTCTTTCTTGCTAGTTAGATATAAAAGAGACAACTTTGTTTCCTTTTACTATTGTGTCATGGTATTTTTTTTCTTTGGTTTTCCTTTTGTATGCCAACTCAAACTGTCGAGAAATTGGACAGCTTTAGAAATGGGAGTTATAAATATAGAAATCCACCAGCCTATCAATAAATAACTATGAAAATCAATCCAACAATGCATAGATCAGCCTGGCTAGGGACAAAATTTGTGTGAAGTTGGCCTCATTGGCTCTTTTCTAGAGCAGAGAAGGGAACAATGGGCCTTTTATGATTTGTGGCCTTCAAATCCCAGAATTCCTGAGCCAGCCATGCTGGTTCAGGAATTCTGGAAGATGAAGTCCACAAGTCATAAAGTGGGCATAGTTCTTCACTCCTGTTCTAGAGAATGCACACCAGCCAACATACTGTATGTTCAAAAAAATGTTTGAATAGATATGAAGAATATTGAGAATATATTCTGTCAAAGAGAACACAAACTCAGCCAAACCAAGCAACCTGATGTCAGGTTTCTGTGGTCATCGGTTTCCCTGCTTATCATTTTTCAGCATTTTGTTTATAAATATCAAAGAAGACCAATGGAAATATTTTTACTTCTAGTTTGAGGGGGAGAGAGGACACACCTTTTGTATAACCGTGTGTTTGTCATTGTCCTCACAGTTCGTATCTCTCCTTGATTTCAGATCCTGAGTCAAAGACACCAAAGACTGAATCAAATGGCTAAGTGGAACCACACAATAGTGCATGAGTTCCTTCTTCTTGGCTTCACAGATCGTCAAGAAATCAATGCAGGCCTCTTTGTCCTCTTCTTAGCCATCTATGTGGTCACTCTGGTGGGGAACATTGGTATTATTCTATTAACCTGGGCCTGCCCCAGTTTACACAGTCCAATGTACTTTTTCCTCAGCAATCTGGCTTTCCTAGATACCATTTATTCTTCCACCATTGCTCCCAAGATGCTGGTCAATTTCTTAAGAGAGAAGAAGGCCATTTCATTTACAGGATGCATTGTTCAAATGTACCTTTTTGCTTCCTTTGCAGATGCTGAGTGCCTTCTTCTGGCTGCCATGGCTTATGACCGCTACATGGCCATTTGCAACCCACTACTCTACCCTGTTCTTATGTCTCACAAAGTGTGTATCTGTTTGATAACAGGTTCTTATCTGATTAGTAGCATGACCTCATTGGTGCACACTTGTTTTACTTTTCACATCTCCTTTTGTGGATCGAATGTCATCAATCACTTCTTTTGTGACATCCCCCCACTCTTGACCCTCTCCTGTTCCAATACCCATATAAATGAGATGCTCCTCTTTGCTCTATGTGGTTTTATCCAGATGAGCACTTTCCTGTTTATCCTCATCTCCTATTCCTTTGTTCTTTGCACTGTTTTGAAAATTCCTACCAACACAGGCCGCCAGAAAGCTTTTTCAACTTGCAGCTCCCATTTCATTGCTGTTGCACTTTTCTATGGTGCCCTCCTTTTCACTTATCTTCGGCCTACTTCCAATTATGCCCCAGACACTGATAAAATAATATCTGTTTTTTATACTGTGGTGTTTCCCATGATGAATCCCTTGATCTACAGCCTGAGGAACAAAGAAGTGAAGGATGCCTGGAAGAAAACATTGGCAAGAAATGTTTCCTGCCATTCATGATGAAAAGGAGGAGTGGAGAACGGACATCCAAACATTAATATGGCCAGTCAAAATGCTAATGTAAATTCATACATTAATCTTTTTGGCAGATAAAGCTAGAAAGCCCGCATTCTCAATGATGTTTTTATGCACAGTAGCAAACTTTTGTGCTTTTCAATTAAAGTAAAAGAATATTTTCTCAGTGATAATATTTTTTTCTTTTTGGTTGTTAGTTTAAAAGGCATTTTTAAAAGAATGATGAAATATTGGGTTCCTACCATGTCTTGTCTCT
The DNA here is from genome assembly GCF_051295495.1 of Thamnophis sirtalis. NCBI lineage: Eukaryota > Metazoa > Chordata > Lepidosauria > Squamata > Natricidae > Thamnophis > Thamnophis sirtalis. The sequence goes on along the minus strand of NW_028261381.1, from coordinate 64,770,346 downwards.
TCCTTATATGTCCCTGGTCATGGGCCTTGACAATGAAGAGCCCTCAAGAGATGCAATGTAGGCTCATTTCCAAGTTCATACTAACCAAGCTCAATTTAAATTATGAGCCTTGCGGCAGAAAACACAAAACATTTTAGGACAGAAAACTGAGAAATAAGATACTCAGTTGTGATTTTTTTTAAATGTACTAATCCTAAGCTAGAATCAGTTCATACAACACAATGGAAATAAAATGCAATATATTAAAACAGCACAAACGATGAGGAAATTTCCTTGGGAATAGCACATTACTTAAAATGCAATCCTTACTTGTAAATCCACCTGATTGGTTAATCTCTGATGAACATGAGATGAGTCTGAAGAATGAAGCAGAAGTAGATAAAATTGAGAGAAAAGCCATGTCTTTGGTGTATATGCTCTCAGTGTACATAAAAAGAAAAGAAAAAAGAGAGGGAAAAATACATTCATCAAGAATCATATGATACAACACTTGATAGTCATAGGTTACTAATAAGCAATCAAATCATACTAGGAAACAAACAGAACAATATAAATCATAAAAGCAACATGGTTATAGTCATAAGTGGGAGGAGATAGGTAATAGGAAGGATGAGAAGAATAATAGGAGTACAGTCTTAGTAAATAGTTTGACAATGCTGTGGGAATTAGTTGTTTAGCAGAGTGATGGCATTCAGGGAAAAACTGTCCTTGTGTCTAGTTGTTCTGGAGTGCATGGCTTATAGTGTCATTTTGAGGGTAGAAGTTGAAACAATTTAAGTCCAGGATGTGAGGGGTCTGTAGACATTTTCACTGCCCTCTATGCTTTCTATGAATATTTCTATGAATGATCATCAAATGAGCAAGCTTCCCTAGTGATCTTTCCCATATAGGGCTAAATTAATGGAAGAACAACACCTTATTCCAAATTAAAGCATACTTTGTGTTTCCAAGGGGAGCCCATGCAGATGAGTTTGCCTATCCCAGACCACAGAGTAATAGAAAACTACCATATTTAGGGAGCCTTAACATCTAGAGGCTTGTGAAGATTGCATTCCATTTCATAGGGCATTTTTATGTAGGAACAAATGTCAATGTTATTTTCTTGCCTTGAGGATAATTTGTTAATTTGTCTTTGATGAAAAAAAATCACAGTAGCTAAGAAATGGTTTATAGCACAACAAATATGTTTATGAGATTATTTTTTTACTAAGTAGAATTTATCTATACAAGATGGAGCTTTATGGCTGTGATCCATAACTCTTTCACTCATACATCTATTTCAAATTTCAAAATAAAACTTATCCATCAAGTGATTTATGAATTCCCATATAAAAGTACTTTATTGCATACAACCATTAAATATTTGAAGAGCACTAGTTGAACAAAAGCTTTTATATGAAGTAAAATGAAAATAGCTGAAATTAAGTCAATGAAATGTAATCACAGGGGTTTGTGTATGTCTGTATTCCCAGCTTCAAGTCTACATTTAGAAGTGGCATTTTTGCTAGTGCAAACATGGAAAAAAATTCCTAATCCTTCTGAGTGCAATCAGTTTTCTTTGCAATAATTTATTGAAGGTATCCTTTACTTCTTCATTTCTCAAGGTATAGATCAAAGGGTTTAACATGGGGAAAACCACAGTATAAAAAACAGAGACTATTTTGTCTGTATTCAGGATATAGCTGGAGCTTGGCCGCAAATAAGTAAAGAGAAGGGTTCCATAATACAAAGCCACAGCTGTCAAGTGGGAGGTACAAGTTGAAAAGGCCTTCTGGCGGCCTTCAGATGAATGGATCCTCAAGATGGTGCAAATGATATAGGTATAGGAGATAACAATCAACAAAAAAGTGCTCATTTGGATGGAACCACACAAGGCAAAAAGAAGAATTTCATTAATATGAGTGTTGGAGCAGGAGAGAGCTAGCAGGGGAGGGATGTCACAGAAGAAATGATTGATGACGTTGGATCCACAAAATGACAAGTGAAATGTATAATAAGTGTGAATTAGTGAAGTCATACTACCAATAAGATAAGAGCCGGCTACCAACCCAAAACAAACTCTTTGGGACATAAGAGCAGGATAAATTAATGGGTTACAAATAGCCATGTAGCGGTCATATGCCATGGCAGCCAGAAGAAGGCACTCGGCATCTGCAAAAGAAGCAAACAAATACATTTGTGTAATGCAACCTGCCAGTGAGATAGTCTTCTTGCCAGTTATGAAATTGAGAAGCATTTTAGGTGTAATGGCAGAAGAATAAGAGAAATCTAGGAAGGCCAAATTGCTGAGGAAAAAGTACATTGGACTGCGGAGGCATGAACTGATCCAAATTAATACGATGATACCAATATTTCCCACCAAAGTGACTAAATAGATAGCTGAGAAGAGAACAAAGAAGACAGCCTTGATCTTTTGATGATCAGTGAAGCCAAGAAGAACAAACTCAGTCACTGTTGTTTGGTTCCATTTGCCCATTTTTCTGTTTCTTTATTCATTTATTCAGAAGCTTCCACTAGTGGATGCTGGGATAGCTGATCAGTTGCTGCAAAAACTTGTTTCCTTCAGACTTCATGGACTTTCTGAAAGAGATAATTAATACTGGAATTAATCACTTGCTCTAAACTTTCAATTAAATTGTTGCCATCTATCAATATAAGAATCGTCTCTAATGCTCCCATAATAGCACTAATGATCCTAAGTGTAATATATCAATTAGGTATATTGAGAAGAAAATAATAGATTAATAATGTGATAAATGATTATACATATATTCATATTGGCTGACTATATTTCTGAACATTTACAAAATAAAAGAGAATTTAAAAAGAGGAGGAGAAAAAAGAAGCCCTGAGTTACAAAATGGTGTAACTGGTGATGAATGGTGATTTTTTGTTGCAACTGTTTAAGGTGTTAAAAGATGCTTAATTGCATTTACATTACAATCTGGACTTCTATGTTGTGGTTTTGAACATGTTTAACATGCTACTTTAACATGTTTTAACATGTTTCATTCCTATAAAGGAAAATACCCAGTTTCCCTGAAAATAAGACCTCCCTGGATAATAAGCCCAATTGGGCTTTTCAGCGCATGCGCGAAAATAAGCCTTCCCCTGAAAATAAGCCTTCCCTGAAAATATTGCAACACATCAGCAGCAATGAGGTGACCACGCTTGCCGCCTCCTGCACCTCAAAAATAATAGGACCTCCCCAGAAATAAGGCTTATTTGGGGGGGGGGGTCAAAAGAAAATAAGACCCCGTCTTATTTTCAGGAAAACATGGTACTTTAAAAAAAACTCTGAAATTGTTTAGCTCTTGGGACTATTCTTTCTAGTCTAGCCTATTTTTCTTTCAAGATGATTTGGAAACTTACTAAACTTCATAACATCCAATTTGAGGCCAAACTAAAAAGATTTAAGTCCTTGAAAGGATTTTTTACTGATGAATCTTTAGGATATGAGGAACCCTAATTGAGTACCAAAAGAATCTGAGCCACTTTTCATCCCGAGAGAGAACTACCACTAAAAGAAAGCCATCACTTCCAGGAAAGCAATGGCAGGCTGAAGATGACTTCTCCTTTTAACAAAGCCGATGATGGTGGCAGAAACTGGAGCCAGTGAATGACTCACTAATATTCCATATTATATGTATCACAATTTCACAATGCACCATTCATACCATACAGATATATAAGGGACGGGATTTTTATCTCACAACATCACCACATTTCATCACTTACCCCCTTGCCCCCCCCCCAAAAAAATGCCTGTGTAAGGCACCACCCAATACAAAGTTTATTCAAAAGCAGTTTTGCCCAGAACCCCTCTGTGAGGGAGATGGGCAATTGATAAGAGAAATAAACAAACAAGCAAACAGGTAAGTAGGTAAGTAAGTAAGTAAGTAAGTAAGTAAGTAAGTAAGTAAGTAAGTAAGTAAGTAAGTAAGTAAGTAAGTAAGTAAGTAAGTAAGTTCCTTTCTTTGCAAGTTATACCCTTTGGAGACACTGCAGACCATTTACAATTGGATATTGGCTGGAACTTTAAAATCTGGAAACTTTACAATCTTTAAATTCAGGGTTCCTAACGACTAAACCACCATCTGTCTCTAACTACTAAATTCTGGTCTTGGTACTCTAGATCAGTGGTCTCCAACCTTGGCAACTTTAAGACCTGAGGACTTCAACTCCCAGAAGCAAAGCTGGCTGAGGAACTCTGGGAGTTGAAGTTCACAAGTCTTAAAGTTGCCAAGGTTGGAGACCACTGCTCTAGATGATCTGAGGACCCCTTAAATTCTTAATTTAAGTTCTTAAATTATGCTTGTGTTTGAACTAGATTCTGAATCTTGAGCTTTCTCTGTCTGTAAAGCTTCTACTCACTGGTGTATTAATCTGATTTCATATATACTGTACATTCATGTTTATTCATTATATCTTTATCTCTACATCACCTTGAACCTCACTCTAGTATATGGATGAGGAGGAATATGAACAAGCAGAATAGGAATAAATGAAAGCAGTGGAGGATTCTTTGGCTTTCTCCTTTGCGTTTGAAGACAACCTGATTAGGGAAGAGAAAAATCTTATATCAAATTTTCCCTACTGCTTTCTCTCCAGCATCTATCCTCAGCTTTTTCTATTGCGACCAGAGTGAATAAGTGAAACTTTGGATCTAATAAACCAAAAGTCCTTCTACTATATTTCCTTCCCAACCATTGTTTCTCCATTATCTTTATTCTATTGCTATTTCACAGCATATTGATTCCTTTAGACCAATGCCATATTACAAGAGAAGTAACTCTTTCCTTCGGATCCTTCTCCAGATAGAAGGTGTGCCAATTACTACTATGACTTTGTTGATAGGCTAACAATATTGGAGGAGGAACAAGCACATAGAAAATAAGTTGCCTATTTTGCACCATATATGGAATATGGCAAAGACTGGATACTTGCTTTTGTCTTTAAATTAAAGCCAGGAATATAAGAATTATACATCACTTGGAAAGGTGGGAACCATCACATCTTAGAAATCTGTAACTATAAAATGCTAAAGCTGAATGTATTGAATCTGGACACATTTCTGATTCATTTCCTCTCCTTTAAAAACACAATAGCATAACATGTTTATGAGATAGAATAAAAGGGAAAAAATCAAGGTATTTCAGATCCAAGACTGTCAAAATTTTCTTCACATTCTGAAGGAATATCAGAAGTTGGGGAAATTTGTATTGAGGATCTGCAACTGTTCTTATCTTTCTCCCTATCTATATATTTCACAAAATGTAAATACCACCCTAGTCATAGACATTCATGTATTTTGTATCTTCTCCAACATCAAATTCATATACAGGGATTCATTAGATTCAAACCTTAGCACAGTCTCAAAGAGGAGAGTCAGATCTCTTCTTCTGACACATGGAGATTCAAACATCACACGGCTTCTGAAATACTCGCTCAAGAACAATAGAATTAAACTATAAAAAGTGGGGAGTAAATCTGTTTTCCAAAAGAAGTCACCTGACTTCATTTGGTAGCACCAAACTAAACTACTACTAAAAAGAAGAGTTTATGTATGCATATCTATGTGTGCAAAAATATTTTATATTTAAAATTAAAGTAATTAAAATTAAATTAATTGGAAGGGAGGACAAGCGCACAAAAAGTAGACTGCCTGTTTTGCATATATATAGAATTCAGATTATTATGATAATGACAAAATCCAAAGCATCTAACAAATCACATGTGATAAAGAACAATATTCATTATTATGATGTGGCTATCAAAAACACAATGTAGAGAGTGATAAGTTTTCATATTCTGCATGTCATTGCTGCTACTGAGATTCCTCTAAAAGGGCTGTCTTCGACCCAGAGTTCTCACTCAAGACATGAATGACCAGGGTCAAATTATCCTACTTTGGAAATATTATGTGAAGACCTGTTTCTCTGGGAAAATCTCAGATGCTAAGAAAGATGGAAGGAAAAAGAAGAAGAAGGTGACAAGCAGCAAGATGGATGGACTCAGTTACAGTGGTGATGAAGTGCCTGAAGGACCAGGTTAAATGTGGATCATCATGGAAAAGATCTATCTATGTGATCACTGGGAGTCAACAGCAACTTGATGGCACATAATCAATCAAACAAAAGGGCTATCCAGTAATCAAATTAGAGGTACAATTTATTTGAGTCCCTGAATAAGATTTAGGAAGCAGCCTGGGGTTTCTGAAAAGAGTTTATCTCTCAGCCCTCCTCAGTCTTTAACTAAGGAGGTCTGTGCTTTGACTTTTCAGGTTGAATGTTCAGCTCATTCATTCCAGGTTGATGACATTGTCAGCTATTTTATATACTTTTGTAGAAAGGACACAATGACAATAAGATGGATTGTGGTTCATGAGGGACTCTTTTTACAATTCCTTTTTTCAAGCATGTCTTTCCCAGTGCCAACTGTTGCATAGAGAACACAAATGTGAAGACTTCCTCCACCATCTGTTCTCTGTCAATGAGGCAAATTCACATTCCTATTGAACCACTAAGCATTTGAAAAGTGGTGAAATATTTTTACCATCAAAAAATTAGAAAAGTCCATCTAACTTTAACAGGCCAACTTGGCATGGGAGTCTGGGAGCCCGGTCTCAGCTAAGGCCTCAGACAAGGCAGTTTTTCAGATTGAAAATGGGAAGAAGTATTAGAAAACTATGACTAGACAAAGAGCGAAAAGTATTGTGCAGTTAACAAGATCTATAGTGTGAATAATGAGTGCTTCAAAACAGATTTTCTTTCATTTTCATGAAAGAAGAAAAAATTCCAGATGCTTCTTGTTTAATAAATAAAAATAAAGCAATGATATAAGAAAAAGAAGTCATATTTGCCTAAGTGTTCATAAATGCTTTTCTTGATTTGTTAACTCAGTTTTATCCCATTTGGGTTTTCTTCCATTTCATTATCATAATACAACTAGAAGCTCACTATGACATAAATCATAATTTAATCCCTTTATCCTTAAAGAATTACTGAAATACATTTTACCTAAAAAAAAAAACAACCCAAACTTTTAGTTCCACTGAATTTGGCTCTTCTCTTTCCCAAAGCTGAGTTAATAATCTAGCAAGGCAGTCTTAGTGAAATACACTTTTGAGCTGCTTGTGGCAAGCATCAAAAGAGAATATAAAAATGCAGTAGTACTCTGATAATAGAGAATTTCAAAAGAGAGTGCAAAATAAGTCATCGCAAAATCTTACACTGTATGATTACAAGTTATCTCAAAGCTTTACCGGCCTGTCTCTTTTACTTTATCATAGAATAATGGTCATACCTTTTGGATGAGAAGCATGATAATCCAATTTCATTGCTGATGATGGACAAGAGAATGTTGAGAGGTTCTTTCCATCTAGCATATTCTCACTTTGGAAAAGGAAAAAAAACCTTCAAAGATTTGCCTTTGAAGAAAGGTACAGTTAGGATAATTAAAATGCCCTTTGTGTCTCCTGGGGTGCAGCTTAATGACATGTAGAAAAGTAGTCCTGAAGAACTGAATAAAGTTTCTAATATTTTTTCAAACTTTTATTAGTCATTTCAAAATTGAAGTACTTTTTTCACAAAACCCAAGGAAGTTGCATTTCAGGGATAAGGAACAATAACGAATCTCTGTGTATAATTTAATCTAATCATTTTATTTTGCTGCTAGCTTAGCATAGGTAAGAAGTAAATTTGGTGAAAGAGCAAATTTGGGTTGGGTTATCATCTTCTAGATGGAAATGTGTAACAATCATAAATTCATTGCTTTAATTATTTTCAACAGAGTCAGTTTTCTATACAGAATAGGCCAGTGGTGGGTAACAAGTGCCCAAAGCATGCACGTGGCCTCAAAAAGCAATGTGTATGCGGCCTCCCACATGTGCCCTGCCCCATGAATGTGGACATGCCCCTCTGCGAGTGTGGTCTCCTGCATGTGTCCCCACCCCCATACCTGCATGCGCATCCATCTGCATGTGCCCCTACACAGTGACGTGCGGGGAGCTTTATGGCTGGTGAGGCAGCAATTTTTTTAGACTTGTGGACTTCAACTCCCAGAATTCCACAGCCAGACATGCTCAGTTCCAATTTAAAGCGGCAGCATTTTTTCCCCCTTGCAAAATAAGTTTTCCCATTCTTTTTCTTCTCCCTCCCCTCCTTCCTCCCTCTCTCCCTCCCTCCCTCTCTCTCAAACAGACACACGCACACAGAGAAGTTGGATCCCTCTCTCACTCACTCACTCTCAAACAAACACAAACACAGAAGTTGGATTGGATATATTTTCCAAAGGCCTGAAAGCAGCTCGTGTGCCATACCCCCCCTTCCCCTGCTGCCTTCCAATCGGAGCCTTTGATTGCAGGTGAATCACGTTGCCTTTTCAAACTTGTAATCAGTGAAGCTGGGCTTATATACTTTTATCCAGGTGTGTGTGTGTGTGTGTGTGTGTGTGTGTGTGTGTGTGTGTGTGTGTGTTTGAAAAGGCAACGTGGTTCTGCATGCAATCAAACTTTTTGAATTCCTCCCCATTCCCCACACATGAACCTTTTCCAGCTCTTTCAGAGAGGATTTCAACTCTGCTTTTGCCTGCCCTCATGAAAGGCCAGAGTCCTGAGTCAGACTGAGCTAGTTGCTCCCAGAAAACTCTAAAAAGCCTCTAAAAATGCCCTCTACAAGAGGTGAGAGAACACGTGCCTCCTTTGCATATGAAATTTTTCGCTTTTTAACCCTTGCTTAACTCTTAAAAGGCAAAAAATTGCTTATGCACAGGAGGCCCATAGTTCTCTCGCCTCCTCCTATAGTTAACACTAAGCAGACGCCAAGTCACTGTGACTTGGAATCTGGCAGCAACTACCTTGGCTTTAATTATTTTTTAAAAATTCTTTAAAATTCTTTCCTTTTCCTCATGGCTGGTGAGGCCACGCCTCCCCTGCCTCTAGTGACTGCACGTCCCTGCCCCTACACCTCCCACACATGTGCATGCGGCCCTCCGGTGTGCCCCACCCCCACACATGAGCAGCAGAGACCTGAAGACCAGATGGCCAGTGGGACACGCACATGCATGTGTGGCAGAGCTGAGCTGGGGTGGCAGCTAGTGTGCCCACAGAGAGGGCACTGTGTGCCACCTCTGGAATGCATGCCATAGGTTCACCATCAAGGGAATAGCCAAGTCCATCTCTCTTGGGATATTCCACACAGGAGAAAATATTTTCCTGTATACCCAACAGTTGTATTGCTGATAGCAGAGTAACCAAGCTACTCATCCAGATTCACAATAACCAAGGTAAACCCACAAATAGTCAGTCTTGAATTTTTGAGCCTCTACAGCTCAAAATCAATACTCTAAATTGTGTCTGGTAGGCAATTCATAACCAGTACAGAACTGGTTCAGTTCAGGAATCCTATTTCTTCATACGTTGCCCTTATCAGTTGCTTAGCTACTGAATTTTGTAGCAACTGCAGTTTCTGGACAGTTTTCAAGCATAGTCTCATGTACAACATAGTGCAGTAATTAAGATAGGTTGCAGTTAGAGCATCAATAACTGTTTGTATAGCCATGAGCTTTAAGGAGAGCCAGAGTTGCTGATTGGAGTTAGAGCTGGAAGTTTGTTATTTCACAATCTGCAAAGGTAAAAAGGAAAAGTTAGTTTACCTAACTAGCTTTTCTTCCAGATATTAATTGAAAGAAGTGGGTCAATCACAGGACAAATATTAACTGCAATTGCCTATTAATTAATTAATCAATTAATAGGCAGCTCAAGGTTGACTCAGCCTTTCATCCTTCTGAGGTGGGTAAAATGAGGGCCCAGATTGTTGGCAATATGATGACTCTATAAACCGCTTAGAAAGGGCTGTAAAAGCACTATGAAGTGGTATATAAGTCTAAGTGCTATTGCTATTGCTATTATGGCTTGGTCAATTGAGAATTTCATATTATGCTTTCTAGTGAGTGTTTAAACTAGATTACCTGCCTCGGTCATACTGTGCCACATGTAGCATCTCCAGCTTTTGGTAAACATTGTAAAAGGAAAATCAAGGGCAACCCAAATTACAGTGGAATCTGGTAATATCTTTTCAAACTAACATATTTCATTAAAAATCTAACTTTCATGAAATATCACTTGATTTATCAGATGCATGGAATGGCTAAGCTGATTTTATTGTTTAATATCTACCTGAGATCATCCTTCAGGTGAACTGGGTGGGTTATGGACCTCCCTGTTATGGAGGTCCCTTCATTATGAGTAAATAGCATATATGCACATACTCATACCTTATTTAGAACTAATACACAATTTGGGGAACTTCCTGGACTCTCAGCTCCTGCTTGAGGAACAGCTGACAGTTCTGACGAGAAATGCTTTTGTACAAATCCAGTTTGTATTCCAATTGTGCCTGTTTGTAGATTGGGAGCAGTGGTGTATTAACCATTAAGCAGACTAAGCAGGTGCTTAGGGCACCAGGCCTAAGGGGGCACCACAAAGTTAAAAAAGAAAAAATAATAATGAAGATTTATACAGTATGTACATAGGAGGGGGGCACCAAGATTTGGCAGTGCTTAGGGCACCAGTGAGCTTTAATCCGCCACTGAATGGGAATACCTCTTAATGGGCATTCATGCCTTGTTCACCTCACAATTCACTGTACATGGGGCTGCCCTTGAAGATCACTCCAAAACTACAGCTGGTCCAGAATGCAGTGGCATAAATCATGATAGACAAGCCTTGTTATACCCATATCACACCTCTTCCATGTGAGCTGCACTAGGTACTAGTAACTAGTAAGCTTCCAGGATCAATTCATGGACCAGGCTGTTACCTCTAAAGCTCTATGTGGCACATGACCTAGCTATCTGAAGGACCATCGATCTCCTGTTTTATCTATCCACCCTGACTAACCAGACGAAGTTGGCTTACCTTGTGCCCTGTCAATTAAATAATACCATCAAATATATAGAAGTAGCTCTTCCCTGATGTAGTGCCGCCCTTAGAAACGGCATATATCCAGATTTGTCCCCCTAATGCACCTTCAAGCGAGCTCTAAAATGTGGTGATTCACTCAGGCTTCGAGTTAGGGTGTTTTGGCAGATCTCTTTAGATTGATATGAGAGATTTGTTCCCTCACGGAGATTATTTTTTTGCTGTTTTTAATTTTCTGAAGCCGCCAAGTGTCATTCTGGGAGTTGGCCTAGAAATTTGGGTAATAAAAATAATTTTTAAAAAAATCTGCAAGACTGTTTTTGAATCCTGCTTATGATTAAGAACATTACTACCAGCATGGTACATTTAGGCCAGCATGACACACGCATAGCCAAAGCCTAGTTTTGCTTTTTCCCCATTGTGCACATGCTATTTTATGTAATGGAGGATCTCTGACCTAGAAACTTGCAAGCCAGTATACTTTTGCCCCCTATTCCCCTAACTAGGAGGTTATGCAATATATTGCTGTACACAGGATAATTACTGTTTGTTGTAGCATTTTTAATACATGTATTAATTCCAGAGTACAGAACTGCAAAGCATTCTGTGAAGAACTGGTTTTGAAGATAATTCAGAAGCTTTGAACCAGGGGTGGGTTCCTGCCAGTTCTGACCTCTTCTATAGAAGAGGTTCCACAAATCTACAGTGCCATTTAGAACTGGTTCCAGCTCCCTCCCCCCGCCCGTCCACACATCATCAAGATGAAGAGCGAGAGGAGGAATTCTGGGAGTTGAAGTCCACAAGTCTTAAAGCTGTCAAGTTTGAACACCCCGGGGGGGAGGTTCTAAAGGGCTAGGGGTGCAAGGGTCTTGTAACTTGACAGCTTTAAGACTTACGTGCTTCAAATGCCAGAGTTTCTGAGCCAACATTTTGGTTGCTAAGCAAAAGTGTTGTTAAGTGAGTTTCACCACATTTTACAAGTTGGCCAAGCCCACCCAGTCACATGATTGCCAAGCTACTCCTACTCGGTCACATGGCTGGTAAGCCACTCCTACCCAGTCACATGGTCGGCAAGCCACTCCCACAAAGCAGGCCACACCTACAGAAGAGATTCTAAAAATTTTTGAAACCCACCACTGCTTTGAACTTATGAAGTGTAGTTGTCCATTGTTGTGAGAGACAGAGTCAGTCCATTGGAGCATGTAAAACCACTGATTCTCTATGTTTAGCAGTATTTTCAGGCTGGTATCAATATTTTTGTCAGATCTCTGCTTTAGCTCTGCTTTATCACCAAAATGTTCAGTTCTGTCTTATCCTCTGAAGTTTCTATCTATATGAATTCAGTAGTTTTAAAAGCCTATAAATCTTGAGCAAGAGCTTATAAAATGATAAGCACCTCCATATAATTTTCTTTCTGCACTAATTTCCCTGCCACTTTCTCTTGTTCACTCAAAATAAATTCAGCTTTTGACTATTCTTAGGTTTTAGCTCCAAGTAGTGTAGCTACTCTATACAGGTGATTCCTCCTTTCTCTGTCTTCTCAACTTTTGGATACCACAATTTAAAAGGAAACATGCTGAATGGTGCCAATTAGGACAAAATCGGTCACATACTGCTCCCTGGTGGTCAACATAGGATGTACACTGTATAAAAACAGAATCCCCACCTCAGAAAGGAAGATGGGGTAGAAATCATGTGAAAGTTTCTATTTTACATAATGTAACATCTGTACTTTTCTGCTCTGGTAGCTTAAAGGAAAATGGACTAAGATATTATAACAACTATATTGATTGTAGTTCCCTTCCAGATGCCATCAATTAATTTCCAGGCACCTGTTATTATTTTTCAATCCTCCCCCCCCCCCAAATACCTACAACTGGGTTATTTCACAGGTAGTCTCATTCCATATAAACCTGCCTGTCTCTTTACAGATATGGTAATCTAATATTGAGAATCTTCACAGGAACATGTATGAAGAGATCCGTTCCTTATTAAAAAGAGAAAGAAAAATATATTTTTTAAAAAATTATATAAAGCAAAAATCATGATCATTTTGAGATCAATTGCAATCCTCTAAATATGTACATCTGGGAGGAGCTTTAATTACCATGCTTTAGGGATGTTATTGAGCATTTTATAAGCCTTGATATAAATATTTCAGAAAACCCAGCTTTCAGTTTACTGCTTGAGTTTTAACATGCTTATTCCTGCTTAAAGGTAGACAATGCATCTTTTATTAGTTTGATTCACTTTTGACTACTTCTCACAAGCAATCATCAGAATAAAATGATTCAAAGTTCATTAGTTCATAGATTCATAGATTTTGTTTTATTTATTCTTCTTTATATTTAATATTAATGTGAGCCGCTTAGGATTATTTTATGTAGCACATGCACCATACAAGTTTCTAAATGAATGAATATTGGATTGCAAAAGTAATGGGGGATATTACACAATGCTAAAATAAATAGTTGGAGATGAGCAAACTGATTCTGTTTAGAACTCATAAATGGTGAGTTCTAAACAGGTGATGTCTCAGATATGACATCCTTCAGGAACTAGTTTAAATTTGATTGCTTTTGGAGATTACAAGAAAATGTATATGGGTTTTCATGTTCATCTCTCTTTTCTTAACTATGCCTATATTTCCTCAAATAAATGTAATTTTATTATATTTATTATGTCTCTTGGCTAACACATAGCATGTTAGTCAAATCTTTCTACCTAATTATTCCCCCATCACACATATGCCAAAACACAAGATATTATAAATTATACCTGCAAGAGTTTCCATACATTACTGAGTATGCAGATTTCTTTGACTTACTAACTTGGTATTAATACTTGCAGTAAGAATAATAATATTTCCAGAGAAGCTTAGATTTCCTCTGTCACAGGTTGAGTATGGATAGGAACGAAGCCAGAGACACAGACACTGCTAACAAGTGAATACAGAGCTGTTTGTTACTATATTATTTTAGATATTATAATAATTCTAGGCATATGTGTCTGTGTGTGTTTGTATGAGAGAGACTGAGAGAAATAGAGAGGGAGAGGGAGAATCAAGTGTATACCTAAGTATGTACGCTAACAATGTCTAACTCTAGGGGATATTAAAAGAATTTTAACTAAATGTCAAAGGAGTAGAATCAAACCTCTACTCCACTCCTTTCCTTGGTAATACAAAACTTTTAGTTGCTAGTTTCTTCTCTTCTCCTACGTGGATTTACCAAAACCTTAAGCATACTAAAAATGTAACCTGTCTGCCTAACGATGAATATATCAAGGTTTATCCTTTGTTACTTGTTTGGTCCAGTTCCAGCACCTGAACCTCCTGCTTTGCACCATCTACAATCTCTGGCTGGTTTCTCCTTTGGCACACTCTTTGCAGATTCCTCCTCTGGTTCCTTCCCAGTCTTTGCGTCTTTTGACTGGGGATAGTCTGGTTCATGGCTCTCTCAGTTGCTGCTTCCTCTCCTCCATCTTCTATCCTGTTACCTCACACTCCAGCATCATCTCTTAGAATAACACACACACACACACACACACACACACACACACACACACATACGCACACACATTGGTCTATCTGCTTTGGCTTATTTGACATTTTTTTCTTTCAAAACTACATTCTAGTTTGCAGGTGATTCTAAGAAGTTTCAACTCCCCCCCACACACAAACACACACACTTTTTTCTATAACTGCTAAACTTACCCAGGCAGTCAAACCACCAAAGAGAAACTTTGATCTTGAAAATGTCACTCATAACATGTTTCTGTTTCAGGGCAGTTCACCTTCCTATGCCATAATGTATTTTGAACACTGCTATCAATGGTGAGATGATCACTCCACAGGTTTGAGGAAACTTGTTCTTCTGCAGAGTTAGGTGTGAAAGCAATTGATGAAGTCCACAGGGAGCGTAATAGGCTTCATCACATGTACTGAAGGAACTTCGTGGACATTGTTTTTGCAATCCAGAGAATTTGTATTTATCTCCAATAACAAAAACACTGTATAATATATTACACATTCAGTTATGTTAGCAAAGCCAGCTGTTTGAACACTTATACCGGTATTTATAATATAATGAAAAGTGTATAAAAATATACTTCAACAAATCTATTTATTGGAAAATCAAAAATAAGTTAAAAAAAACATTTGGGCTATACGTTACTGGCAAAATAATCCTAAAATTAAAATAATTGTATTGTCCTCTTGACTGTTGTTGCCAGAGTCAAAATGAAAATGTTATCTCAAGGATGTCCTCTTCAAAAAAAACAAGATCCCTCTACTTGCAAGCAGAATAAAGGCATAGTAAAAAGAGGAAAACTACAATCTTCTTTCCCTACCCTAATTCATCAATTAACACTCTCTCATCACAAAACATGTTCAGGAGAAAGGGAAAATTGAAGCTATCAGCTCAGAGCTCTGTAACCTGTGTTTTTTTTAAGAAACATTTTTCTTGTCCCTCCCCCCCCCCCCCCAGAAAAAAAGGGAATTAATCCAATGCCTGGAACAAATTACACTTTGGTGACCAACTTCATTCTTTTTGGACTCACAGAACACCTGGAAATGCATCAATTGCTTTTTGCAACATTTTTAATTGTCTATATTGCCACTCTGCTGGGGAATCTTGAGATGGTTTTATTAATTTGGATTGTTCCCCAGTTACATACCCCCATGTACTTCTTTATTAGCAGCCTATCCTTTTTAGATGGCTGTTATTCCACCACCATCACACCTATAATACTAGTGACCTTTTTAGTGGGAAAGAAAACCATATATTATGCTTCCTGTATCAAACAGTATTGTTTCTTTGCAATATTTGTCACAACTGAGTTCTTCCTATTGGCTGCAATGGCATACGATCGCTATGTGGCCATCTGCAACCCTTTGATGACTAAGAGGCTTTGTTCTGGATTGACAGCTGGCTCATATCTATGGGGAGTTGTAAACTCTATGATTCACACTTGCAGTTTGTTAAGGTTGTCCTTTTGTGGGTCCAGCAGCATCAATCACTTTTTTGCGATGTCACCCCGTTTTTGAAACTGACTTGCAATGTCGTCTCTATGAATGTGATGCTGATGTTCGTTTTTGGCAGTTTGTTTGAAATGAGCACCTTGCTGATCATTATTACCTCTTAAATATTCATTATTACTGCAGTTCTAAGGATTCACTCCACAGAAGGGAGGCATAAAGCATTTTCTACCTGTGCATCCCATCCCACAGCAGTGGCCATATATCATGGAACTATTCTCTTCATGTACTTCCGGCCCACTTCTAGCTATTCCCTTGACAGTGACAAAACAGCATCTGTGTTCTACACAGTAATAATACCCCTGTTGAATCCATTGCTCTACCGTCTGAGGAATAAAGATGTAAAATATGCTGTGAAAAAAGTATTTGGAAGAGAACTGGGCTTCCAGTAAATATCTTTTTCTTTAGCTTCAGAATAAACAAGCAAAATGACTACATTTCAGGGAAAACATATGAAGTCTTAACAAAGAATTTCTTAATGTAGATTATTAATACAATCCTGGCAATGCTTCCATCTGCTAAATATGCCTTAATATAAAAATCACAACAAGTGATGTAAATTTGGTAATGTATCTTTTCCAGAGGAATTTCTGGACCTAATTTGCAAGGCAAACAGCAGAATTGGTAAATGCTCTTCCCTAATCCTTGATTTTACTTAAAGTAACTTAAAGAAGAAAGGAGACCTCTTTATAGCCACTCAATAATTTTAAATCTCACTTAGTTTTCCTTCTGTTCTCCTCACAATTATACACACACTCACATGAACAATGCATGATTTTATTCTTTCTTTTGAAACTTTCCAATATTCCATCTTAATTTCTGTCACCCACACAGAAACATCTGTTAGCAGAGATCTCTAGTTTTTGGAAATGCATTTTGAAGATACGGATCTGTTCTGGTCCCCCTCCATCCAGTAATGAACGCAGACACAGGCTTAGCTGTTTGCCACTCTTTATTCACAGCAATTATAATCCTATTGGCTGAAAGCCCAGACACGATTCACTGGCAAGATGTTGGCAGCAACCCAGACTCCAACAGACACGGGAACACAAGGCAGACCAGACAAGGAGTTCTCCAGATTATTACGAATGGTTGTGTCCTGCAAAAGTACTCCTCCCAAAGTCTCTTCTTATATACTCTCTTGGGAGGGGCCAAGCCACAACCACCTGGGCTTGATTCTCTCTTATGAGTCTGTCTCCATAACTGCTGCCTCTGTTTCTCCGCCCTCCATTGCCTGGCATCAGGGACAAACTCCCTTTGATCTTCCCCACTGCTCCATGCCTCAGGCGCCTCCTGGTGGCCAACCAGCCTCTCTGGTCCCTGCTCTGAGTCGGAACCCTGCCCAGGGTCCTCCACATCTTTCATAGCAGACTCATATGGGTCCTTGCTATCGGAGTCCATCGGCAGCTCCAACAGCTCCTGCTGGGCCACAACAGGATGTAATGACAGTATGAGAAGGGTGTTTTCCTCTCTACATGCTTTTCCATGGAAGAAAAGGTTCTCCCTGAAAACAAGTGTTCAATGTTCAAAACAAGAACATTCAATGCAATTGCCTTTTCATAACAGACAGCTTGTAACTCTTTGAATAAACCATATAAATAAACTGAGAAATTACTTTAAAAATGTTCCTCAATATTGCTGACCACCTTCTTCCCCTCACCAGTGTACTTATCATGGCCTCTCATGTGCTGCAGCCTTCACATCATCTACATGAACAGGACATGCAGCTTTTCCCAACCCTTTTTCTGTTGACATTGAAATTGTTGATCCAATTTACCAAATGGAACTGGCCGAACTACAGAATTGTGACTCTCTGAAAGACTCTCTGCATTCAAATCAAGCAGCCTTACTAATTTCTATGCATCTTTCCCGTCTGAGACATATCTTCATCTCAGGAGCCAGGCACCCAAAATGGCAGCCATCTTTGGTTGCCGTACCTATGTCTGAACAGACTTTTTCCTGAAATCTCCAATGAGATACAGACTAACTGATGAACACTTGCATCACTTATGACTGGCAGTGACAAATATGGAACTGGACATTGCCTGTCTCTCCCAAAAGCAGGCCCAGAACTTCCTATTAAATTACAGTACTATGTTGGTTAAAATTGTTCTTCATTTTAAATATTGTATTATTATTTCATAGTTTTTTTGCACTTCAAATAAAGGTATGTGCATACAAATTAGTTGATGGTTTTTTTTCAAACTATAGTTACCCCCTCCCCCCAAACAGTCTGAGGCAGAGGTTGGTTCCTACCAGTTCAGATCGGCTCAGCTGAATAGGTAATAATTCAGCCAGACACATGACTGTACCAGTTCTATCCTGGGTGCCGCCATCTTTATTTTCTGTTCTGCAAATGTGCAGAACAATCTTCATTGAAACAAATGTTTCAAAGGTCTAAATAAATAAATAGATTCCTTGGGTTGAACAAGTACAGCTTAGGAAGGACAAAGGCAAAATTGACTGCTAAATTGGCCACACCCACCCAGTCACATAACCACTTAGCCACGCCCATCAGTCCAGCCCCCCAACAGTCTCAAGGCCCATGAATTGGTCCCCTATTTAAAAAGTTTGAGGACCCCAGATCTAGATTCTCTACTAAATTGGATTAGAGGTTTGTTACTCAATTTGCAGTTCTGAGATTAAAGAAGCATGGTGGCCAATTTACCTTATTGTCTTCATTCAGTTGCTTTGTATATCACATGTTAACTCGCTGATACCAAGCTCTGAAAAATTTTCTGATTTATACCGAAAAGGAAAAATTTTAAGGAGAGGTTCCACATTTCAATAGAACACGAGTTCTTGTTTTTTTTCTTTTAAACATCTACAAATCTATTCCAGAGAAGTAAAAAATTGGAGTGTCTTAAAGCAGAAAGAAATATTACCAGCAACATTTGTATTGGATTGGCACCCACTGTTCTCCACCTCAAGGGTCCCCAACCTCTGGTCTGTGGCCCAGTGCCAGACTGCAGCCTGTTCGGACTAGGCTATGGAAGTGATGTTTGAGCATACATGAAACCATCTCTTCTGTCCACTCCCTGTTACCGCCACCTCTGCCAGTCCACCAAGCCAAAAAGTTTGGAGACCTCTGCACCACTCTAAACAGAATTAATATTTTGCATGTAACAAGTAAAAGCAAACTGCCAATATGTAACTCGGATTTTTGTGGGGGGAGGGATGATACTTTGGCAGCATGTCATCAATGTTTATTTGCACTTTTTGATTGCTCATTTGAACTCTTTAATGACGGCTAGACATTTATCATATTATGACATGCAGCCAGGGGTGGGCTGCTATGGGTTCTTCCGGGTTGGGAAGAACCCGTAGCTAACGTTATGGCTGGTTTGGAGAACCTCCAAATCCCACCCTTGGCTGGCCCCACTCATCACACCCTTCTGCTGCCACCCCACCATGCCTCTTCCAGGAGTCTTAATACAGCCCATTTTGGATGCGAGGTAACTGAAGGGCTCACGCAGAGGCTCAGGGAGGGGAAAATATGGGGCTCTCGGAAGACCTCCGGAGCCCAGGGAGGCAGTTTTCACCTTCCCAGAGGCTCGAGGAAAGCCTCCAGAGCATGGTGAAGGTGAAATCGCCCCCGATACCATGGTGCAGGAGGCCGACTAGACCACACCCACCATGACCATGCCCACCCAGCAACCAAACAGAGAACGTGTTGCTGAAATTTTTGAAGCCCACCCAGAATAATTTAAACGATAGATTCAAGCCACACACTTAATGCATTCTTACAAGGGTTTTAGAGGATTCCTGAAAACATTATTGGATATTAGGATTTAGTAATCCAAAATCTGAGGAGAAAATGTCTACACTCACATCACATTTGTTGGCAACACCATAAAGAAAATGTCTCTTTTCTTGTGCTCACAGAGCAAAACGATAAATTTTATTTAAATGGTAATATGTGGTCCAAGGATTCTGAGTCACTTTTCTGGCTCTGAATCCATTTTGGTTCTTTGGGGTGGGTGATGATTATAGATCACTCATGAAGATAAATGCTGCATGTGTTTTGATGGTAGCATTAGCTAAATTTAGTAAAAATAGCGAGGGCATATGAGAAGCCATAGCTTGGAATTGTGTTTTTGCACATTTGATGATGCCAAACAGTATTAGTTTTGCCAACTGTGATGGCGAACCTGTGGCACACGGAGCCATTTCTGAGGGAAAATGAGGCGTTGCCCTGTCAGCATGCTGATCAGCTGATTTTCATCTTGATTTTTGCCCATTTTTTGCTCTCCTGAGGATTCCCTAAAAAACCTGCCCAACGCGCAAACCAGAAGTTTGGGAACAGACTTCCATTTTGCGTATTGGGCTGGTTTCACCCTCTCCAGGTTCCTAGAAAGCCTCTGGAGCCTGGGGTGGGCGAAAAACGGACCTACCGCGCCTACCTGAAGTCGGAAAACAGGCCGTTTCCAGCCTCGAGGGAGAGGCGGGGAAGGCCGTTTTCACCCTCTCCAGGCTCCAAGAAAGCCAGTGCGCCTGCCTGGGGCAGGGGGGGGTCATGTGTGCATGCTCAGGGGGCACGTCACAGGGGCATTAAATTATGGGGGTGGACACACGTGTGTGCATGATAGCACATGCGCATGTGCTTTTGGCACCCAAGGTGGAAAAAAACCCACTGCAATATCAGATGGGTGTGACCTTCAATTTGATGATGGCTTCAGATGGAACCCACATGGGGATCTCTGAGGATCTGCATAAGTCCAACTTTTATCTAGATTGCACAAAATCCAAGTAAACTACAGTCTTGTTCCATGCACAAACTTCATACAAATTTAGTCCTTTACATTACCCATTGTCTTTCACACACAAAAACACAAAAACACTAGCAATCCATATTATAGAAATCATATTGTACAGTATCAGGCTTTGGAACAGTGATGTTACTTTTCTTCATTGATCTGGCACAGAGAGTCCTCAGAATGGGGCAAAAATTAAAGTAATTAGATATTAGAAAATTGTGTTGGTTTGTTTTTCTATTTAATAAAAAATAAGCATCAATTATAAATAATTTAAAAGTAGCATAACATTAAAACTCCCAGGAAGATAGCCTTGAATTGTTTCCCTTAAGACTCTGAAGATGAAGTTACTTCAGGGATGCTATTGGTTCAGCTTATTTAAAGGAATAGATGTCTTTCTATCCTAAATCATCAAGTCCGTGACCAACTCACCTCGCCTGTATAAACCTACACTGAAAAATGATGCAGTCCCTCCCAGGTCAAGGTCAATTGGCTTCTTACATTTATTAGGGATAGCATTAGTGATAAAAATTATTTCTGGATTGCCTTTGCATTGTTTATGGTCCTGTGAAATACAAGAACATAGAGAAAAAGTAATTGAATATTTTCAGCATAATAGTCTCTGAAGATGACTCAGATGCCTATGAGCAGAAACTGAAAAATCCGGAAAAGCTATTGGGATTTTTCAATTAAAAAAGTATTATTTGTGTGGCAGCAAATAGCATCTAAAAGCTGAAATGCACATTATTTTGGCAGTTGTAAACGCCCAAGGCTACCTTTGCAAAGGTTGGTATTTATTTTCTTATTTTTAACAGCTAGGATTTTTTTAATGCAAAAGGAATAATTTTCAGAACCAAATTAGAAAGGATTCTTAACTGTTCTGCATCCAGTATATCCTGCAAATGCTCTTTAAGCATTCCTCTTTCTGTTGTGAATTAAACTTAGAGACCCTAGGTAAAAATATGATATATTTATTCTGGAAAGGGGGAAGAGGAACATTTAGAAAGGAAAGAGAATGCTGCTCTTGACCTTATCACTTTGGAATACAAATGCTACATAGTCTAGATCACTTTGTGCAATGGGTTATAATTACATTTAACAAATTCAGGCAGAAGATTGTGATAGCCATAAGGCATTCACTGAATCCATCTTCTACAATCTCTGTCCTCCAAATTTGTACCCTGACTCTATGGTTGTTTGTTTGGTCACCTTCAGTAATGAGCCTTTTCTAAAAGTTATTCTGCTCAACGTGATCCTTCTGGAAATGCTTAAAATTAGTTTATTTTACTTTAGTTAACATTCAAGTATTTGACAATCTATCTGAGAGGTGTAGGCCCTACATAAAGCAGTCCATCTGCTCCATTAATAGTTTATGCAATTCTATTTCTTTACAGGAACCTCGGGAAACTTAATAAGGAGCAAAATCTCACATTTTTACTTGCTTCATTAGCTCATATTTTCACTTGAATCCTAGAAACCTCTTTGACTCATGCAGCAATAGAATAGTGATTTAGGATTTACAGGCGTAATTTATTTGGGATTGTAGGGAGATGTAATTCACTTGGAAGGACTGGAATGATTTATATCATTTAATTAATTTTCTTAATGTGTAACAATATGTTAATGTTAATCAGGAAAGACTACTTCAAACAATGCATCTAATAAATCTACAATGAAGGACAAATCTTCGAAAGAAGCTGAAGCTGCCCAATACTCAAAGGATCCAGGTAATCATTAATCATTTGTACTATGTCATAACTTGATGTATCTATAATGCTAAAAGCAACTGCAGCTAAAATCTTCAGGTGATTTTCATTTCCCCCCCACAAAAACCTTCCCATGCATGTATGGGAACAATCCTTTAGAAAAATTGCCAGTTCCATTAAGGAAACTGCCTAAATTGTATCTTATGCTATTTGAACAAAGGGCAAATTATGCCTTGCATTTTTCCCTGTGTCTCTTCTCCTTGCAGCTGCCCATGTTTCTTGAAAAACCTCTTCAAATGATCCAGAAGGACCATCTCAACATTGTGAGTTGTGTGGTTTTTCAAGGGAGCAATGGGGACAAGCATGCAGCCAATATAAGAAATGATGCAAAATTGTTCTACATAGTTGTTGGTTAATTTCTGTTTCCTACTACGATTGTGTCATACACCATCAACAATATGTGGTTCATCTGAATATCTAGAAAGGCTTTTTGAGGGATGGGAGTTCCAGGAGGAGAAAGGGAAAAATATGATCTTTTGCATAAGGAGTCTTCTCCATCCACCAAGCATTTTTCACTCATATTCAACCTGTTTGTATGAGAGGCGTTTTCGTTTGAAAAATACCTCTCACACAAACAGGATCTTCCGAAAATTCTGTATCTCCCTTTAAAATCTTTTTTTTTCTACGATGCCAACTCCAAGCTGGCTGCTTAAAGTTGAGTTAAGTGATGCCCCCATGATCACTTGCTTTCTTTGTAGCCTTTGTGAGTACGGAGGGCTTTCTGCTTGCAGTAATGGCATATGACCAATGTAATGTTCTACAGCCTTTCTTTTTGCAGGTTTGCAGGGGCAGTTTGAGGTGGTCACCTCTAACTGATCATGAACAATTACACCATGGTAACTGACTTCATTCTTCTTGGGCTAACAGACAAGCTGGCATTTGAAGTCCCCCTCTTCATGATATTTTCCCTGATCTATTTCCTGACCCTGGCTGGGAACGTGGGGATGGTGGTATTGATCAGAATCAGTCCCCGGCTTCACACCCCAATGTACTTCTTCCTCAGCAATCTGTCCATAGTTGATGTCTGCTACTCTTCCATCTTTGCACCAAGGCTCTTGATGAATCTAGCACAATTTAAGACTATTTCATATGTTGGATGCATCACCCAGCATTGCTTTTTTGTAATCTTTGTGAGTACCGAGGGCTTTCTGCTTGCAGTAATGGCATATGACCACTATGTAGCCATTTGTAAGCCATTGTTCTATACCACTATGATGACCAAAAGGGTCTATGTCCTGCTGGTAGCAGGTTCATACCTAGGGGGAATAGTGAATTCCCTCACCCACACTTCTGGCTTGCTTATGGTGTCATTCTGTGCCCCAGGTGTAATTAACCACTTCTTCTGTGACACCCCAGTTATGTTGAAAGTTTCATGCAGTGATACCCACATTAATGAACTTTTATTGGTCACCTTCTCTGGAATAATTGCTCTTTCGACTCTCCTGATAATTATAATCTCCTACCTATGTATCTTGACTAGTATCATAAAGATGCATTCTTCTGGGAATAGATGCAAAGCGTTTTCCACCTGCGCTTCCCACCTAACGGCAGTCACCATGTTCTACGGGCCAGTTAGTTTAAGCCATTTGCAACTCAGCTCTGTGTACATTCAGCAACAAGAGAAGATCTCGGCTCTGTTCTATACTTTGATAGTCCCAATGCTGAATCCAGTGATCTACAGTTTGAGGAACAAAGAGGTAAAAGATGCCTTGAAGAAAATGATTAATCGTTAAAAAGAATAAAGTTTTTGCTGCTCTGGGATGTTTTAGAATCATTTTGTAATTCTATGAGGATGCGGGGACTCTCATTACAAAATTGGAAGGAAACTGCTAATTTATTCAATCTACAGATATGATTCTCCTAATTAAAAGAACAAATTGAAAATCAATCAGTGTGGAAAATTCCAATTACAAATCTTTTCCTTATGCTAGCAGATTCTGCCTAGGCATATATGATGTTTACATGTAACAACTTATAATTTAGAATGATTTGTATTTGTATTTGTATTTATTGGACATTTATAGGCCGCCCTTTTCCCTGAGGGGACTCAGGGCGGCTTACAATCAAAAAGGAAAGGGAGTGTAGGACAATACAAAAGAAATGTGAACAAAAGTAAATTAAACAGTAAAACTCAACATTCACTCAGCATTCGGGAGGGGCGAAAGTAGACTTATCCCCAGGCCTGACGGGCTAGCCAGTTCTTGAGGGCTGTGCGGAAGGCCTGGACGGTGGTGAGGGTACGAATCTCCACGGGGAGATTGTTCCATAGTGTCGGAGCCGCAACAGAGAAGGCTCTCCTCCGAGTAGTCGCCAGTCGGCACTGACTGGCGGATGGAATACGGAGGAGGCCAACTCTATGCGATCTGATGGGATGCAGGGAGGTAATTGGCAGAAGGCGTTCTCTCAAATAGCCAGATCCACTACCATGGAGGGCTTTATGGGTGGTGAGTAGGACCTTGAAGTGCACCCGGAGATCGACAGGTAGCCAGTGCAGCTCACGGAGGATCGGTGTTATGTGGGCGAACCGTGGTGCGCCCACAATCACTCGCGCGGCCGCATTCTGGACTAGCTGAAGTCTCCGGATGCTCTTCAAGGGCATCCCCATGTAGAGCACATTACAGTATTCCAGCCTGGAGAATGATGTTTCCCATCTATCAAAATAGGGAAAAATAAATTATTTTAAAATAATTAAAACTACACATTCATTCCTATGAGTTCTATCCAGAAACTGACTCTTTCATTCCCCACCAATCCTCTGAAACAATGGAGATAAAAAAGCAGTCAAAATGAAACCCTTCAATCTCATTCTTCATACAAGCAAAGTGAACACACAAATCTGTTTATGGTCATTTGTTTAATCAGTTTATACAGCTCATCCAGTTGTGATGTCATACATGGGGATAAAACCAAACAAAAATTTTACAATGAGAAAAAGAAAAGAAGTCATGGCAGCCAAAGACCAAGCCAACTCCAGTCTTGCTTGTAGTAGGAAGTAGCCCGTCCTTCTAGAACTGCTGCCGAACGTATATCACCTATATCTATGTTGGTGATTTAAAATACTTGGGGGATTGACCACTACAGAATTTCCTAGGCAGCAATACAAGTTTCAAATCAGTGGAGATTCAGAGGAAATTAACATCAATAACATTGCTTGTCAGGTCTCTCAAGCCATTACTTACAGCAGTCTTAAAACCATTTTTACTTCATTGCAGCTTACGCCCTCATAAATGTAGACAATATTGTAGCATTTTGAGAACAGGAAAAATCATGCAGGGTGATATACCAGCATTTCCCCAAAGGTCTGGACAGCAGGAATTCTATATGACTTGAAACTCAATTGTTTTGATGATTTATTGATCCATCCAGTGCAGAGCTTTAGCTGGTCATGAACCCTCTCCCAAAATGATAATGCTATGATTTCAGAAAGCCTATTTACAAACTCCACTTTTGATGATTAACAAAACCAATTTTGTCACTATTGATTATAGGTAAGGGTAAAGGTTCCCCTTGCACATACATGCTAATTGTTCCCGACTCTAGGGAGCGGTGCTCATCGCCATTTCAAAACCGAAGAGCTAGCACTATCTGAAGACGTCTCCGTGGTCATCTGGCCGGCATGACTAAATGTTGAATAGATAACCCTAGGTCATTCATAGCCTGACTTTCTGGGGCTTGTTTTGTTTCACTGATTTTTGAGAATTTTAAATATAATGACAACAGCAAGCAAGCATCTAGTTTGAGCAGTTTTGAAGCAAGTAAACTGGAAAGTTATTAAGCTGTCTTTTAAAAATATTTTTGGTTGCGACTTTAAATACAGGTATTTAAATGAGCATAGTAGCCATAGAGAATTACAATCCCATATACTTTATATGTATATGTTGTATGTGCTTCATGTGACCTACAAGGATCTGCAGTTGATTTTTTTCCCCCGATCACACACTCAACTAGATGTTTAGCTTGGATTTGGCATTTTATCCACCTACTAAGTGTTTCCCGACAACCTGGGATAGGCAGATGGTGCTCTTCAATGGTGTTAAAGGTATCATCACAGAATTATTATTTATTAAATTTGTACACCATCAGACTCTCAAAAAGATTCTAGGCATCTCACAAGAAAGAAATAAGAATAAAACATTAACGTTAAAAGATGTCAAGTGCAATGAAAGAAGGTGTCTGAACCTCCCTTTTTGTTCAGAATCTTCAGGGCTTGCTTTGATCCTCACACCCAGGCAGGGCTGTACAGTACTTTGGAGACATTCTGCAAAAATGGCTTAGAGCATGCACAGGCACAAAATGCAGCACTTTTCTACAATCTCTTGAAGTTGTTGCTAGAAGGTTTTCCTAGGTTGCATGGCTGCTCTCTGCACCTGCCCTGTGGTCTCAGGAAAAGATGCCGCCGCTTGCAGAAAAGTAGTGCATTGGTGTTCTGCAATGCTCCAAATCACTCTGTTTCCAGTCACAAAGAAGCTAAACTGGAGCTTATTTTTGAGAAAGAGCTGTCTTGGCTTGATATAGATTGTTATTTTAATGTTTCACTGTATCACTGATGTTTTATTTGGTTTGTTATTTGTTTGTCGTATGCTTGTTGTTAAAACCTTCGTATCGAATCCATCTTTCCAATAAACAAATAACAGGTGCTAGTTCCTTTAGTTTATAGCATCTATAATTCTGCTTCCTAAAAAGGCTTATTTGCTATACTGGGAGAAGGCTCAATTCTTTTATTCATTTAACAAGGAGAAGCCAAGGGAATACACCGTAGTATTTTGCCTAACAAAGAAAAGTTTTCATGCTTCTAAAGCTAAATTACTTTTTTCCTAATGTGAACTCACTTATGTTATCAGGGGAACATATTCCCAAAGAGTAAATCAGTATCTCTATGAATATTTATAAAACTGAATACAGATTTGTTGTAAATAAAGCTTTGAGGATAGCTCAGATGTATCTGCATCAGCCTCTAATATGCTCTAGTGGCTGAATCTGCCACCTTTATCCCTGTTTCTGTGATGAAGTCAAAAATGTCATTAACAAATGGAGAAGAGTCCTTTCATAAAACCTGATAGAGAAACAGTGGAGAACCAGGCATCTTTTCAGAATGGAGGTTTGTGGCACTGATGGCAATCAGTATGAAGCATCATTCTGTCACCAGATCTACATTTTAAAAGCCTGAAAAGACAGAAATTAGTATAAGCTGGGCTCAGTCTCATCAAGTTTTTATTTAGTGTGCTACTAAACTTCAGAAAACAAATGTGAGCAAGATTGTATCTGTGGTAATAATCCTTTTTTTTTTTTTGCATAATTACAGTAACTGAAGCAGGAATGTTATACATGGATACTTAGGACTAGTAGC
The DNA here is from genome assembly GCF_051295495.1 of Thamnophis sirtalis. Lineage (NCBI taxonomy): Eukaryota > Metazoa > Chordata > Lepidosauria > Squamata > Natricidae > Thamnophis > Thamnophis sirtalis. Next base: position 64,742,520 of record NW_028261381.1, on the reverse strand, counting down.
TACATGAAGAGGAAATATTAAGAATGTGGGTAAGATGACATTAGCTATCATCTGAACATTGCTCAGTGTCTGATATTATTTCACCTTATATTATTATAATATTTATCTGTATTATAGGCAAGGAAAGCTATTTTAGCTGATGTCCCTGCTGACATATAGTTGCTTGTTTCATGCATGCTTGCCTTTTCTATGAAAACCCTAAGCTGAAGCAAAGATCAAATTTAGTTTCATTTGAGATGATTGAAGGATCATCTTATGACTTATAAATTACCTTCCTCACCTATATTTTGACAATCTGGACAATTTTACATCTAGTATGAAAAATAGTAACGACAGCTCCGTAAATGATTTTCTCTTGCTGGGCTTTTCCATCCTTGGAAAGAAACCAACTTTACTTTTTGTGATTTTCTCCCTCACTTATGGCACCATCCTGACCTTCAACATCATTATCATATCAGTCATATCGCTTGACCGGACTCTACATTGTCCAATGTACTTTTTACTTTTTGCATTATCTGTCTCAGAAACTTGTACTACCTTTGTCACTGTCCCCAAACTTCTTTTCATTCTGTTGACGGGCAGACAGTCCATTTCCTTTGTTGGATGTGCTATGCAGATGTTTTGCTTTTTCAGTTTGGGAGCCAACAGCTGTTTCCTGTTAGTCGCTATGTCTTATGACCGGTATGCAGCAATTTGCTACCCACTTCAGTACCAGGTGCTGATGGAGAAAAGGGTTTGCGTCAAACTAGCAGCAGCATCATGTCTCGCAGGATGCTGTATATCTCTAATGATTTGCATCCTTATATTCAGGTTGCCTTTTTGTGGGCCAAAAGAAATCCAACATTTTTTCTGTGACATTTCACCTGTGCTGAGCCTGACTTGCACTGATACTTACCTGACTCATCTGGTGGTGGTCCTTTTATGTGCTGTTGTTTTGCTGGGCACAGTCCTATTGACCTCTGTTTCATACACCTATATTATTTCTGCTATCCTAAGGATCTCCTCCAGTTTGGGAAGAAAAAAAATGTTCTCCACCTGTGCTTCCCATCTCACTGTGGTGATCACCCACTTCAGTTCTGCTTGTTTTGTGTATTTGAGACCTAAGACAGCTTCCTCAATAGGTCAAGAGGCATGGATCTCAACCGTTTTTGTCTTTATAACCCCGCTGCTGAACCCTTTGATTTATAGCTTGAGAAATAAAGAAGTTAAATTATCCATTCAAAAACTGCTAAGGAGTTCATTTTGTCCTCAGAGGCTCTAAACAGAGGAAGTGATTTTGATATGCTGCAAATGCTTTTTGTTTGTGGTCATAAACAATTTAATTTCTCATTTGTTGATATGTTCCCTGGAGTATATAACATGGCTTATTGTCTTATGTATTTTTTTAATAGAGGAAATAAAACCATTTTTCCCTTTTTGCTTTGCTCCTAATTTACAGTTTAAGAGCAGAAAAGGAGGCAGTGACAGGATGATCTGCTTGCTTCTGCCTGGAGGCCTGGAGAAAATGTCAAGAATCTTTTGTGGGCTGAGACCCCTGTTTAATTTTGTGTAGTCTTCATCAAAATGTGCACACGGTTAGATCAACACCGCATACTAGCCTCCCTGCAGCATAACAACTTCCCCATCTGAGCTCCTTGACTCCACTTCTGGACTGACAGTGGAGTTCCCATAAATTAATGGTTCTGGGGGATTTCAATCTGCCTTCTTTAGGAATGGCATGTGAGGCGGTTCAGGAGTTCATGGCCTATGGGCCTATCCAGGTAACCCAGAACCAGACACATGGTAGTGGTCACACTGCAGAATCAGTTCCTGTCAAAGCCTAAATTTTATGATTTGAAACTGGGGGAGCACTTGGTATCTCCCTTTATCTTGGCTGGATCATTCCCTGACTTCCATGGGATTCTCCAGTATCCACCCAATGCTCCACTGTAGGGAACCATTACAGTAGATTGGTCTGCCTCTGACAATTGAAGAACCTGAATGGATTTGAGAAGGTGCTGAGGATTGTTGCTGTTAGTCTGTTGCAGGATTCATCTGAAGCCTTGGTTGCTACTTGGAAAAAGGGGGTGGCTGAGGCCTCTTCACTTCTCTGGGGGATCCTTGCCCCTCTTGGAGACCCTGCCAAATGAGAGCAGAAGTTTGTAGAGCATCACTGGCACTCAACCAAAGACAAATTCAATAGAAAATGAGTCAGAGTCTCTATCAAAGCCTTCCTGGTGATGGTAGGGCAGTGAAACAGCAGTACTTCTCCATCCTTATTGCATCCACAAATTGCTACCCCTCAGCCCTGTTTTTGATGATACAAGCCCTCATGAGTAAAGGGGACCGGGAAAAATTTTTGCAGGGACATGTTGAGGAATTTCTCAGCATTGATTAAACAAAATTACTCAAATAACTCTTAGCTGGACACCAGCCTCATTGCAGGTGCAGAGGAGCTGATTCTTACCCAGTTATATAGGATTGGTGTTTTATATATATATATATATATATATATATATATATATATATATATATATATATATATATATATATATATATGTGTGTGTGTGTGTGTGTGTGTGTGTGTGTGTGTGTGTGTGTGTGTGTGTGTGTGTGTGTGTGGTGTGTGTGTGGTGTGTGTGTGTATTTTGAATTGTTGATTATTGTATACCACCCAGAGTCACATCTTCTGAGATGGATGGCCATATAAATCTTATTAATAAATAAATTAAAAGCTACTTTTTTTTTCAAGATTAAAATTTGTCTGAGTCATCTTCTTCTACTTCATGCTGCTGGGCTACTGCAAACTGCCCCCATGGGCAAAGGAATGGCCCACCTGGCTCAAAAGAAATGGCTACATGATTTCATTTATCTGTCACCCCCATGAGTTAGTAAATATAATGTAGGACATTATTTTAAAAGTAGAAAGCATTTCAGAAAGTATGCAAGGACTATGGAAGCCAGGGATATTTCAAGATTAATTTCAGAACCTCTGAAAAGAGTGAGGATTGTTAAGATAGTAACATGGTCGTTAAATGAATCTCGCTTCCCCATTGGCTTCGTTATCACAAGTTTGCAAAAGGTGATCACATGACCCTGGGACATTAAAACTGTCATAAATGTGTGCCAGTTGCCAAGTGTCCAAATTTTGATCATGTGATCATGGGGATGCTGCAAAGGTTGTAAGTATGAAAAATAATCATAAGTCACTTTTTTAGTGCCTCTGTAACTTTTAACCACTAAATGAATGGTTGTAAAATAAGGACTATCTGTGCATCTCACATGCAACATTGGATTGTCAATTCTGCATGATTTAAAAGCAGGTACTTTTACTACTTGCCATTATTGTTTTAGCTTTGTTGTTTCTGCCTTCAATCTACAAGTTAATATTTTAAGATAAAAGAGATTGAGTGATGTATAGATTAAAGGACCCCAATCATAGTCTGATTGGGGTTCTTTAATCTATAATCCTTCAATCTGCAAATTAGTATTTCAAGATGAAAGAGATCAAGCTACATAATAAGGCTTCTTGGTGAACTGCAATGGAGGTTTGAACTAATTATGAATGTGAAATATGAATTCCCAGTACATCCTCAAGTTTATTTTGCCTAGAGGTCATACTGAACATATTAATAATATGTTGATTATTTCAACTGAGAGTTTCATGGACTGGGTTTTTAATTAATGGTAAACAAAATATAAAATGAGCAATTCTATCCAAAATATTTCATTTTTCATCTTTGGAATTTTGATTTCTGATCTGGTAAGTTTAATTAAGCTTTTCTACTTAGACTAATATACTTTTAAATGCTTATATCTTCAGTAAATGCCTATCTTTGTCCTCCTCCTCATTGTCATCATCATCATCTTTTTTCAAACACAGCTATACTCAGCTCTTCTGATGTAAAAATATTGCTATGTTTTACTTAGAATTCTCTTGTCACCCAAACTCCAAAAGCTTCTTTATGATGCTTTGTGAGAATTAAATCTCCTGTAGAACATGAGATGCAAAAAAGAATAATAAGATAACAGAGTTGGAAGGGATCTTGGTGGTCTTCTAGTCCAACCCTCTGCTCAAGCAGGAGACCCTATGCCATTTCAGACAAATGGCTGTCCAATCTCTTCTTAAAAATTTCCAGTGATGGAGTACCCACAATTTGGAGGAAAGTCATCCACTGTCGGGAAATTTCTAGATTGGTTCCCTCCTTGATAAGTTCCATCCATTGCTACTTGTCCTGCTTTGGAGAATAGGTTGATCCCCTTTTCCTTGGGGTTCCCACAAATATTAGAACAGTGCTACCATGTCACCTCTAGTTCTTGTTTTCTGTAGACTATACAACCAAATTCCTGCAGCCGTTCTTCATGTTTTAGCCTCCACACCCTAATCTTTGTTTCTCTTCTCTGCCATATTTCTAGAGTCTAAACATCATTTTTATATCATGGTGAGCAAAACTGGATGCAATATTTTAGGTGTGGTCTTACCAAGGCATTATAAAACGGTACCAACACTTCATGTGAACTTGATTAAATCCCTTTGTTAATCCAGCCTAGGAGTGTATTGGTTTTTTTTTAGCAGCTGCAGCAAACTGCTGGCTCATATTTAAGTGGCTGTCCACTAGGAGTCCTAGAACTCTCTCACAGTTACTGCTATTGAGCCAGGTATCACCCATTCTATACCTATACATTTGGTTTTCTTGCCTAAGTGTAAAATTTTACTTTTTTCACCATTGAATTTCATCTTGTTAGATAGGGCCCAGTGTTCTAATCTGTCAAAATCCTTCTGGATTTTAAGATTATCTTCTGGCAGTGATGTGCAGTGAGGTGTATGGCTGGTGAGGCAAGCGGGCAAAAGCCACCCTATGTCGGACACAGCGGCAGGGCTTTCGGATGCCCTGGAGCTGTGTCCGCCATAGAGGCGGGACGCCTCTATGTCCGACGCAGTGGCAGGGTGGCTTTTGCCTCTAGTGCCGGGGCGGCAGGGTGGCTTTTGCCCGCTTGCGGCCCTGCTGCCCTGGCACTAGAGGCAAAAGCCGCCCTGCCACTATGTCCGACATAGAGGCGTCCTGCCTCTATGGCGGACACAGCGTCGGGGCGTCCGAAAGCCCTGCCACTATGTCCGACATAGAAGCGTCCCGCTATGTCCAAAAGCCATGCCGCTATGTCCAAAAGCCCTGCTGCTATGTCCAACATAAAAAAAGTGCCAGCCCGCGCGCCAGCAGAGGCAGGTAAAACACACACACAGAGAGACACAAATTACTTACAATAATACAATTACTTACAAATTACATTAATTTTGAATTTCTCCCCCTCCCTCCGACCCACATACCTTTTCCAGCTGTTTCACAGAGGATTTCAACTCTGCTCTTGTCTGCCATGATGAAAATGTAAAAATGTAAAAGGAAAAAGGCAAGAGCTGCTGAGGTCAGGCTGGGCTAGCTGCTGCCAGAGTCCCCAATGGATGACTCTGATTAACTGTTTAAAAAAGCCTTTAAAAAAACACCCTCTACAGGAGGAGGCAAGGGAACCAAGTGCCTCATCTACATAAGGAATTTTTTGGGTTTAAATCCTTACTTAACTCTGCTCAAATGATCATAAAGATAGACTAAATGAGGCACGTGGTTCTCCCGCCTCCTCCTGTAGAGGGCACTTTTTAGAGGCTGTTTTAAACAGTTAAGCACTAAGCAGAGCCAACCACTGTGACTCTGGCAGCAACTACCTCAGCCTTTTTCCTTTTACAGTTTTTTTTTTCATGTTAACAGTGGTGAGGCCCTGCCTCCCCAGACTGCACGTCACTGCCTTCTGGGGTGTTGGCTATTCCTGCCAACTTTTATCCCCTCATCTAAATCATTTATGAACAGGTTGAAAAGTACTGGGCCTAAGACAGAGCCTTGGTAAGTACCCCACTGCTTAGTTCCTCCATGTAGATGCAGTTCAATTGAGGATTACACTTTAACAGTGGTTGGTCAACCAATTATAAATCCTATTTTCTATTTTAGCAAGAAGTAGGTTATGGTCTGCTTTGTCAAATGCCTTACTAAGTCCAATTATACTATGTCCACAGCATTTCATTCCACCATTTTAGTCATTTTGTCAGTGAATGCAATAAGATTTGTTGGGCATGATCTGTCTTTGACAAACCCATGTTGGTTTCTGGTTATAACTTTGCTTGCTTCTAGATGTTCAGAGATCTGTTGTTTTATTATCTTTTCAAGGTTTTTCTCAGATATTGATGTCAGGCTGCTTGGTCTATAGTTTCCTGGATTCATTTTTTTGCCCCCTTTTTTTAAATGGAAGCCATGCCTGCTCTTTTCATTCCTCTGGTAAGGTGGGAAAAGCTCTTTTCCAGTCCTCTGGTAAATCCACGGGGCTCCAGGATCTTTGAAATGTATATTTCAGTGATTCCAAAATCATGTCTTCCAGGTCCTTTGAAGCTCTGGGATAGATTCCATCTGGTCCTGGTGATTTGAACTCATCTATGGTGGACAACTGTTCTCCTACTATTTTCTTGCCTACTTTAATTTGTATTCCTAGTCTGTCTTTTTCTGTTTTTAAAAGTTTGTGCTGTTTTTGTTTTGTTTTGTGTGAAGATAAATGCAAAGAATGAATTAACCAGTCTGTTTTCTCCCTCCTACCTGTCATTTCCTTGCCATCTTCTCCCATTAATGGACCATTTTTTTCCTTCTTGTTTTTTTCCATGTTTTTAATATTTTTAAGATATTTTTTGATATTTGTTGCAAGTCTTAACTCATTCTGAGCCTTACTTTACCTGACCATCTTTGCAAAATTGGTGTGCATGTATACTGGCATTCTGTCATAGTTATTTGTCCCTCTTTCCATTTTTTATACTTGGCCTTTTTGTCTTTCAGTTTATTAGATAGTTCTTTATGCAATCACGCTGGTTTCTTCTTGGGTCTCTTATTTTTCTTTTCAGTGATATTGTGCTGGACTTTTATAATTACATTCTTTTAGAATTTCCTAAGATCGTTGAGTTTTTTATTCACGAACATTACCCCAGCTCTCTCTAAGTTTGTTGAAATCATTTCTTTTTAAAGCCTAAGACACTAGTTTGATTTTGTTCTATTGCTTGTGTCTGCATTATATTGAATTCCAATATGACATGGTTTCCCTTACGCAAAGGTCCTGCTACTTCAACCACCTTTATCATTTCATCTCTGTTAGTAAAAATTAAGTCCAGGATAGCTGATCCTCTTTTTCCCCTCCTCTACCTTTTGGATGACAAAGTTGGGAGCCAGTCTCAGTAGGAACTTGTTTGAGCTCCCATTTGATGTCAGCGTAATTAAAGTCCCCCGTTATGACATTCGGGTGACGTGTTTAATCTCACGAAGTTTCAGTAATGGCAACTATATAATACCTGCTCTCATGAACTAATATTTCAAGTTCACCCTGTTTGTTTCTTAAATTTTGAGCATTAGGCATATGAGTCCTTTATGGCCAACCCCAGGTTTGTTTCCTATAACTCCTTTTCTATATCTGAGTTTTCCTTCTTTTCCACCATTCCCTATCTCCTAGTTCAATTGGTTGCCTTGGGATTTATGCTTGGGATTAGGTCCTAAAGATTCTAAAGATTGGTCACCCTTCCCCCTCAATTTTAGTTTAAGCTTCGGATAAGCTAAGCTGGTCATTTTCCACGTACAGCCTTTCCGGTTCTTCTCAGGTGCAGTCCATCCCATGTCAGAAGCCTTCAAATAGATAACATAGACTGTGGTCTAAGAATCTGAAGTTCTCTTAATGCCACCATCCCTTAAACCAGTAGTTTAATTCTAAAATCTGTTGTTCTCTCATTGGATGTTGACCTTTTGCTGGAAGTACAGTTGAAAACATTAACTGTGTTTCTAACTCTTTGACTTCCTTGCTGAACTGCTTATAATCTCTTGATATTGTTTTCAGGTTCATTGTCATGTCACTCATCCCCATATGAAAGAGAAGAAAAAATACTAATATGTGGGCTTGGTGATTCAATCACATCTTTGATTTTTGCTCCTCGATGGCAAATGAAATTAATGAGTCAGCAAATGGTTCTTCTTTCTTCCACATACTAGTACAAGCTGCAGTGGTTAATTCTATTATTTGTAGATTGAGGAAAAGTGTTACATACAGTATCTCCTCAATCAATTTATATTACTTATGATGTAGTAAACATATTAATGTTCAAATGGGCAACAAATACATATACCTGTACAACTGTAATAACCACAATCATTACAATGTGGCTACAGTGGTGGGTTTAAAAATTTTTTAGAACCTCTTCTGTAGGTGTGGCCTGCTTTGTGGGAGTGGCTTGCCAGCCATCTGACTGGGTGGGAGTGGCTTGCCAGCCATGTGACTGGGTGGGAGTTGCCAACTTGTAAAATGCGGTGAAACTCACTTAATAACGCTCTTGCTTAGCAACCAAAATGTTGGCTCAGAAATTCTGGCATTTGAAGCAAGGAAGCAAGGAAATATTTTTAAACAGATCAAAAGAAGAATATTTTTTTATTAATCAAAGCAAATAAAATTATTTTTGAATCTTTTTCCTGTGTAAATGCATGTACAGTATGGATAGAAAGATTGAAGTGCAAAAGAATGTGTCAAAGACAACCATTTGATCATAAAACAAAATGTAGATGTAATGTGTATGTAGATGTAATTCAGACATAACTTTATTATTCTATTGGCACCGAAGTGTATGGAACTGATAGAATATCTGTGTCAATTAATTAGTAAAGTGGATCATATCTGTTCAGCATTGCTTAATTGCTCTCATTTAAACTACTTCAGTCAATTTTAGCAACATTCCTTCAAAATACCTTATAATGAAGATGTGCTTTGTGGCGACCTGGCTCCAATTTTTTATTGGATAAAGACAAAATCATATCTATCTTTTACAGTCTTGTCATATCCTCACTTAATCCACTCATCTATAGTCTACGGAACCAGGAGGTGAAGGATGCAGTTAGCAGAATGTTAGACAAGATAATGTTACTGAAGTAAAAATTAAATATAACTTCCTTCATATTAAAGAAATAGCCCATAATTGCATTTTCTCTGAGGAAAAATGCAATTGAAAGCTTGATGACACTTTGAGTTGACATTTGCTTGTATTTGACCAGATTAAGATCCATTCCTTCAACATATAGAAGTATTTCCCTTACACTGGAGACAGTAAATCCCTCAGTGCAGTAGTGGAATGGACCTCAAATCCATGTCCCCCCACTCTACTTGCAATATTCGCTGCCGGCTTCCTCATTGACTTTCTTGGAAAGTTGCCAAATAAGATTGCAAACAGCAATCCCATAATCATAGAGCACTTGGCAAGAGAGATAAATATGGTCCTATGACAGGGGCCAAATGACATTTTACAAAAATTGGAAATGCCATACAAACCGTAAAGCCTGTTGCAAGGCCACCAACAATTACCAAAAGGTGGACAAAGGAGAGATGGAGCAGGAGATTGGGAGGGGGGGGGGAGAGAGAGAGAAACATTTAGAGGAACAATGGAAAGGAAAAGGAAACAGCGGAGGCAAGCAGAGAAGAAGGCAAAATAGAGGAAGAGAAAAGGAGATAGAGAAATGGGAGAATAAACCACAGGGCCAGGAAGTATTTGAGAGGAGAGAGGGAGAGAGAAGAGGTCTTACCAGTCCATTCTGCTTCACCCCACACTGCATGGTCAAATGTCAAATGCAACAAGACCTGCCAGAGGAGGGGCAGATCTCCCTGCTCCAGCCAAGAGATCAGTGAGACCAGTGATTGATTACAATTTCAGGGGTGGACATTATAGATGTACCTGCCCGAGACCACCTAGGCCCAGAAATCATGTTCAGTTGGAAAACTACTGAGGGCAGCAGTGAAGGAGCCAACTGAGCCAACCTATCCTAAACAACTCCAGAATTAAGAATTAAGGGACTGCAGAAGCAGGCATCGCAACCCACAAGTGAAGCCTCAACAATGCCCTGGCTGGTTACAGACTCAGTGGGAACAATTTCTTCTGTGGCAGATCTTTACTCATGAAAGCCAAATGGGAGTTTTATGTATTGGAGTGAAGGGAACGCAGGAGCCATGGATAGCCAGAAAGATGGTCTTTATTACACAGAAAGTAAGGTGACAGCGATTCAAATACGAACAGATCGCGCCCAGTATTTATAGAAAATGTAACAACACAATAACCAATCAGGGGCCGGGTACTGCACAGCAACTGCTGATGCAGTACCTCGGCCAATCAGGGAAGATTAGGTGTTTCAGGAAGGCTAGCAACAGCCTCCAATGCCTCCCGGCCAATCAGGGCTCAGCAGAGCGGTTGCTGGCCCTTTTTTCATGTATCAGAATACACAACACCCCTTCCCCCCAGATCTGCGCATGCTTGGTTAAGGAGCATGCGCAGACGACCTCGGACCAGGCCTCTTCGTTGTGGATGGACTTGGAGAGGTAGTGACGCAAGAAACATAACAAGCAACTTTGAAAGTTCAAGAACATTGTAAGATTTACATTTTCATTTCCCCCCAGTTAAGTACATTTTTTCATTAATTCATTTCAAGCAGTTTGTCTCCATTTTTTCACTTCTCCTTCCCCCCAGTTGATTTATATTTGCATTTCCCCCCAGCAATTCATTCACATTTCTCCTTCCCCCCAGTTCATTTATTCACATTTCATTTGCATACCCCATTTTAGCAACTTCTCATTTACCTTTTCCCCAACTAGTACACATTTTTGCACACCCCATTTTAGCAACTTCTCATTTACCTTTCCCCCAACTAGTACACATTTTTTCATTAGCTCATTTTTACAAGTTTCTCAATTTCACTTCTCCTTCCCCCCAGTTCATTTATTCACATTTCTTTCTTTTATTTTTCCCCTCCTGTTCTGCGCATGCCCAAAACAAACCCCTTTGAATTCTTCCGATCCTGGCTCGGAGGCAACTCTGAAGTGAAGAATAGCCCTGGAGGCGGCTCGTGGATGGCTTTGGGGAGCAGAGGCAGGGCCTTGCACGGAGGTGGGGTACTGGCAGGGCAGCGCGGAGGTCTGTGAGCGGGGAAGCCGGTGTTGGTGGCGTTGCGCAGCTGGAAACAGCTCTGCGCCTGGGGTGGCAGGCAGGACAGGAGGGAATGGCAGGCCCTGGAGGCAGCGAAGTGAAGACAGGTGGCCTTGGGAGGCTTGCAGCTTTCGCAGGAAGGCGGCGGCGGAGGCCTGGAGGCGCCAAAGGCATGCAAACGAGTGGCTTTGGGAGGAGTAGAGGCGCGCAGGCGGCACGGCTCGGAACGGAGCGGGCTTTTGCAGCACCCTGGAGGCGGTAGAGACGGCAGGGCCGGCTGCGCAGGCGGTGAGGGCGCAGGGCCTCGGCGGTTTGGGAGGACCGGCAGGCAGCGGAGGCAAAAACCAGCAGCGGAGGCAAGGCAGGCTGGGTCGTGAGGCACGCGGTGGCCGCGGAAGGCTGGTGCGAGCGGAACCGGGGGCGCAGCGGCTGAGCGGGGAGGCGCTGGCCTTCCTGCCTCCTCGGCTTCTCGTTGGGAGGCAGGCATCGCAGGGAGGCAGGAGGCAGGCAGGCGGTGGCCCGGCATTGAGCTCACGCGGCAGGCTTCTCAGGGAGGAATTAGTGAGCCCTGGAGGCATCGGGGAGACTGGGAGGCATCGCGACGGCGGCTCTTGGGAAGCAGGCAGAGGCTCTCCCTGGGCGGCTGAGTTGAGGAGCGTGGAGAGCAGCCGGCTCGCAGAGGCGGAGCTGGCTGGATCCGTGAGGTGCACAGAAAACCCAACAACTTCGGGCCCAGACAGTTCTGGCTGAGGTTGGCTGGACACTGCTGTAGCTGGGCGCATGCTGGCCTTGGGTTCCGGCAGGTCCTTCACGGGCTCTTCTCCGCGGTTGAGCCTCGCGGTCCATTGCTCGTCCTTGCGCATCGGCAGCACTCCGTCCGGGGTGAGCGCGGGACACCCCCTCGGGCGGATGGAGGCCGCGTCTGATCGATGCCAAGTTGGCGGAGACGCTGGCAGGCTCCAACGGCAGTGGCTATGGCTGCTGCTGCTGGAAGGTAGCCTCTGGAGTTGCGCGAAGGTCGCTCGGGTAGCCTCTGGAGTTGTGCGAAGTAGAGGTGGCTGCGACTGGCTATTTTTTCTTGTTCCAGGCCCTGCGGGAATCGCGGATCCCATCCTCGTCACCAGTTTTATGTATTGGAGTGAAGGGAACGCAGGAGCCATGGATAGCCAGAAAGATGGTCTTTATTACACAGAAAGTAAGGTGACAGCGATTCAAATACGAACAGATCGCGCCCAGTATTTATAGAAAATGTAACAACACAATAACCAATCAGGGGCCGGGTACTGCACAGCAACTGCTGATGCAGTACCTCGGCCAATCAGGGAAGATTAGGTGTTTCAGGAAGGCTAGCAACAGCCTCCAATGCCTCCCGGCCAATCAGGGCTCAGCAGAGCGGTTGCTGGCCCTTTTTTCATGTATCAGAATACACAACAGGGAGCAAGGTCGAGAGGCATTATAACACCATAACAACAACCAAGAGGATGTCCAAAGGTAAACTGCTAGGCCAGACATCTTGTCTCTCACTGACAGATCAACTAGTAGGGTCCCTCCCCAGAAATGCTGGTGCAGGTAGAAGGTATTTACATAAGGGCCTTACTGGACATAGGTGCCTGTTGTGGCCCAGCAGGATCTGTTTGAGCTGCTGATGGACTTGGATAGCGAGGAACCCTATGAGTCTGCTATGGAAGATGTGGAAGACCCTGGGCAGGGTTCAGACTCAGAGCAGGGACCAGAGAGGGTGGTTGGTCACCAGGAGGCGCCTAAGGCATGGAGCAGTGAGGAGGACTCAAGGCAGTTTGTTCCTGATGCCAGGCAAAGGAGGGCGGAGAAATGGAAGCAGCAGCTGTGGAGCCAGACTCATAAGAGATAATCAAGCCCAGGTGGTTGTGGCTTGGCCCCTCCCAAGGAAGTATATAAGTGAGAAATTGGGAGAGGTCCTTTTGCAGGACACAACTGTTTGTAACAGTCTTGAGTCACTCTTGTCTGGTCTGTTTTGCATTTCCGTTCTGTTTGGTTTGAGTTGCTGGCAATCCTTCTTGTATGAGAGTGTTGTCTGGGCTTTCAGCCAATGGAGTTGTAATCCCTGTGATAAAAGAGTGGCAAATAGCCAAGCCTGTGTCTGTGTTATTCACAGGCCAGAGGGGGCATCAGAACAGGTGCCCAAGTGATTCTATTGTACAGGGATTTTTATGAGGCAATTGAAGCGGCTCCCCTACAAAAGCTGGACAATGCAGAGATCTGATGTATTTGAACTAATAGTTTTCTCTAAGATGATTACTGCCCCTTCAGCTGACATTTGGCTCACTGGTTGTAGGACATCCCAAAATTGTTGATACCTTGGCCATTGTATGTGACCAACCCCCCCAGAGTTCTCTGATTGTGTGGACAAACAATGATCTGGTCAGGTAACTGCTCACCTCGCTAGTCCCTGTGAATGGCCCAGAGTCAGAGGGCATTCATCCAGTGCTGTGAGAAGCATACCAGCACTGGATGAGAGATGACCAGATGCCTGCAGAGGGGGTGGGGAAGCTGGACTGAATGAAGAGGGTGTTACAACCAAGGGAGGTACTGTGCTTGCAGGCATCCAGCAAGAGCTAAACTGGAAACAGCCTGAACCCTATTTTGTCTCAAAACTGACTCCAAGAGAAGAGACATTGGGATGGAAGTGATCCTTGAAGAGCTCAACACAAGGGCATTGTGGCAAACCCAAGGGAGAATCTAGATAGGGTTCAGAAATGTTACAGATGCCCCACTGAGATTAAAGGACTGGATGTTGTTAGGACAACTAAGTCTGGTCACCTCATTGCAATGGCAGGTTCAGGGGAGGGTGTCAAGGGCAAGGTCCCACTCACCCCAAAATGGAAGGAAAGGGTCAATGATTAACTTTTGAGGTGGCAGAATTTATTCTATAACATGAGTTGGATGTGTGATGTGCTAGGAGTGCCCAACATTGAATTTGATTACAAGACGATAGGCTGTTCAGAGAGAGATATTGGCAGATCCCTTTAGGTGACTTGGAGAATCTCAGAAAAAATCTGGCAGAATGAAAAGGGGGGGTTATCTGAATGTCTCAGAGCCTGTATGCCTCTCCCTTGGTTGTGTCCAGAAGAAAAATGGATCCCTGAGGATGTGCATAGATTACCACATGCTGAACTGGAGGACCATCCCAAACCAGCATACTACTCCACAGATCATTGCATTGCCTACTGGGATCTAAGTGGTAAAAGTGTGCTGGAACTGAGGACCATCAGTTTCCTATGTATGTACCCAGACGATTGAGAGAAGACAGCATTCATTTACCCACTGGGGTTCTACAAGTACAATCAGATGCCCCAGGCTTTATTGGGGGCCCAAGCAATGTTCCAGCGATTTATGAAGCAGTCAGTCAGAGACATGAACTTCATTGAGATGTTAGGGTATTTAGATAACATCATTGTCTTCATGGAGATTTTAGAACAACATGAAGAGTGACTGGAGAAAGTCCTGATATAAATCCACAAGAAGGGGTTGAAGCTGTCATTGGATAAGTGTAAGTTTTGTCAACCCTTTGTCAACTATTTTGGGCGTATTGTCTCCAAAGAAGAGATATCGATTGACCCTATGAAGGTTGGGACCATTAAACCCCCTATATAGCAACCAGAGTGGGCTGACAGAGCAATGGGAAGAACAAGAGATATTGAGATGCCAGGGAGGGAAGAAGCTAGTTGTCCGGAGAAAGGAATAGAGAGATCCATACTCTAGCAGCCTTTCAAGAATCATGCTACATTTGGAAGGAAGACAACCCCTCCCCATGTTGCTAATTCATGTTTGCATAGACTATGTCTAAAATGAAACATTGGACTGTCAGTTTTACATGGTTTAAAATAGGTATTTTTACTACTTTGCATTGTTGGTCTGGCTTCACAGCTTGTGCTTTCAGAGTATGGTTGAAATCCTATAATGTTTCGATCCCTCAATCTGCAAATTAATTCTTCAGATAAAGATGATCAAATTACATAATGACATTTCTTAGTGAATGGAAGTTTGAACTAAGTATGCAGTGGAACTACCTAATAATGAATAAATACCCAATTATTAACCAATTGTAGTGAGAATTTGAACTAATTACACAACTAATTATGCTATACAGTGGAAATATGAATTCCCAGTAGGTCCTTTTCTAAGAGGTTGTAGTGAGTATTTTAATAGCTTGGTTTTTAAATAATGGTAACAAAGTATAAAATGAACAATTCTTTCCAAGTATTCCATCTTTCATCTTTGGAAATGGAATCTTTCTTTCTAATCTGGTAAGTTCTTTAATTAAGCACTTCAAATCAGCCATATAAATTGTTAAATGCTTACAGCTTTCTCCTTCTCCTCCTATGCTTTATCATATTTTTTTCAGACAGATGTAGGAATACTCAACTGGTCTCTTATAAAAATACTTTCTACTTAGATTTTCTACTTGGACTAATATACTTTTAAATGCTTATAACTTCTTCATCCTACTCTGTTGGAATTAATTTCAGATGCAGGTAGAATGGATGTTGGTGCATAGGAGCTAATAGATGACAATATTTGTTCCACAGAACACTATTTACAGAAATGGATTTCTGGCTGAAGTCTGTAGGAGACAATTATAAATTCATACAAAGTAATTGAACACTCTGATTTCTTTGAAGAGTACTAGAATTTAGAGAAAATACATTTTAGCAAGAAGTTTACATTCTTGCAGACTGAGAAATGTTTCCAGGAATATGGAAGAAGACAACGGTGGATATGAATCCAGTCTTTGTTAATTGACACTACATCCCTATGTAATACTGTACATGCTCTCTAGTAAAACGTTGCATTGTGTAAAGAACTTTTTTATCAAGAGTCCATAATATAACAGTGTTGACTCATGCTTACCAAGCAAACTGTCCCTTTTTAATTTAGTTTTTAGTTTGGTCTTTTCTTAGTCTGCCCCTTTGGACATTCTGAGACAACCCAACAGTACTCATATTGCTATAAAGCTTTCCACTTTTTCCCTTTTTAAAATTCTATCAGAGGGGAATAAACAATGCAGACAAATCAAACCACTGTGACTGAGTTCATCCTTGTTGGATTCCTGGACTACCCAGAGCTTCAGATTCCCCTCTTCATCATCTTTCTGCTCATCTATCTCATCACTCTGGTGGGAAACATTGGGATAATCATTCTAACAAAAATTGATGCTAGGCTTCACAGCCCCATGTACTTTTTTCTTAGAAATCTCTCCATTGTAGACGTTGGTTATTCTACCACTATTGCCCCAAAATTATTGACAACATTTGTGATAGAACATTCAACAATTTCCTTCACAGGATGTGCCACACAATTCTTCTTTTTTGTCATTTTTGTGACCACCGAAACTTTTCTTCTGGCTGTGATGGCTTATGATCGCTTCATGGCAATCTGCTTTCCATTGCTGTATTTTGTTGTCATGTCAAAGAAGCTTTGCACCCTCTTGGTCATAGCTACTTACGTGTTTGGCTTTATAAATTCAATATCCCACACCATCGTTATTTTTAGCTTAAATTTCTGCAACTCAAATACTATTAATCATTTTTTCTGTGATATTCCGCCAATGCTTCAATTGTCCTGTTCAGATACCCACATTGCTCGCATTGTGCTTTTAATTTTGTCCACTATAGTTGGACTGACAACAGTTCTGACTGTTTTGATCTCCTACATTGCCATTGTTATTGCCATCCTGAAGATCAGGTCTGCCCAGGGAAGATACAAAGCCTTCTCCACCTGTACCTCTCATCTGATCACTGTGACCATTTACTTTGGAACCATCATGTTCATGTACTTAGGACCTGGCTCCAATTTCTCATTGGATAAAGATAAAATTGTATCCGTCTTTTATACTCTTATCATCTCCTCACTTAATCCATTCATCTACAGTTTGCGGAACAGGGAAGTGAAGGATGCATTTAGCAGAATGCTAGATAAGGTAACATTCCTGAAGTAAAAATAGTATAAATTTAAGTTGCTGTGTGTCAATGATGTAAACCATAGTTGCCTTTTCTCTGTGAAAGATACTATTGAATGTTTGATAATATTTTGAATAAGTGAGAAAAGAATTGAAATTGCATATAGGTTACCCAATTAAAAAATAAAAGACAATTCATTTTTAAATTGATCTAAAAGAAGTACAATTGTATTTTATTAAACAGTCTGAAAGTTTTTTCTGTGTAAATGTATGTGTGTAGATAGTGTAGAAGAATGTGTGAAAGTCAACCATTTGATCATCAGACAAAGTTTAAAAGGAATCTGCCTTTTCATATAATTCATATTTAGAATTCCTTATTATTTTATAGGAATTGAAATGGATGGAACTGATAGAAAGTTTATATAATTTATTGGTAAAGTGCAACATGTAAGCTTAGTTTTGGTTTATCACTCTTATTTACACTGTTTCACTCAATTTTAGCACCATTCCTTAAAATACCTTATTTAAAAAATGGGAAATAATGCAATTAATAACATTAATTACAAAACGGGAATATATTTTTAAGATTCTTTGAATTAAAAATTTGATGGATAAAGCAAAATCTGTTGCTGGTTAAGAACACAATAGATTGCCACTAGCAATACATATTAATTTTAAAAAACTGTTTTAGAAACTGTTTTCAAACTAAGACTCATCTAAGGGCAGGAAGAAAGAGAATGTTTCTCTCTGTGTGTTCTCCTCCCTTGTCCCCATTTTCTTCACCTCAAAATTATCCTTCTGAAAATGCCTTTTATCTCCAAGAAGGAGACATGTAGACTACAAAGACAATACAGTTGGAAATAATCTATTTAAATTGTTTTTGTAGTTATTCCTTCTTTCTTGGAGAGTCATCCAGGCTTTGTAAGGTAAGGTCAAAATGTGGTAGAGACATGAGGAAAATATTTTTGGTTTTATATAGAAATGTTAGTAAAATCACAGCATCGTTAGAATGGTAGATTTTAGATTGCCTAGACTGAATTCTGCCGTGTGTTGCTTTTAAGCTTTTGACATCTCCAGAACTCTTGATCAAAATGAATGCTGCCAAAAAACTGGACAACCAACAAACCCAGAAGTTCAAAAACTAGAACAGGGTTGTAATGCTAAGGGCTTCAGCTTCAATCATTTTCATGTGAAGATTGACAACAGAATGCATTAACTACTACTAGACAATGCTAAATGCCTAATATTATGGAACACTGAAACAACTGCATTGTTCCTACCTTCTTGTCACATAACCAGGAAGTACAATCTCAAGAATAATGGTGTCCACCAGCATTTTCACAAGATTTGATGTTGATTACTCAAGTAAGTCAAGAGATATCTCCTCCTTGATGGAAAATCCCTTGGTATGCTGAAGGAATGAACCTTAAATCTTATGAACAGCTTGTGAACAGCACCATTCTGGAAGGCTCAGAATGATGACATTTGCTAAAATTTTCACACGATTTGAAGTCCATTGTCCCAGCATGTGGCAGGATTTCTTTTCCCTGGTATGGGCAGAATAAAATCCCTCAGCATGTTGGGAGGGTGGACCTCATATCCAATGGCCCTAGAAATACCCAGTTCCTGCAACTGTTCTTTAGACTGTTAAATGGACAATGTTAGGATTTAAAAATACTAAATCTCTGGAAACAATGATGTCAATTAGAAAATTACAGAATGGAATGTCTAACACACACAAACACACACAGACACACAGACACACACACACACAAACACACACACATAGACAAGATTTGCCCCTTTTTCCTATGCCAAATTTATTTCTCCTTGTTATTTTTTTATTTCCGAAATTAAAGTACAGATAAAAACTGTCACAAAGGGGGAAAAGTATATAGAATAAAATATTAACTATGCACAAAAATGTCCCTCCAGGTTGAATACAAATTAATATATTTCAGTAAAAATAATTATTACCCCCCCTGGTGAAATAGATTCTCAGATTTTGAATTTCTACTTCTATATTTGCGAAATGATACAATATAACATTAAAATGTGTCATAAATGGAGAAAATCACAAGCAGCTTTTAATCTCTCATCAACCCACTACCACTGTTGTTTCTGATCCATCCAGGTTCAAATACCATTGACTGATTCTAAATATTAAAAACAACTCCTTCCTGTTCATCATTTTTACTTTCATTTACAATTGTAAGTGGCACCGTTCCGAACAAATGCATTTCACCCCTCAAAAACATAGGTCTCTATTGAGGATATCTCCATAGCACTTGTTGCTTAGTGAATGTTCCTACAAATTGGGACACAATGTTTCTTGACAGCTGTCTTCTGATTAAGGGGTCTGCAACCCCCAGGCCGTGGCCTACTACCAGATCCTGAGCCTTTTGGAACCGGCCCATGGAAGTGTTGCATGAGTGTGCATGCATCCCCACTCATGCAAGTAGCATGCAAACATTTGCACACATGCACCATTTGCATGAGCAGTAGGCCCATGTGCCCGTCACTCACGCAAAAGGAGCTGCACACATAAGCTTGTCTGCCACTTGTACAAAACCATCCCATCTACCCCTCCCACTGATCTGCAAAGCTGAAAAGGTTGGGGAAGTCTGTTCTAATTGCATGTAAGAAATAGCTCTATTCTGCAAACTCCATCAGCTTCCCTGAGAAGGTCCAGTTTGTTAATGCCCCCTCAGCGTTCCCTAGAAAATCTCTAGTTTTCAAGCAAAACTCCTCCTTTTTCAAGTCTGTTAACAACAAATTAATTTCCAATCCATCCAATTGCACGTCTGATTTAACTATCTGAATGTCTTCTTTAGGATTATTTGAAATTCATACAATACAAATTCAGCTGTTTTTCACGGCTAAGGCTGAATTAGAACTCTGTCTCCTAATTTCTAGTCCAGCACCTTCATTGCTACACAAAACAGCATACCTTGCATCATCATTAAGGTGACCAGATTTTCAGATTGGTAAAGAGGGACACCTTTGACCGGGGGGGGGAGGGGGGGTTGATTAAAAATTTTATTCGGAGCAACAAAAAATTTCATACAACGCAAAAACAGTATTGTAATGTTTTTTTTTTATTTCAACATAACTACAATTTACAAATATAAATTGTAACTGTTGCCAAACATCCGAATTTTGATCACGTGACCATGAGGATGCTGCAACGGTCGCTAAGTGTGAAAATGGTCGCTAAGTGTGAAAAATGGTCATCAGTCACTTTTTTCAATGCCATTGTAACTTTGGTCACTATATCACCTTTCTTGCCACAGTTCTTAAGTGAATAAATGCAGCTGATAAGTTAGTAACATAAGTGAATCTGGTTTCCCCATTTGACTTTGTCAAAAGGTGATTATATTACCCCAGGACACTGAAACCATCATAAATACGAATCTGTTGGCAAACATCAAAAATTTTGATCGCGTGACCATGAGGATGCTGCAATGGTCGCTAAGTGTGAAAATGGTCGCTAAGTGTGAAAAATGGTCATCAGTCACTTTTTTCAATGCCATTGTAACTTTGGTCACTATACCACCTTTCTTGCCACAGTTCTTAAGTGAATCTTAAGTGAAGATGTTATATCTTAAGTGAATCTTAAATCTTAAGTGAAGATGTTATACAGTAGAACCTCTGGTCATGAACGCTTCTGACCAAAATATTCACATTCTCCCCGCTGCTGATTTCCCCTTCTGCACCATTTTTTTTGTAAGCGCCAAATTTCCAAAATTAGGTTTGATTCATGACCAAATCAGTTTGCGACCAATGTTATGGAACGAATTATGGTGGTGAGCAGAGGTTCTACTGTATTCATGCCTTTACATACTCTATATCACCTCAAAATGTTGCACAGCCTCCATAAGTTTCTAATACAGATAAAATTAAATACAACATCAAAACCATAAAAAAGTAAAATTAACCTGGCTGGAAAATCCTATGCCTGTCTTGCTATTATTACTGACATACTTGCTGCAGTATTTGATGGCTAAAAGAAAAAAAAATATTGTTAAAGTGTGTATTATGTTCACTCCCATGTCTTGTCTGCTGCGTTGATTTTGAATTCATTAAAAGAGCTTATTTTACATCAAATCCCTCTCATATTATTCTCCTATGTTCAATGAACCCTAAGAGACAGCATACTATACATGAAATTCCTGTAACTGTATATTTAGTAAATTGTGGAGCTGAGTTTATCCAATTAACTCAGTTTTTGGACTTGAGTAATCACATACAATAAAGGAAATAAAGCTATTTAGAATGAAGTGTAGTTGGCTATTTGTGATTAAGGGTGTCATGCAGAAACAATTATAGTTTTGATCAGGAAAATAGCCTAAAAAAAACCTTTTGTTCTTTCAGGGTTTTTTTTTAAATGATTTTTCCATGGCACATCACATTGTTTTGAATAAAAAAAACATCAGCTGCACATTTTTAAAAACCTACATTACATAAAAACATAAATAAAAAACCCAGCACACTTACCAGCAGGCAGAAACTCCAAGTCAATATTTTTCAAAGAAACTTTCCCACCATTTTGGAGTCCTCCAACCTCCATGCCCCTCCCCTCCAGAAAATCCAGGAAGTAACACTGGCGACCTCTCTAGCCATTTCCTGCAGCTCTATGGTACTAGATCATTTTTTTTCTTATAAAATGAGGTAAACGCGACCGGCGCGGGGGGGGGGGCAGGTCCGTTTTATTGCTTTAACGTTTTAATATCTTCAATTAAAGTACTGAGATAGAGAGAGAGGGGGATTAGACAGGGTGTCTTTTGTCTTGCCCTGGTTAGGATTTCTTAAGCAAATCCACTGGGCTTTCAACATGAAGCCAGAAAATCGGGACTTTTTTAAAAGGCGGAGGGACATGGGAAAAATTGTTATAAAGCGTGCTTGTCACGCTGAAATCGGTACGTCTGGTCACCCTGATCATCATCCGTCATCATCCAAATGCAAATAAAAATAATTACAATACTGTATACTTGATATGCTGTATGTGCTTCATGTCACCCACAAGGATCTGCAGTTGATTTTTTTATCACACACTCAACCAGATGTTTAGCCTGGATTTGGCATTTTATCCATCATCAAGTCTTTCCCAACCACCTGGAATAGGCCGATGTTGCTCTTCGATGGTGTTGAACATATCATCGCAGAATTATTATTATTTATTAAATTTGTACACCATCAGACTTTCAAAAAAATTCTAGATATCTCACAAAAAAGAAATAAGGATAAAACATTAAAGTTTTAACTTTAAACATAAAAGATGGCAAATGCAATGAAGCAAGGACTCTCACCCTCCCTTGCCAAAGGCCTAGCTGTTCAGAATCTTCAGTGCTTGCTTTGATCCTCACATCCAGACAGGGCTGTGCAGTACCTCGGAGACATTCTGCAAAAATGGCTTAGAGAACGCACAGGCATCAAATGCAGCATTTTTCTGCAATCTCTTAGAAGTTGTTCCTAGAGAGTTAGCCTAGGTTATGTGGCTGCTCTCTGCACCTGCCCTGTGGTCTCAGGAAAAGAGACCACTTTGAGGATTGCAGAAAAGTGGTGCGTTCATGTTCTGCAATGCTCCAAAGCACTCTGTTTCCAGTCACAATAAAGCTAAACTGGAGCCTATTTTTGAGAAAGAGCTATCTTGGCTTGATATACTGTAGATTGTTATTTTAATGTATCATTGATGTTTTATTTGGTTTGTTATTTGCTTGTCATATGTTTGTTGTTAAAACCTTGGTATTGAATCCATCTTTCCAATAAAGAAATAATTGGTGATGGCTACTTTAGTTTATAGCATCTATAATTCTGCTTCCTAAAAAGGCTTATTTGCTATATTGGGAGGAGGCTCTACTCTTTAACAAGGAGAAACCAAGGGAATACACCATAGTATTTTGCCCAATAAAGAAAAAGTTTTTATGCTTCTAAAGACAACTTACTTTTTCCTAATGAGAACTCACTTATGTTATCAGGGGAACATATTTCCAAACAGTAAATCAGTACCTCTGTGAATCTTGGAAAGAAACCAACTTTACTTTTTGTGAATTTCTCCCTCACTTATGGCACCATCCTGACCTTTAACATCACTGTCATGTCAGTCATATTGCTTGATTGGAATCTACATTGTCCAGTGTATTTCTTTTTACATTTTGGGTTATCTGTCTCAGAAACTTGTACTACCTTTGTCACTGTCCCCAAACTTCTTTTCATTCTGTTGACTGGCAAACAGTCCATTTCCTTTGTTGGATGTGCCATGCAGATGTTTTGCTTTTTTAGTTTGAGAGCCAACAACTGTTTCCTGTTAGTCGCTATGTCTTATGATAGGTATGCAGCAATTTGCTACCCACTTCAGTACCGGGTGTTGATGGAGAAAAGGGTTTGCGTCAAACTAGTAGCTGCATCATGTCTCGCAGAATGCTATATATCTCTAATTATTTGCATCCTTATATTCAGGTTGCCTTTTTGTGGGCCAAAAGAAATCCAACATTTTTTCTGTGACATTTCACCTGTGCTGAGCCTGACTTGTACTGATACTTACCTGACTCATCTGGTGGTGGTCCTTTTATGTGCTGTTGTTTTGCTGGGCACAGTCCTATTGACCTCTGTTTCATACACCTATATTATTTCTGCTATCCTAAGGATCTCCTCCAGTTTGGGAAGAAAAAAAATGTTCTCGACCTGTACTTCCCATCTCAAGGGAGGTTGTGTGCTTGCAGCATCCATCAAGCTAAATTGGAAACAGTCTGGGCCCTATGTTGTCTCAAGAATGACTCCAAGAGAAGAGACATTGGGTGGAAGTGATCCTTAAAGAGCTCAACACAAGGGCATTGTGGCAAACCCAAGGGAGAATCTAGATAGGGCCCAAAATGTTACAGATGCCCAGTTTCCTATGTATGTACCGAGACGATTGAGAGAAGATGGCATTCATTTGCCCACTGCAGTTCTACAAGTACAATCAGATGCCCCGGGGTTTATTGGGGCCACAAGCAATATTCCAGCAATTTATGGAGTAGAAAGTCAGAGGCATGAACTTTACTGAGGTGTTAGGGTATTTAGATAACATCATTGTCTTCACAGAGATTTTAGAACAACATGAAGAGTGACTGGAGAAAGTTGTGATATAAATCCACAAGGAGGGGTTGAAGCTGTGCCCAGAGAAGTGTCAGTTTTGTTAACCTTATGTCAACTATCTTGGGCATATTGTATCCAAAGAATCAATTGACCCTACCCAGCTTGAGACCATTATAGGGGGCACAAGATTCACCAGGGGACAAAAGAAAGAGCCAAATGAGTCAGGCAAGTGAGATATCCAGTGACCAGAGGGGGCACCGGATGTAGCAGAGGACAGATGAGTTGAGTTGATCTAAGTGAGTGACCAAGCGAGTGACCAGAGGTGGTGCTAGACATACCAAAGGACAGTGGAGGTGAGATGACCCAGGTGAGAAGAGGTGCACGGACAAGCAACCAGAGCAGCCAGACAGCCACAGGAAGGGACAGAATGAGAGATATTGAGATGCCAGGCAGGGAAAAAGCTAATTGTCTGGAGAAAGGGATAGAGAAATCCAGATTCTAGCGGCCCTTTCAGGGCTAGGACCCCTAGAAAGGGGACAAGGAAAGGAAGACAACCCCTCTCCATGGTGCTAATGCATGTTTGCATAGACTATGTCTAGCATGAAACATTTGACTGACAGTTTTGCATGATTTAAAATAAGTATTTTCACTACTTTGACATTGTTGGTCTGGCTTCACAGCTTGTGCTTTCAGTGTATGGTTGAGATCCTATAATCTTTAGATCCCTCAATCAGCAAGTTAATGCTTCAGATAAAGATGATCAAACTACATAATGAGGTTTCTTAGTGAATGGAAGTTTGAACTAAGTATGCAGTGGAACAAATTACTAACTAATTGCAATGAATAACTACCCAATTACTAACTAATTGCAGTGAGAATTTGAACTAATTACACAAGTAATTATGCTATACAGTGGAACTATGAATTCCCAGTAGGTCCTCAAGTGCATTTTTCTAAGAGGTTGCAGTGAGTATTTTAATAGCTTGGTTTTTAACCAATGGTAAACAAAGTATAAAATGAACAATTCTTTCCAAGTATTCCATCTTTCATCTTTGGAAATGGAATCTTTCTTTCTAATCTGGTGAGTTCTTTAATTAAGCACTTCGAATCAGCTAAATAAATTGTTAAATGCTTACAGCTTTCTCCTCCTCCTCCTCCTACGCTCTTATATTTTTCTGACAGATGTAGGAATACTCAACTGGTCTCATATAAAAATACTTTCTACTTAGATTTTCTACTTGTAGTAATATACTTTTAAATGCTTATAACTTCATCATCATCATATTTTTGCAGATACAGAAATAGTCAACTGTTTGGATGTAAAAATATTGTTCTGTATTTTACTTAGAATTTTCACATTACTCAAACTCCAAAAGCTCCTTCATGATGCTTTGTGAGAGTTAAATCTCTTGCATTCCTTGAAGAATGAAGTTCATGAATCAATAGTTGTTTTCTTCTTTTTTCTAAGTGACTACTAAAGGCTTTATTTGTTTACCCTAGTAGTTGTGCATTGAAGAAAAGGGTTATTTACAGTCTCCCCTTAATCAATGTATGCTACTTATGATATAGTAAACATATTTGCAGTATACAAGAAATACACACCTCAGCTCAACTCTGGTGGCCAGTTTTAAAGTTTTTTAAATCACCTTCAAATATGTATGTGAAGGTATCGTGTTGGAAATGGAATGATATATTTCTGGAAATAGACTGAATATTGCAAGTTTTAAAATCAAATTAATCTAAAAACAGATTTAAATATTAGTATGGCATTCTTCAAAGAAGTATTTCTTCTTGGGGAAAAAAAACACTACATATCTTGCTGACCAGAACTGTAGTGTACACTGATCAGATATTTTGGAAATGTTCTAAAACTAATTGTAAATGTAGAGATTATAGTTCACAAATGGGAATTGATTTCAGATGAGGTGTGATGAATGTTGAGGCATTGTAGCCAACAGATGCCAATGATTGTTCCATAGAACATTTCCTGCAGAAGAGATATTTTTCAAACTCGGAAGTCTGTAGGGCAGAATTATAAATTGATACAGAATGATTGATCACACTGACTTCTTTGGAGAGTCCTAGGAATTAACAGAAAATACATTTTAGTAAAAAAAATCTATATTCTTTCACAGAGAGAAATGTTTCCTGGAATATGCAGAAGGTGATTGTAGATTATGGATCCAATGTTTGTTAATTGACACTAAATACTTACATACAGCAATTCTGGGCATACTGTCCAATACAATGTTGTGTTTTGAAAAGATAATATATATCAATAGCCCATAACACAACACTGAGTACTCATGCTTACCAAGCAAACTGTCTCTTTTTAGTTTGGGGATTTCATAGTTTCCACAGGACATTTTCAGACAATTCAACAAAAGTCTTATTGCTATAAGGTTTCTCCCTCTCTTTTTTATTCTATCAGAGGGGAATAAACAATGCAGACAAATCAAACCACTGTGACTGAGTTCATCCTTGTTGGATTCATGGACCACCCAGAGCTTCAGATCCCGCTCTTCATCATCTTTCTGCTCATCTACCTCATCATACTGGTGGGAAACATTGGGATAATAATTTTAACAAAAATTGATGCTAGGCTTCACACCCCTATGTACTTTTTTCTTAGAAATCTCTCCATTGTAGACATTGGTTACTCTACAGCGATTGCCCCTAAATTGTTGACAACCTTGGTTATTGAAAATTCCACCATCTCCTTCACAGGATGTACCACCCAATTCTTCTTTTTTTTCGTCCTTGTGACCACCGAAGCTTGGCTTCTGGCTGTGATGGCATATGATCGCTTCATAGCAATCTGCTACCCATTGCTGTATTTTGTTGTCATGTCGAAGAAGCTTTGCACCCTCTTGGTCATAGCTGCCTATGCCTGTGGCTTTGTAAATTCAACAGTACACACCATAGTTATTTTTAGTTTAAAATTCTGCAACTCAAACAGAATTAATCATTTCTTCTGTGATGCTCCTCCAATGCTTCAATTATCCTGTTCAGATACCCACTTTGCTCGCTTAGTGATTTTCAAAGCATCCACTGCTGTTGGAGTAACAGCGTTTCTGGCTGTTTTGATCTCCTACATTGCCATTGTTATTGCCATCCTGAAGATCAACTCTGCCCAGGGAAGATACAAAGCCTTCTCCACCTGTACCTCCCATTTAATCACTGTGACCATTTTCTTTGGAGCTGCCATCTTCATGTATGTAGGACCTGGCTCCAGTTTCTCATTGGATAAAGACAAAATCATATCCATCTTTTATACTCTTGTCATCTCCTCGCTTAATCCATTCATCTACAGTCTGCGGAACAAAGAAGTGAAGGATGCAATTAGAAGAATGTTAGGCAAGTTATTCCTGAAATAAGAATAGTGTAAATATGACTTCCTTTATGATAATTATGGAAATCATAGTTGCATTTCCTCTGAGAAAAATACTATTGAATGAATAGTATTGAAAATACTATTAAATTCTATTGAAAGCTGAAATTCCATATAAGTTACCCAACAGGTAAATAGAAATAAAGATAAAAATAAAAGGACAATTCATTTTTAAATAGATCTAAAAGAAATATAATTGCTTTTTATCTATATTATACACAGAAGCATTGGTGTGCAGAAAAATGTGTCAAAGTCAACAATTTGATCATAAGACAAGGTTTAGAGGGAATTGCATTTTCATTTAATTCACATTTAGAATTTCTTATTATTTTTTAGGAATTGAAATGGATGGAACCGACAGAATGTTTATATAATTTATTGGTAAAGTACAACATATAAGCTTAGTTATGTTTGATCATTCTTATTTATACTGTTTCAGTTAATTTTAGCAACATTGCTTAATATATCTTATTAAAAAATGGGAAATGGTCACAAAATAACATTAATCACAAAGCAGGAATATATATTTTTGGAGGATGGAGAAAGCAAAATGTTGCTGTACACAATAGATTGCCACTAGCAATACATATTAATCTTAAAAACCTCTCTTAGAAACTCAAATTGAGACCCATCTCAGGACAGGAAGGCTTCTATCTGTGTATTCTCCTCTCTTGTCCCCATTTTCTTCACCTCAAAATTATCCTTCTGAAAAATGCCTTTTATCTCCAAGAAAGGGAGATGTAGGTTATAATGTAAGATAATACAGTTGGAAATAATCTATTTAAACTGTTTTTTGTAGTAATTCCTTCTTTCTTTGTAATCCTGGAAATTGCACTATAATGGATATTGGAAACCTCAAATAAAAATTCTGGTCCATCTCAATTATAATTCCTTGGACATAGCCATCCAGGTTGTAGTAAAGGCCCATTGCTAAAAATAATGGAGATGTGAAGAAAATATTTGTTTTAATATTTTTACTGAAATGTCAGTAAAATCATACAGTATCATGGATAGAGTAGTGGATTTTAGATTGCCTGGATTGAATTCTGCCTTGATGGCCCCTTTTATGCTTTTGATTATGAACGGCACTATTCTGGAAGCCTCAGAATGATGGCATTTGCTAGTGCTTTCAGCAGATTTGAAGTCCATTGTCTCAGCATGTGGCAGAATTTATCTCCCCTGCTATAAGTGGGCAAAGATCCCTCAGCACGCTGGGAAGATGGACTTCAAATCAAATGTCGCTCCACTTGAATGTCTCCCTACCAGTTTCTCCATTGACTTCCTGGAGAGGCCAGAATAGAAGATTGCAAATGGTGATCACATGATTGCAGGCCACTTGGAAACCAATAATAAATGTAAACAAATTGCCAAGCACATAAAATGTGGCCATTTGACTGGGGGGGGGGCACACAAAACTTTACAACAGCTGGAAATACTTTATGGGTTATTGAACATCTGTTTCAAAGCCTCATGAAACAGTTGTTGAATGACTAGTCATAAATCAAGGATTATATTTATGGTGAAGTATTAAATACTGGAAGCCAACAACTGTTGTTAATTTTCTGACTAGGACAACCTTGGAATAAACATACATCGCACCTTTGGCAAAATGGACAGTGTTAGAATTTAAAAATACTAAATCTCTGGAAACAATGATGTCAGTTAAAAAGTTATAGAATGGAATGTCTAACACACACACAAAAGATTTGATCTTTTTTCTCATGCCAAATTTATTTTTTCTTGTAATTTTTTATTTCCAAAGTTAAAATATAGACAAAAGAATACAAACAAAAACTGACACAAAAGGGGGGAGTATAAAAATAAAACATTAACCATAGACAAAAATGTTCCTCCAGGTTGAATACTGATAAATATATTTCAATTAAAAAAAGGTTTAATCTCTCATAAACTCACTACCACTATTGTTTCTGATCCATCCAGGATCAAATACCATTGACTGATTCTAAATGTTAAAAACAACTCTTTACAGTTTATCTTCTTTCCTTTCTAATTGTAAGTGGCACTGTTCCAAACAACTGCTTCTCACTCCTCAAAAACATAGGTCTCTATTGAGGATATCTCCATAGCACTTGTTGCTCAGGAAATGTTCCTACAAATTGGGACATAATGTCTCTTGACAGCTATCTTCTGGTTGTAAGGTGACCAGATTTTCAGATTGGTAAAGAGGGACACCTTTGACCGGGGGGGGGGGGGGCTTGATTAAAAATGTTATATGGAGCAACAAAAATTTTCATGTAATGCAAAAATAGTATTGTAATTTTTTTATTTCAACATAACTACAATTTACAAATATAAATTGTAACTGTTGCCAAACATCAAAATTTTGATCACGTGACCATGAGGATGCCACAACAGTTGCTAAGTGTGAAAATGGTCGCTAAGTGTTAAAAATGGTCATCAGTCACTTTTTTCAATGCCATTGTACCTTCCTGATTATTAAAAGTGCAAATTCACTCAGTGTCAATCATGACTCCTGAGTCCATTTCAAAGTATTGTGCATAGAAATTTTAAAAATGGCTTCTTTCAATTTATTTTGGATAGAATCTTTTTTTAAATAGTCTAAGACAATTTAAAAAAAGAATCAACACAGAATAACACTGTTTTAAAAAATCATATGCACAATAAATAAAATATTATTTTAAAATACATTAAAAAAATAAAAGAAAAAAACCTGGCTCACTTAGGCAGAGTCAGCAGATCTTCGCAGCGATGGATGGAAGCACACGGGGAGCCTATATACGCAACTGCAGTAACAATGACAATGATGAAGGATTGGATTGAGTTAAAGAATAAAAGAATTCTGATCTTAGAAGGCCATGACCTGCAGGCAGGCTGGCATAATTTCTTATGGAATGACAAACATAAAACACACAAATACTTTCAAAATCATTTAATTAGGAGAACTTTACTGTAACAATGGCTCAAAATCAAAAAAATCCACTATGTGAAAACCCCAAATTGGCTATCACCAACAGAAAGAACGACACACCCAAATTTTACAGATTGGAACAAAATTCTAAGATACAGAGATCTAACTGACAGACAGGGAAATTTAAAAACAATTGAAGAATTGGCAGATCAGAATATGAAAGGTGATTGGCTAACCTACCTCCAAATTAAAACTAAATACAATAAAGACACTAAAATATATGGTATTGAAACAGAACCACACGAATTGGATAAAATTATTCAAAGTCTAGACAGAAAGATGATAGGGAAAATATACAAATTCCTCTTGAAGTATCAAATGGAAGAGGAAATTGTAAAAGAACCAATGATAAAATGGGCACAGAACTTTGGCTATAACATTGAACTAGACAAATGGGAAAAATTTTGGGGAATAAATTTAAGAATGACACTATCAATCCCATACAAGGAAAACCAGTACAAAATCCTCTTTAAAAAATACTGTATTCATTTAAATTTTGCCCTTGGGGGAATATTGAAGGTACATCTCTTACAAGATATTGCAAAAATAAATAAATCGTGGAATAGAAAGTCAGCTGGTGAAGTTTGCCATTTTATCTACTTCTGTAGAACCCCTTTCTGCCAGGGCTGCCAGGATACCTAAAAATAGGAGCTGTGACTTGTTGAAGGTGGACTGGTCTGTCATGATGGCAAAGGCAAACGGCTGTGGTGTTGGAGCTTGGACGGGGAGGAAGAGGAGGAGGAAGAAGAGGACTCGCGGCGTGGTCGCTTCCCAACGCTGCACAGGCGCCGCCACGCGCGGCAGAAGCTCCGGAACCGAGTGGAAGTTCTCTGCGCTAGGTGAAGCGACGGGCAGCCGCTTCACCTCGCGCAGAGAACTTCCACTCGGTTCCAGAGCTTCTGCTGGGCAGCAGGAGAGCGGTTCCAGAGCTTCTGCTGGGCAGCAGGAGAGCGAGGCGGCGGGCGCCCACTTCACCTCGCGCAGAGAACTTCCACTCGGTTACGGAGCTTCTGCCGGGCGGCAGGAGCTCCGGAACCGAGTGGAAGTTCTCTGCATGAGTGAAACGGCCGCCCACTGCAGGAGAGCCGCAGGGGAGGGCAGCGGGACGCAACCACACCTCGCGGACTCGCGGCATGGTTGCTGGGAACCACGCAGCACAGGCGCCGCCATGCCGGCAGAAGCTCCGTGAGTCCGTGACTGAGTGGAAGTTATCTGCACAAGCGGCGGCAGCTGTTTCACTCGCGCAGAGAACTTCCACTTGGTTCCGGAGCTTCTGCCGGCTGTGGCAGCGCAGCACAGGGGCTGGCTGTGACGCGAGGAGGTGAAATGAACTCCGCAAAGGGGGAGAAGGAGGAGAGGAGGGCTGTCTCCTCCCCCCCAGCGCCTCCCAAATCCCACCAGTACCAATCCTTCCATGATTACTCACCAGTGAGTAAGCGCAGCTGCAACCAAACCAAAAGACGAAATGGAATGGAGACTCGCGCAGGCGTGCTAAGCTAAGTGGAGTCCAGCCAATCAGTGAGCTGGTTGGGATGGAAAATTTTCAGCACGCGGCATGCTGAAAATTTTTCATCCCAGCCAGCTCACTGATTGGCTGGAGTCCAGGCCAATCCAATCAGTGAGCAGCAGGCTGGGCTGGCTTAAATTTGTAGGATAGAACGGAATGATGAGCCAGCCCAGCAAGCTAGCAGCTGATGGGCAGAGGTGCGAGGGAGCTGCAAGCGCCAAAAAAAGCGTGTTTTTTAAGAACGGCGCGGGACGCGGGAAAATTTATGAAAAGGCGTGCCTGTCCCACCAAATGCGGGACGTCTGGTCACCCTAGGTTAAGGGTCTGCAATCCCCAGGCCGTGGCCTACTACCAGGCCTTGAGCCTTTTGGAACCGGCCCACGGAAGTGCTGGGCAAGTGTGCACACATCCCCACTCATATGAGTAGCATGCAAACATTTGCACACATGAACCATTTGCATGAGCAATAGGCCCATATGCCCATCACTCACGCAAAAGGAGCTGCACACATAAGCTTGTCTGCCACTTGTACAAAACCATCCCATCTATCCCTCCCACTGATCTGCAAAGCTGAAAAGGTTGGGGAACTCTTTTCTAATTGCATGTAAGAAATAGCTCTATTCTGCAAACTCCATCAGCTTCCTTGAGAAGGTCCAGTTTGTTAATGCCCCCTCAGCGTTCCCTAGAAAATCTCTAGTTTTCAAGCAAAACTCCTTCTCTTTCAAGTCTGTTAACAACAAATTAATTTCCAAGTCATCCACGTCTGATTTAACTATCTGAATGTCTTCTTTAGGATATTTGAAATTCATATAATACAAATTCATACAAATTTTATCTAATTTTTCACTTAAAACTCGTAAGTTGGCAAACATTTTTTGGTGAAATGTTTCCAAGAAGGCTTTAATGTTAAAAGCATCTGAGTCCTATCTCTCTTTTCTTGTATCTTTTTGGGGGGTTTACAGAGAATGTAATAATGTATAATATTCAAAGTTATTAATTTATTGTTGCTT
This sequence comes from Thamnophis sirtalis, assembly GCF_051295495.1. Lineage (NCBI taxonomy): Eukaryota > Metazoa > Chordata > Lepidosauria > Squamata > Natricidae > Thamnophis > Thamnophis sirtalis. The sequence continues at coordinate 64,709,642 of NW_028261381.1, read as the reverse complement.
TGAATTTTTTATACATAGAAATCTCTTATACAGCCAAGCTTTCACAGGAGAATGTAAACAGTTCTTTTTCAAGGACAAAGAGAATAGATGTTCCATAACAGCGTATCCACAGAAGAAGCTGAGATAATAATTATCACGGCAGACAGAGAGAGAAAAGTGGGGGGGGGGAGTTCCCATCTTTTTTAAAATAAGAAAGCAAGAACATACAGTACTGTTCAAAAGAGTTAGGCAGTTGTGGAGGAATGCTGTAAATTAAGAATGTTTTCAGAAATAGAAATCAAAATGGTTTATTTTTATCAATTAACAAAATGGAAACTAAATGAACAGAAGAGAAATCCAAATGTTTGGCGTGATCACCCTTTGCCTTCAATTCTTCTAGGTACATTTGCAGGGTTTTTGAAGGAAGGATCTTTCAAAGTTGTTCCAAACATCTTAGAGAACTAATATCTATGGACATATGCTGACTCAAATCCTTCTGTCTCTTCATGTAATTCCAAATAGACTCAAAGATGTTGAAATTAGGGCTTTGTGGGGGCCAAATCATAACTTACAGGACTCCTTATTCTTCCTTACACTGAAGATCGTTCTTAATGATGTTGACTGTATATTTGATGCTGTTGTCCTGCTGCAGAATAAATTTGGGGCCAATCCCACGCCTTTCTGATGGTATGGTATGATATATTTCTCAGCATTGAGGACACCATTGATCCTGACAAAAGCTCTAACTCCATTTGCAGAAATGCAGCCCCCAAACATGTAAGGAACTTCCACCATGTAATGAACCTCCACTGTTTCCTACAGATACCCATTATTGTACCACTCTCCAGTTCTTTGGCAAACAAACTGCCGCCTGCTAAAGCAAAATATTTCAAATTTTAGCTCATCAGTACAGAGCACCTGCTGCCATTTTCTGCATTCCAGTTCTTACGTTTTTGTGCATAGTTGAGTTGCTTAGCCTTGTTTCCATGTTGGAGGTATGGCTTTTGGCAGTTTTCTCCCAGTTTTACTACTGGTTCGCTTCACGGGCGTGCCAGACATGCACTGCACAGCATTTGCAGTTCAATGTAAATTGTTCTTCACACATGTGCAGAACAATTTACAGTGAGCTGCACATGCACGTGCACTATTAAACAACATGCCAGCAACTGCAGCAGTGACCGGGGCACCAGTTCGGGGACACGGCCAGCCCGTGTCACTGCCGGTTCTGCAACCCAGGCCAAAATACCACTACCGGTTTGGCCAAACCAGACTGAAACCCATCTTTGACTTTTGGCCATAATTCTTCCATGAGTACCACTTCTGGCAAGACGTCTCCAGACAGTAAATTGGTGTAATTGGGTCCCACTGGTTGCCACTAGTTCTGTGTTGATGGCACTGCTGGACATCTTCCAATGTTGAAGGGAAGTAAACATGATGTGCCTTTTATCTGCTGCATTGTTTCCTTGGCTGACCACTGTGTCTACTGTTCTCAACATTGCCCATTTGTTTGTGCCTCTTCAAAAGAGTTTGAACACCACTTTTTGAAATCCCAATCTGTTTTACAATCTTTGCCTGGGAGAAGTTTTCCTGCTGTAGTATAACTACCTTTTGTCTTGCTCCTGTGCTCAGTTTTGTCATGATGTATGAGACATATCTGTTTCTCACCCAGTTTTAAGCCTCTGCTTCAACAACTGCTTCTGTTTCAGCTAATGACTGTGTTACAATTTATATATGAAACTGATTATCATTAGCACCTGCTTGATATTTATTTATTTATTTATATATTTGTCTTGTATGCCGCCCACTCCCGGAGGACTCCGGGCGGCTCACAAAAGACAAGGGAAAGGGGGGAACGAGACAAAGACAACATATTAAAAACAAAACCAACATTCATAATTTCTGTGGAGGTAGATGCTTCTCAGCTCCCCCCAGCCTGCTGGAACAGCCAGGACTTGGTGGCTTTGTGGAAGGCCGGGAGGGTAGTAAGGATCCGGATCTCAACAGGGAGCTCGTTCCAGAGCTGCAACAGAGAAGGCTCTCCTCCGGGGAGTCGCCAGCCGACGTTGGCTGGCAGATGGAATCTGGAAGAGACCCAACCTGTGCGATCTAATAGGTCTGAGAGAGGTAATCGGCAGGAGGCGGTCTCTCAGGTACCCAGGTCCGATGCCATGTAGGGCTTTATAGGTAGCGACCAGCACCTTGAAGCGGATTTGGAGACTAATAGGTAGCCAGTGCAGCTCGCGGAGGATAGGTGTAAAGTGGGTGTACCTTGGTGCACCCACAATCGCTCGCGCGGCTGCATTCTGGACTAATTGGAGTCTTCGAACACTCTTCAAGGGCAGCCCCATGTAGAGCGCATTACAATAATCCAGTCTTGAGGTCACAAGGGCGTGAGTGACTGTCTGAAGGGCCTCCCAATCCAGGTAGGGTCGCAATTGGTGCAGCAGGCGAACCTGGGCAAAGGTCCCCCTGGTCACAGCCGACAGATGGTGTTCTAGAGTCAGCTGTGGGTCCAGGAGGACTCCCAAATTGCGAACCCTCTCTGAGGGGCATATAATTTCACCCCCCAGCCTGAGAGATGGAACAGTTGGACAATCTTTGGGAGGGAACATCAGAAGCCATTCGGTCTTGTCTGGATTGAGTGCCAACTTGTTTGCTCCCATCCAGACTCTAACAGCCTCCAGGCACTGGCACATCACTTCTACTGCTTCGCTGAGTTGGCACGGGGCAGACAGATACAGCTGCGTATCATCTGCATATTGGTGATACTTAATCCCGTGCCGGCGTATGATCTCACCCAGCGGCTTCATGTGGATGTTAAATAGGAGGGGGGACAGGACCGAACCCTGAGGCACCCCATACTTGAGGGGCCTTGGGGTCGATCTCTGCCCTACGACCAACACCGACTGCGACCTGTCCGAGAGGTAGGAGGAGAACCACCACAAAACTGTGCCTCCCACCCCCACCTCTCGCAACCGTCGCAGAAGGATACCATGGTCGATGGTATCGAAGGCCACTGAGAGGTCAAGAAGCACAAGGATAGAGGAGTGACCCCTATCCCTGGCCCGCCAGAGATCATCGATCAGCGCAACCAAAGCAGTTTCCTTGCTGTAACCAGGCCTGAAACCCGACTGAAAAGAGTCTAGATAATCGGCTTCATCCAAGGACCGTCAGAGTTGCGAGGCCACCACTTTCTCAACAACCTTCCCTACAAAGTTGCTCAAAATGGCTGGGTCCGAAGACGATTTCTTCAGGAGGGGTCTCACCACCACATCCTTTAGGAGGGGTGGGAAGATTCCCTCCTGGAGAGAGGTGTTCACAATCGTCTGGATCCAGCTGCGTGTCACCACCCTGCTGGTCGAGACCAGCCAGGAGGAACATGGGTCCAGTATACAAGTGGAGGCACTCACCGCTCCCATGGCCTTGTCCACTTCATCAGGAGAAGCCTGTTGAAACTCAATCCATAAAGCATGCTCAAGACCCTCCCCTGGTACCTCGGCTGGTATTGTGCAATTGGAGTCCAGCTCTGTCCGAATCCGAGCGACTTTATCTGTCAAATACTGAACAAATTCCTCAGCTCTACCCTGTAGAGGGTCACCCGCATCCCTCCCTTTCAGGAGGGAGCGGGTTATTCTAAACAAGGCGGCTGGGCGCGATTCAGCGGATGTAATAAGGGCGGCAAAATGCGAACAATAATTGACTAATCATACATCTGACTCTAATCCTATAAAATCCCTGACATTGTTCAAGTGTGCAAGTGTAAGAATGAATGCTGTTTTGAAGGCAAAGGGTCATCACACCAAATATTGATCTGATTTGCATTTCTCCTCTGTTCATTTCTATTTTGTTAATTGATAAAAATTAACTATTAACATTTTATTTCTGAAAACATTTTTAATTTACAGCATTTTTGCACAACTGCAAAATATTGCAAAATATTGCATGCAAAAATCAAATGAAGCAATGAAGTACTTTTAGAAAAACTGGTAAAATACAAAATTGCTAGAGTAAAAATCCCATTTAAATCAGATCAAGTCACTTTCACTGCAAAGGAAAAAACATCCCACCAACCTTCTTGCACCGAAAGAAAAAGTATTGTAAAACTCTGGAATAAATTGATGAAAATTTATATTTGTAATCAAGCAAAAGAGTGTAAAGCAAATCAGCATTCAGCTAGGCTATTAACAAACATCAAAAAGTAAAGATAAAAACAGAGGCAAACCTATAAATACAAACAGCAACTGGAAAAAAAATAGAGACCCAACCACTCCAGCCATTCTTACCAAGCAGTGACTTGCGGTGAGCTTTATGGCTGGTGAGGCAAAGCCCTTGCGCGGCTTTCCAAAAGCCCCACTGAAGCCCCGCCACTGTGTCCGCCATACAGGCAGGATGCGTCCCGCTCTATAGTGGACACAGTTCTGGGGCTTCGGTGGGGTTTTCCGAAAGGGCAGCACTCCGAAGGCGGCATAAGCCACAGCCAGGGCAGAGGGGAAAGCAGCGGCAGCAGAGGAAGTGGCAGCGGTGGCCGATGAAGTTCCCATGATGCAAAGTGCCCTGCCGCCACTGAAACTGACATTCACACTGCCACTTAGGCCGCAGGCGGGTGGCAGCATCGGCGGTGGCATGAATGTCGGCAGCGGCAGCGGCGGGGCACTTAGCATCGCGGGAGCCGCCAAGCGCCTTTGCTGCAGACCCGGGTAATGGCGCTCCTGCGATGCAAAGTGCCCCGCCGGGCACTTTGCATCGCGGGAGCCGTCAAGCACCTTTGCTGCAGACCCGGGTCTTGGCGGCTCCCGTGATGCAAAGTGCCTCACCGGACACTTTGCATCGCGGGAGCCATCAAGCGCCTTTGCTGCAGACCCGGTTCTTGGCAGCTCCCACGATGCAAAGTGTGCCGCTGGGCACTTTGCGTCGCGGGAGCCGCCAAGCGCCAAGACCCGGGTCTGCAGCAAAGGCGTGTGGCGGCTCCCACAATGCAAAGTGCCCCACCGGACAATCATTTGGAATACATTCTATCATCTTATTATTTTCCATAGCCATAGCTGTATGAATACTTTGAGTCATTCTCTGCAAATATTAATTTAAACTAAAATAGATATTGATATATAAAAAAAAAACTTGTAAAACAAATATTTTTATTATTTTGTTTGTATGTTTTGTTTGATTTTTTTTTTCTATTTCAAACTTTTTTATTTTTCTTTAAAAAAAACAAACACAAATATGTCATCATTTGTCAATCATTAAGACATTGAAGTACAATTTTTTTTGTTGTGTGTACCCCTCCCTCCCTCCACCCCCCCATCCCCCCTCCTCCTTCCCCCCCCGACTTCCCAGAACCCGTACACGGTATGGATTTTTAACTAACACAGTCTAAAATCTATTGAGAAAAAAGAAATAAAGAAATTAATGACATTCTAGATTGAACTTAGCTTCTTCTTACTGAACTAACTTTTAACAGTTTAAATCATTTCTGATCTTAAGCATAGGCTAACTGGAATTTCTTAGTCCCGTATTTATTTTGTATATAGTCAATCCATTTTTTCCAGTCTCGTTTATATCTCTCATTTGAATGATCTTTGAGATATGCCGATATTTTAGCCATTTCAGCTAAGTTTGTTACTTTCAATGTCCATTCTTGGATTGTAGGCAAGTCTTCCTTCTTCCAATATTGCGCCACCAACAGTCTTGCTGCAGTTATCAGGTGCAGAATCAAATTGGTCTCTACCACTGTAAAATCAGTACATATACCTAGTAAAAATAACTGAGGAATAAACTTTATCCTTCTTTTAAAAACATTTTGCATAACCCACCATATTTTTATCCAAAATGCCTTAACCTTTTGGCAGGTCCACCATATATGATAATATGTAGCATCGAGAGAACCACACCTCCAACATTTAGGCTGTACATTCGGATACATAGAAGCCAACTTTTTAGGATCTAAATGCCATCTATAGAACATCTTGTAAAAATTTTCTCTCAGATTTTGAGCGTGTAAATTTCACATTTCTTACCCAAATTCTTTCCCATGTATCCAACATTATTGGTTCCTCAATATTTTGAGCCCATTTTATCATACAATCTTTAACTAATTCTGTTTCCGAATCCATCTGTATTAATACATTATATATCCTCTTTATATGCATTAAGCTTTGATCTCTTATTTGTTTAAACAGATTATCCTCAACTTGAATAAAGCCAATTTTTTGATCTATTTTCCACCTAGCCTGTAACTGCCCATACTGGAACCATGTTTGAACTACCTTCTCCTCTTTTAATACCTCTAAAGATTTTAATTGTAATACCCCGCTTTCCGAGGTAAGAAGCTGTCTGTAAGTAAATCTGTCCTGTTTTTGTGCTGTATTCATATTTTCAATTGCATGTCTAGGAATTGCCCACATGGGTATCTTGTCATTTAATTTATATTGGTATTTCTTCCAAACCCGCAATAAAGCATTTCTTAAAATATGACTTTTAAAGTTCTTATCCAATTTTTTGTTGAATAACAGGTAGGCATGCCAACCAAATACCAGATCGTGTCCCTCAATGTTCAATATTCTATCATTGGTTAAATGAATCCAATCACTAATTACAGATAATGCCACTGCATCATAATATAGTTTTAAATTAGGTAGTTTCAATCCTCCTCTCTCGCGTACATCTTGCATTATTTTCATCTTTACCCTCGGCTTCTTTCCTGCCCACACAAATTTGTTGATACCCTTCTGCCATTCTAAAAGGTTCGCATCTTTTTTAAGTATAGGTAACATTTGGAAAAGAAATAAAAATTTTGGTAAAATGTTCATTTTCACTGCCGCTATCCTGCCCAGCAAAGATAAGTGCAATTTCTCCCATTTTTTCATCTCTGTCTGTATGCTATGCCAAAGTGGTTCATAATTATGCTTATATAATTTCCCATTTGAAGTTAAAATGTTAACTCCGAGATATTTGACTTTTTTAACTACCTCACATCCTAGCATCACTCCTAATTCTTCCTTTTGTTTAATATTCATATTTATAGCTAATATTTTGGTTTTTCCTAAATTTATTTTAAAGCCAGACACTTGACCATATTGATTAATCGTATTCATTAAAACCATACTGGATTCCTGCGGTTGTTCCAATATTATGACCAAATCATCCGCAAAAGCGCGGACTCTATATTCTTGCTGCCTAATCTTGATCCCTTTTAAACCATCCAAGCCCCGTATTTTATTCAACAATACTTCCAAAGTTATAATAAACAATAATGGGGACAAAGGGCAGCCCTGTCTTGTACCTTTTCCAATTTGAAAAGAGTCTGTTAAACTTCCATTGACTATGATTTGTGCTGTTTGCTGTTGGTATATTGCTTTAATTGACTGTAAAAAATTATCTCCTATCTGCATTTTTTGCAATATCTTCAGCAGAAATTGCCAGTTAACTCGATCAAAGGCCTTCTCAGCATCCAAAAATATAAACGCAGCAGGGATCTGGTTGTTCTTTCCCAAATATTCTAATGCATTAATAATTAATCTGACATTACTTTTCATCTGTCTCCCTTGTATAAAACCTGTTTGGTCCGTATGTATCAATTGTTGAATGACCAACATTAACCTATTTGCTAATATTTTAGTAAAAATTTTATAATCTACATTCAGTAATGAAATGGGTCTATAATTTTTGGGTTGAGTAGTATCTTGATCTTCTTTGGGTATCAAAGATATAAACGCTGTCTTCCAAGATGGAGGGACTTTACCTTCCGTTTGAATCATATTAAATAATTCTCTAAGAGGTTCTACCATTTCTAACTGTAAATTTTTGTAGTAAACCGCTGTCAAGCCATCTGTACCTGGTGCTTTCCCTGGCTTTAATTGCTTAATTACCTGCAGGATTTCCCCCGAGGTTATTGGTTGATTCAATTTTTGCCTGTGTTCTTTTCTAACTGAAGGTATTTTCTCCTTGTCTAAATATTTGTCTATGTCTAAACCATTAATTTTATCCCCTTTATACAGTTCTGTAAAAAATTCCCAGAAAGCCTTTTGAATCTCTTCCTGTTGGAACACCTCCTTCCCTCTGTAAATCAGTTTAGATATATTTCGAGTTTTCCTTTTTTTCCTAATCTGATAAGCTAACCATCTGCCAGGTTTGTTTGCATTACAAAAAGTATTGTGTTTTGCATATAATAAATTAGTAGCTACCTGGTCAGAGATCAACATGTCAAATTGAGATTTTAATATGTTAATAGCTTCCTTAACCTTTGTATCGTCTGGTTTCCTTGTTAACTCCAGCTCTTTTCTCTTAATTTCCTCTTCCAGTTCTGTTCGTTTTAACCCTTGCTTATTTCTATGTGTTTTATTTATATTCATCAAAACTCCTCTCATATACGCTTTGCTTGCATCCCATACAAATTCCATAGATGTACCCTTATTCATATTCAAAACAAAATATTCAGATAGTAATTTTTTACAATCATTAATATAGTTTTCATATCTAAATAAATTTTCATTCAGTCTCCAAAACCTTCTTGCCTGCACTACCCTTCCCAACTCCATCCAAACTGGGTTATGGTCCGAAAGGACTCTAGCTGCAATCTTTGTTTTCTTGACCCTAGAAAGCAAATCATTAGTGGTTAGAATAAAATCAATCCTTGAAAGGGATTGATGCCTGTCCGAGAAGAAAGTGAAGTCATATTCCTCTGCATTTCTTTCTCGCCAGATATCTCTCAATTCAAAATCATCCATAATGTCAAAGAAAGATTTGGGTAACTTTGCTCGCATCTTGGTATTTAGGCGGGAAATCTTAGTGTCTATCACTCCATTCCAGTCACCCAATAGTATACAGGAACTATAGTCCCACTGTACTAATTTAGCATGAAGATTTCTATAGAATCTATCTTGCTGTTGATTGGGAGCATAAATTCCCAAAAGTAATGTCTTTTTCCCTTCTAAGATTAAGTCTAAAGCAATATATCTTCCGAAGGGATCTGCTTCTATTAATTCAGCTTTCATATCTTTTCTTAAGTATACAACTATACCATTCTTCTTTTCCATAGCAGAAGCTGCAAAATGTTGACCAAGTTTTGAGTTGATCAAATATTTTTGATCAGTTGACTTGATATGAGTTTCTTGCAAACAAATTACATCGTTCTTAAACTGTTTAAGATAATGAAATATTTTCTTCCTCTTCTGTGGAGAGTTCAGTCCGTTGACATTCCATGTTAAAATCTTAGTTGTCATCTTTGGTTGGTTGAAGCATTTTTAGAGCTTCCTGCACGGCCTGTTTAACCTTAGGTCTAGCTCCTCCCACTGCTTCCAGATTTGTTGTTGTAGTTCCTTGATCGATGGCCGATGATTGTTGATGCTGTTGCTTCTTAGCTTGTTTCTCCATACGTCTAGTAGTCATGCGGCTAGGTCTTGGTTCCATAGCACCTTGCACTTCTAGAGAAGAGAGATGCTCCATCTTGTCTGGTGGTTGTGTAGTTTGCTGTCTATCCTGTCCTTCTTGTGGTCTTTCTCTAGGTCCAGATGGTGCAGGGTGTCCGGCCTTCAATATATTATAATAAAAATCTCGGGCTTTCCATACAGAGTTGAGGCGGTACCTTTGCTTATCAAATGTAAATATGATGCCGAATGGTGCATCCCATCTATACTGTATCTGACGATTTCTGAGTTCTTTGACCAAAAAAGCGTAGTCTCTTCTGGCTCTTAACATTTGAGGTGGTATCTCTTTCAAAACAGCCAGGTCTTGACTGCCAATTTGAAGCTTAGTGTTATAAGACGCTTGCAGTACCATATTTCTGAACTCTCTTGTAGTAAAATATATAACGATGTCTCGAGGAAGCTGCTTCTGCTTTGCCAGCCAGGAGTTAACGCGGTAAGCTTTGTCAATTTGCCAGCCTTGGTTGGTCCCTGGTCTTCCCATCAGGCGGTCAAAAGCTTCCGATAGGATCTGTTTCAGGTTCTCCTGTTTCTCCTCACGCAGCCCCCTTACTCTTAATGCGAACTCCATTTGTCGGTACTGTATCATAATAATTTCTTTTTCAGCATTTTCCACTTTTTGTTCCACCACCTCTGTTTTCAATGTCAAGTTAGCATTGGCATCATTAAGAACCTCTAGAGTATCTTCCACTCCAGAAATATGTTCTGTTAATACAGTTACAAGACTCAGCATGTCGTCTCTAATTTTATCAACCTTAGCCTCAAATTTCTCATACAACTCCTGTTTAAGTCCTTTTATTTCACTTTTAATTTCACTTTTAATTTCTTCTTTCATTTCTTTTATTTCCTCTTTTCTCTCCTCTCTATTATCTCTAAATTTATCTTCCATTTTAATTGTCTGTGCATTAAGAGCCTCGCTTAGATTACTCAGAAAAAATTCTTTCGTTAACACATCCCCAGCAGGGGGCGTAGGAAGCGGAGGCTGCAGCTTTGTGCCAGGCACTGAGGATGTGCCCCTGGAAGTAGAGGGTGACGACTTCAAGTTAATATTTGGTTTTGAGGCCATTTCAAAATTTGTCTGCCTGCAGTTAATAAAACTCTATTGCCTAAATATACAGCTTTAAGTAAAGAGGCTTTTATTTTGAAGTTTAAGGCTTGGCAAAAGTTTCAGTGAGTAAACATTGTAACAAGACCGTTCAACAGATTCATCACCATTTAACTTCCAAATAAGCAAAGTTAATGAAGGAGTAAAATTCTTCTATTGTGAAACCAAAACATATGATAAGCTATCTCTTTTGTTTTGAATTCTTTTGAAGTCTTGTGAGAATTAGCAAAAAGTGTTCGTTATTACCGGAGAAACCAGCCTGCTCGGCGCCATTTTAAAAGCCTCTGAGTAAATAATTTTTCGGAGGAGAAAAAGAGAAGAAGCTAAAATGTTGATAAGCAATTATTGTCCTCGCAGTAAACGGATTCAGCTCGTGATAAGATTAAATCAAACAAAACTTAGAGCAGAGTGGGAGAGACCTACTTTGTCCTGCACAAGGCAGTTTGAAGTTCCCAGCACGGACAGCCGTTCTGCCTTGGGCTAGCCCCCCTTTCCTTGCAAGCACAAAAGCTGCAAAAATCGAAGAGCATTTGCCAGCAAAACAGTTTCTTCTTTCCCTCTTGCCTGAAGGATAAGAAAACCTGATAAGACGTCAGATGGAAGATCCTCTAAACAGGTACGTAGCCAGGAATTCGGAGGCAGCTGATTTTTTGCTGCCCCCACCAGTAAGCTCCTCCCAGGAAGTCGTAAAACAAATATTTCAGTACAAATTTAAATGTATATTAAATGTTAGCTAGTTAAAGATATTGCAGGTTAATGGGGAAATAAGAGACCGCTAAGTCTTCTGATGGTTCTGCTCTTGGCAGCTCCCGCGATGCAAAGAGGAGAGTTGAACTTGCTCACACAGGCACGTTTTACAAGCAAGGCTCCTGCTGCTAGATTGCGCAGTCACTCAAGTGCAAGGCATGATTCACTGTTCCCAGATCAGGAGGCGGGAGAATCAGTGCCTCCTTTGCATACGAAATTTTTCGCTTTTTAACCCTTGCTTAACTTTTAAAAGGTGAAAAATTCCTTATGCAAAGGAGGCCCCTAGTTCTCTTGCCTCCTCCTATAGTTAACACTAAGCAGACTCTAAGCCGCTGTAACTTGGAGTCTGGTAGCAACTACCTTGGCTTTAATTATTTTTAAAAAAATCTTTAAAATTATTTCCTTTTCCTGAGGAGACTGGTGAGACCCCACCTCACTGCACATCCCTGTTACCAAGAATTGTAATCCTCTAGAACAGTTTTTCTCAACCTTGGTGACTTTAAGTCCTGTGGACTTCAACTGCCAGAATCCCCCAGCTACCACAGCTGGCTGGGGAATTCTGGGAGTTGAAGTCCATAGGACTTAAAGTCGCCAAGGTTGAGAAACACTGCTCTAGAATAGATTCTCTGCCCATGATAGTCCAAGGATAATCATGGGTCATTCCTAGTTACTCCTGCATTCAAAACTGGGGAGCATGCTGCCAAAGAACCGGCTTTGACTAACAAGTTAGCTGTTCGTTGGCAGGGAGAAAAAAATGCCTCACTCCTCAGAAGGCCATTTTCTGGGAATCTTCATGCCAAATTTATTTTATAAATTTTTATATTTATAATTATAAATTATTATAAATATAAATAATTATATTTATAATATAAATAATTATAAATATTATAAATGCAATATTTATAATTCCAACTTTTGTTAACAACTTTACCAGACTCTAACACACCTGACATACCAAAACAACTGGTTAATTCCTTTAAAACTAAAATATATACAATTAGGTCTACAAATATGGGTTACCAATAAATCAGTTTGATATGCAGATGTTAAAAAATGAGGAGAATAAAGAACTAGAGTTTCTTGTATTACCTAGACAATGGAAGAGTATGTTAACCTCTAGAGCAAGAATGCCAATCAACTTCAAATGATCACTTATACAACAAAAAGTAATAGTTAGCAGTTATTGGATTCTATTATGTTTGCATAGAAAAGGACTGTCAAAAACAACATTGTTATTTTATTATTACAATGCCCTGTACTTTAATCTTAAGGTCACTCAATTGGCAAGTTAATGATTCAAATAAAAGTGTTCGTATGGCATAATGAGTTTTCTTAGTGAATCCCATCAAAAGTTTGAACTAATTATGCATAGAAACTATACAGTGGGAATTTGAATTCCCAGTAGGTCCTCAAGTGTATTTTGCCAAGATATTGTAATGAGATTTTAATAAATTGATTCTTAACTAATGGTAAGCAAAGTATAAAATGATAAATTCTATCCAGATGGTCCATCTCTCATCTTTTGAAATGGAATCTTTATTTCAAATCTGGTAAGTTCTTTAATTGAGCACTTCTACTTAGCTGAATAAAATGTTAATGCTTATATCTTTCTCTTCTTCCTCCTCTTCAGCATATTTTTTTTCAGATAGATATAGGAATATTCAACTGGTCTGATATAAAAATATTGTTCTGTGTTTTACTTAGAATTCTCTTGTCACCCAAACTCCAAAAGCTTCTTCATGATACTTTGTTTGAACTAAATATCTCGTAATACATGAAGAATGAAGTTCATGAGTCAATAGATGGTTCCTTCTTTCTTCTAGCTTACTGAAGTCTATAGAGAGAGTCTATAGCAGCTAATCCTCTTAATTGTACATTGAAGCAAAAGGTTGCTTATTATCTCCCTATTTATATTACTTATAATATAGTAAACATATCCATATTAAAATCCAATTAATCTATGGCATTCATCTAAAAAATATTTCATCTTAGAAAAAGAAATATTAGATAGAACAGTGCTGCAGGACAAGGCTATAAATAATATACCTTAATGAGCCACTTGGAAATGTTCTAAAATGAATTGTAAATGTCAAGTTTATAGTTTACAAATTGGAATTAATTTCAGATGCAGGTGGAATGATTATTGGTGCATAGGAGCCAATAGATGACAATGATTCTTACACAGAACATTTCCTGCAGACATGGATTATATTTCTGCCTGAGGTTTTTAGGAGAGAATTATAAATCCACACAGTGACTGATCACCCTGACTTCTTTGGAGAGTACTAGAATGCAATGGAAAATACATTTTAGTAAGAAGTCTACATTCTTGCCCACAGAGATATGCTTCCTTCAATATGCAGAGAGATCATGATAGGTATGAAACTATCGTTTGTTAATTGACATTGTACTCCTATTTAATAATGTGCACAGACTCCAGTGCAACAGTGTACTTTGAAAAGAGAATATTTGTCAAGAGCCCATAATTAACTCATAAATAACCAATTTCATTGTATTTAAGTACAATGACAATAAAGATTATACTTATAATTAAAAAAACTCATATATACCAAAAGGAGTAATACTGCTTTCGAAACAAATGGCTCCTTTTTAGGTTGGGTTTTTCTTAGTCTTCTCCCTTGGGGATTCTCAAACAATCCAATAGTACTCATACTGCTGTAAAGCTTTCCCTCTTTTTTATTCAGGGAAATAAACAATGCAGAGAAATCAAACCACTGTGACTGAGTTCTTCCTTGTTGGATTCATGGACCACCCAGAGCTTCAGATCCCCCTCTTCATCTTGTTTCTACTCATCTACCTCATCACTCTGGTGGGAAACATTGGGATAATCATCCTGACAAAAATTGATACTAAGCTTCACACACCCATGTACTTTTTTCTTAGAAATCTCTCCATTGTAGACATTGGTTATTCTACAGCGATTGCCCCCAAATTGTTGACAACATTTGTGGTAGAACATTCAACCATCTCCTTCACAGGATGCACCACACAATTCTTCTTTATTGCCATCTTTGTGACCATTGAAGGTTGCCTTCTGGCTGTGATGGCATATGATCGCTTCACAGCAATATGCAACCCATTGTTGTATTTTGTAATCATGTCAAAGAAGTGTTGCATCCTCTTAGTCATAACTGTATATGTTTGTGGCTTTGTAAGTTCAACAGTCCAGACCATATTTATTTTTAACTTGAATTTTTGCAGCTCAAATAAAATTAATCATTTCTTCTGTGATGCTCCCCCAATTCTTCAATTGTCCTGTTCAGATACACACATTGCTCACTTTGTGCATTTTATTTTATCCACTACAATTACACTGACAACTTTTCTGGCTGTTTTGATCTCCTATATTGCCATTGTTATTGCCATCCTGAAGATCAGCTCTGCCCAGGGAAGATACAAAGCCTTCTCCACCTGTGCCTCCCATCTCACCACTGTGACCATTTTCTTTGGAACCATCATCTTCATGTATATACGACCTGGCTCCAATTTCTCATTGGATAAAGACAAAATCATATCCATCTTTTATACTCTTGTCATCTCCTCACTTAATCCACTCATCTACAGTCTGCGGAACAAGGAAGTAAAGGATGCTTTTAGAAGAATGCTAAGCAAGATAATATTGTTGAAATAAAAATGGTATAAATGTGACATGTCAAAAAAGAAAGCCATTGTTGCATTTCTCTATGAAAAATGCTACTGAATGCTTGATAATATTTTGAACAGGTGAGAAAAGAGCTATAATTTTATATAGGTTATTCAAAAGAATAAATGAAAATTAAAAAAATTAAAGGACAAAATATTTTTAAACAGATCAAAAGAAGAATAATTTTTTATTAATCAAAGCAAATAAAATTATTTTTGAATCTTTTTCCTGTGTAAATGCATGTACAGTATGGATAGAAAAATTGAAGTGCAAAAGAATGTGTCAAAATCAACCATTTGATCATAAAACAAAATTTAGATGTAATGTGTATGTAGATGTAATTCAGACGTAACTTTATTATTCTGTTGGCACCAAAGTGTATGGAACTGATAGAATGTCTATGTCAATTAATTAGTAAAGTGGATCATATCTGTTCAGTATTGCTTAATTGCTCTCATTTAAACTACTTCAGTCAATTTTAGCAACATTCCTTCAAAATACCTTATAATGAAAATATGCTTTGTGGGTTATAAAACATCTGTTACAAGACCATCATGACTGAATACAGTTGTTCAATGATCAGCGATAAGTTGTGTGTTATTTTATGAAGTATTAACTACTGGAAGCCAACAATAGGTGTTGTTGTTGTTGTTTTGCATTTTTTTTAAAATTTTGTTCAAAAGTAAATTAAAATACAGAAGTCCCCAAAATCCCAAAAAATCAAAACACAAAACATTTAAGCCATTTAAAAGGTGCATTTAAAAACCAAACACATATACACATATTATCCTCCTAATTGAATACTGATTAATACATTACTACAGTATTAATTCCTACTTCTTTCAAAACAAGCCCCTCCCCATTTTTAAGATAGTAAACTATTTGCAAATCATTGGTCTGCCCCTATATACTATATTAATAACAACTCTCCCCATGCTGAAGATTCAATGAAATTGCTGCAGCCAGAGAAGCCCTAGAGCAAAAGAGCAAAGACACAGACAAGTTCTAAGTGCCAAATTCTATGAGAACTCAGACTTCGAAGATGCAATGCAGGAGAGCGAAAGCAGCATAGAAGAACCCATGGAAGAGGAGGAGGACAAGATGGAAGGATGGATGTTGTAGGAGATGACCCAGCTGAGCTGAAGGGAGGGGTCAAACATTGATCAGTCATGAGTCCCTTCATGCCTAAGATCTAAATCCAGCCCACCTTAAATCCCATTAGTTGTTATCTTGGCACAAGGACCACATTTATGGCATAATCACAGGCTCTGTGACAGGGGATGACTGAGACTCCTTCCCCCAAAACATCAGTAACATCTCTGTATTTACTTGGCAGAGTGGAGAACTTTCTGTTAGGTTTCAGGTAGGGTAGGTGGGTGGGATTCAAAGAGTCAATTGCAATGAGAAAGGCATTGAGAGCTGTTAAAAGCAATAGACCAGTTCCTCCACTTAATAGTGGGATCATGGTGTTCTAACCAAGTGGTCCCCAGCACCAGTAAAAGATCAATGGCAATGGAGATTTCAGAGGAACAGTGGGGGTCTTGAGTTTCTGGACTGTGGCTAGGCTTATGAAGTCAGCCATTGCCACACAATCTATGCACTGTGCAGTGTGATCCCGGCCCCGTAGGGGATTTTCCTGGTGTGCGCACACACAGGCACAAGAGATGAGAGCAAGAAAGGGGGAGAAAAAGAGAGAAAGATAGAGAAATGAGAAAATGATGGAGAGAGAGAATGAGAGAGAGGGAAAAGAAAGGGTAACAAATCAGAGAGGGAAAGAAGGGGGAGAGAAATGAAAGAGACTGGAGGGAGAGAATGAAAGAGAGGGGAAAAATCAGAGAGAGAGAAGGGGGAGAGAGAAAAATGAAAGAGAGCTGGAGGGAAAGAATGAGAGGGGAACAAATCAAAGAGAGAGAAGGGGAGAGAGAGAGAAATGAAAGAGCTGGATGGAGAGAATGAGAGAGGGAAAAGAGGGAAACAAATCAGAGAGAGGGGAGAGAAAGGAAGAGAAAGAGAGAAAAAGAAAGAAAGAAAGAGGGGGAAGGGAGGGAGAGAGATAGAGAAAAGAGAAAAAAGAAAGAAAAACAAAGAAAGAAGACAAGAGAAAGAAAGAGAGAGAGAGAGAAATAAAGAAAGAAAGAAAGAAGGAAGGGAAGAAAGAAAGAAAAAGAGAGAGAGAAAGAGAAGGAAAGAAAGAAGGAAGGAAGGAAGGAAGAAAAGAAAGACAGAAAGAAAGAAAGAAAGACAGACAGAAAGAAAGAAAGAAAGAAAGAAAGAAAGAAAGAAAGAAAGAAAGAAAGAGAACTTATGGCCACAATGGAGTCCAAATTTTGGTTGCTAAGCAAGAACATTGTTAAGTGAGTTTCACCACATTTTACAAGTTGGCCAAGCCCACCTGGTCACATGACCACCAAGCCATGCCCACCAAGCCACATCCACAGAGGCGAAAATTTTTGGATTTCACTACTGATCCAAATCCAAGTGGGCAGAAAGGCTTGGGGTAATGACAGGTGGAGGCAGCTTTGAAAGTGGCTTGTTGGGGCTGCAAAAAATGCTTTAGTCAACTCGGCTGTTATAGTGGCAAAATGGAGGTCTTGTAGACCAAGGGGGAATACCTTGTTGTATCAGTTGTGTGATTATGGCCTTGTTGAGCCTGCTCTTGAATTGTGCTCGTATGGCTGATTCACTCCAATCCAAATCTGTTGCAAGGAGCTTGAAATCTTCAACATATGCTCTCATGGAGTTGTTGCCCTGGCACAGCTGGCGGATACATTATTTGGCAGTTTCCATTTGAATAACGTCTCCAAAACATTATCTAAATCTAGTAAGGAACTTTGGAAAATTGCCCAGTATGGGATCATTGGTTTCAATGAATAGAAGTGCCCATTTGGCAATGGAGTCGATTAAAAGACTGAGGATGAAGGAAATCCTCAATCTGTTTTTTGGAAACTCCCCTGGTCAGATGCCAGTAAATACTTAGCACTGGGCTTGGTGGCAGCTGGGGTGTGTGTCTTGAAGCTTGGGTATTCTGGCGTCCATGAAAATGTTGGTGAAGAGGAATAATTCAGATTAATGTCAAGTACCAGGGAAATCAGAAAATCCAGGCAGTTCAAATGAGTATTTATTGCAAACTTAAGCTCTCTACAAGAGTGTGAATTACTAATGGTCAAATCAAAGAAAATTGGTGATAGAAAAGAGTCAATTGAATTCAAGGTGGACTGGATCTCTTGTTGCCATGAAGGGACTCATGACTGATGATGTGTTTGACTCATCCCTTAGTTTCAGCCTGTTCATTTGCTGCAGCTAGTAGGGCCAGGACAATAAATATGGAAGCCAAAGGAGATATGCCCAGATAGATAAATAATGACTAGGAACATTTGGAAGAAAGATAAAAAACCCCATGTTACCAGTCCATGTTTGGGTAGATTAAGTCTAACATGCAACATTGGGCTATCAATTCTGCATGATTTGAAAGATATCTTCGTTACTTTGCCACTATTAGTTTGACTTCATTGCTCAAACTTTCAGAGTATGGTTCAGGTTCTTTAATCAATACATCCCTCATCTGCAAGTTAATGTTTCAAATGAAAGTGATCAGACTACATAATGAACTAATTATGTACGATACCTATACAATGGAAATATGAATTCCCAGTAGGACCTCAGGTGTATTTTGCCAAGGGTTGTATTGAGCATTTTAATGATATGTAAATTATGTCAACTGAGATTTTCATGAACTTGGTTTTTAACCCATGATAAATAAAGTATAAAATTAGCAATTCCATCCCAATGTTTCATCTCTCATCTTTGGAAATGCAATCTTCACTTCTAATCTGGTAAGCTAATTAAGCACTTTTAATACCCAAATATACTGTTAAATATTTATATCTTCCTCATCTTTACCCTCATCCTCATTTTCCATCATATTTATACAGACAAATGTAGGAATATTCAAATGTTCTGATGTAAAAATAATGATCTGTGTGTTATGTATTTATGTTACCCAAAGCTTCTTCATGATGCTTTGTGAAAATTAAATCGCTTGTATACATGACATGCAGAAATACAGAATGAAATTCATGAGTCAACAGTATGAGTAGTACTTTATATTGCATTCACTTAGAAGTATTTATACTTGGAAACAAACTATTAGATGGATCTCTGCTGCAGGAAAGGGCTTTACTGTAATTTGTTTAGCTACTTTCAAATGCCCTAAAATGAATTGTAAATGTAATGATTATATGTCACGAACAGGAATTAATTTCAGATTGCAGTTTGATAAATATTGATGCATAGTAGATGCTGATTATTGTTCCACAGAACACATCCTGCCAAAGTTGATTACACTTCTTGCTGAGGACTATAGGAAACAATTGTGTCCAGTTTTGGTCACCATAAGAAAAGATGTTGAGACTCTAGAAAGAATGCAAAGCAGATAAATAAAGATGATTAGGGGACTGGAGACTAAAATACACAATGTTTGCAGGAACTGAGTATGTCTAGACTGTAGGTTAATGAAGAAAGGAGTATAGGGTGTGATATGACAGCAATATTCCAATATCTGAGGGGCTATCACAGAGAAGAGGGGGTCAACTTATTGTCCAGAATATCTAAGAGCAGGGCAAGAAGTAATGGGTGGAAGATAATTAGAGAAGGATCTAACCTAGAACTAATGAGAAATTTCTTGACAATGAAAATTAATCGGTGGCTTGCCTCAAGACGTTGTGTGTGCTCCATCACTGGATGTTTTCAAGAAGAGTTTGGACAAGCATTTGTCTATAATGGTACAGAGTTTTCTCCTCAAGCAGTGGATTGGACTAGAAGACTTCTAAGGCACTTCCAAATCTTCTATTCTGCATTCTGTAAATAAATCCACACATTTTAACTGATAAATAACTCCAACCTTCGTTGGAGAGTACCAGAATGCAATAGAAAATACATTTTAGCATCCTACATTCCTTTCTGGAAATTGCAAGATGATGGTAGGTATGGATCCATTTTTGCCAATTAACATTGCAGGTCTATGTAACGGTGTGCAGGCTCTCCAATAGAGCACTGCATTTTCAAAAAATCTTATTTATAAGGATCCCATAATACAAAATGAGCACTCATGTATTCCAAGCAAACTTTTCCTTTTTAGTTTGGAGTTTTCTTAGAAAATGCCCTTGGGCATTGTCAGACAATCCAACAATAATCATACTGCTCTAAGGTTTTCCCTCTTTTTTATTCAATCAGAGGGAAATAAACAATGCAGACAAATCAAACTACTGTGACTGAGTTCATCCTTGTTGGATTCATGGACCATCCAGAGCTTCAGATACCCCTCTTCATCTTCTTTCTACTCATCTATCTCATCACACTTGTGGGAAACATTGGGATAATCATTCTAACAAAAATTGATACTAGGCTTTACACCCCAATGTACTTTTTTCTTAGAAATCTCTCCATTGTTGATATTAGCCTTTCTACCACCATTGCTCCTAAATTGTTGACAACCTTGGTGATGGAACATTCAACCATCTCCTTCACAGGATGCACCGCACAATTCTTCTTTTTTGCCATCTTTGTGACTACTGAAGCTTGCCTTCTGGCTGTAATGGCATATGATCGCTTCATAGCAATCTGCTACCCATTGCACTATTTTGTTGTTATGTCAAAAAAGCTTTGCATCCTCTTGGTCATAGCTGCCTATGCCTGTGGCTTTGTAAATTCAACAGCCCATACCATAGTTATTTTTAACTTGAATTTCTGCAACTCAAATACTATTAATCATTTTTTCTGTGACGTTCCTCCACTTCTTCCATTGTCCTGTTCAGATACACAGATTGCTCACTTTGTGAATTTCATTTTATCCACTGCATTTGGAGGGACAACTTTTCTGACTGTTTTGATTTCCTACATTGCCATTGTTATTGCCATACTGAAGATCAGCTCTGCCCAGGGAAGATATAAAGCCTTTTCCACTTGTGCCTCCCATCTCACCACTGTGACCATTTTCTTTGGAACCATCATCTTCATGTATGTAGGACCTGGCTCCACGTTCTCATTGGATAAAGACAAAATTATATCAGTCTTTTATACTCTCATCATCTCCTCACTTAATCCACTCATCTACAGTCTGCGGAACAGGGAAGTGAAACATGCATTTAGCAGAATGCTGGACAAGATAACATTGCTAAAATAAAAATAGAATCAACAGTGCTTCCATCATATTTAAAAAAGAGAGCCATATTCGCATTTCTCTGTGGAAAATGCTATTGACTGCTTGATATCTGTTGTTAATTTTCTGACTTGGACAACCTTGATTAGCAGATAAACATACTAAATTTCTGAATAGCTCTGGAAACAATTATGTCAGTTAGAAAGTTATGGAATAGAATGTCTAACACAAAAATTAAACCACTTTTCCCATATCAAATTGATTTTACGGAGAAAGCCAAATTAAAAGATGCAAGAAAATGGTGATTTGGAAAATTTGGAGGAAAATAGCTTTGGATCAACTGATAAATGATGATTTTCTAACATATTCTAGGTTAAGAGGTAAAATTCATCTATCGGATATAACACAAAGAGAATATTTAAAATTACAACTTTTCTTAACAACATTGATAAGCAGCATTTTCAGCTTCAAAGACATCTGAGACATTAGAATTGCTTAATTTCTTTAATGTACTAAAAATGTACTACTGATTTTTCTGTAGCTATTTGTTATCAATAAATCAGTTTGATATGCTGATGCTAAGAAATAGGTGGAATAAGAAATTAGAGGTTCCTATAATGTCTAGATTCCAGACAATGAAAGAGTGTCTTGACTTCTATAGCAAGAGTGTCAACAAAGCATAAATTATGATTTATACAACAGAAAATAATATTTAGAATTTATTGGACTCCATTGTGTTTATGTAGAAAAGGACTGCCAAAAACAGTATTATGTTGGAGATGTAATGATAAGGATGCTACTATTTAAAAACATATGTTCCTACAATGTCCCATACTGTTCTGACCTAGGCTTCCCTGAAGCCGAGTCCTCATCCCAATAAATCCATTTTATTTAATTTACAGTGAATTCCTCTCCAGCAAAATCCCACAGTATTTCAAGATAGTTCACAATTACCGACATTTATCAGGCTTGGAGAGTGGCCAGCCGATATCTTCCAAACACCGCAATACTTGGCAAGAATGCAGGAATGAACTAATTGTCTCCTCCAAACACTCCTCCCCTGCTCCTCTTTTATTCCCTATGGGAGGGGCAATTCACTGTCCACCTGTGACTTTACTCCCAAGTTGACCCTTGTTCCTTAGCTGTTCCCTTCGTCTGGCAACTCTGTGGATGCACACACTGGGAACAGGCTCCAGCTGTTCATCTGCTTCACTGATGTCTAACTCCGAAGGCAGCTGATAATATCAACAGCTGTGGCGCAATCTCTGCCTCCAATGCAGAGGACTCATCAGAGCCTTTCCCCAGACTCCAGGACTGGCCCATGTTCCCCCCCCAACCTCCTCACTGTCCGAATCGGCTGCTGGCCGCTGGCTGCTGGCTGTTGGCTGCTGGCTCCTGGCTGCTGGCTCCTGGCTCCTGGCTGCTGGCTCCTGGCTCCTGGCTCCTGGCTCCTGGCTCCTGGCTCCTGGCTCCTGGCTCCTGGCAGGCCACACCACTTACTTACAAAATTTGAGGAGAAAGTAGTGGATTATATAAATGTGATTCTGTGACAAAAGTTAACATTTTTAGAAAATATCATTGTGAATTACATGTCTGATGCATGAAAATTTGACAATTGAACAATGTAAATGGATTCTCTGTGCCCTTACTAATTGTATGAGGATGACCTGATTGCACTGGCCAACTATTGCCAGCTTGCCTATGATATAGACTTTGTATGGAGAAACGTAATGTAATATTGTATCCATTTATTCAAAATACAGCAGGTTAAAACAGAAAGAAAGAAAACATGATACTTATATCAATGTTTTAGAAATACCGTATATGTGCTGGAATAATAATTGTACTGCATGACTATACTGTATGTGGAAATGTAACTATATGCCCAGAAGAAAAATAATGATTAGGAATATTTGGAAGGAAGACAAAAGCCCCATGTTGCCAATCCACATTTGGATAGACAATGCCTAACATATGAAGTTGGATTGTCAATTCTTCATGATTTAAAAACAGGTATTGTCACTACTTGTTGGTTTCGCTTCATTATTTGTGCTTTCATAGTATGATTCAGGTCCTTTAATCTTCATATCCCTCAATTTGCCAGTTAATGTTTCAAATAAAAGTGATCAAACCCCATGATGAAGTTTCTTTGTAATTTGCAGTGTGAATTAATTATGCACAGCAGCTATACAGTGGAAATATGAATTCCCAGCATGTCCTCAGCTACACAGTGCCAAGAATCGTATTGAACATTTTAATGATATGTTAATTACTCCAACTTAAAGCTTCGTGGGTTTGGTTTTTAACTGATGGTAAACACAATATAAAATGAGCCGTTCTATCCCAAGGTTTCATCTTTCATCTTTGGAAATGAAATCTTGATTCTAAGCTGGTAAGTTCTTCAATTAAGCAAATATACTGCTAAATGCTTACATTTTCCTCATCAGTATCATATTTTTGCATAATACTCAAGTAATGTGATGTTAAAATAATTTGTCTTTTTCTTAGAATGCTTTTGTTACACACACTCCAAAAGCTACTTTGTGATGCTTTGTGAAAATTACATCTCTTATTATATATGAGATGCAGAAATGCAGAATGAAGTTCATGCATCAAGAGTATTTCCTTCTTTCTTCCAGCTTATTAATAGAAACCATAGTGGGATATCTTAATATTTGTACATTGAGCCAAAGAGTTACTTAGGGTGTTTCCTCAGTCAATTTATATTATTTATGATATAGCAAAGTTGTGAATGTTCAAAGGGACAACATAAACACACACCTACTCAAATAAAGTGACTGCAACTTCACGTATGAATATGAAGATATCTTGTATTCAGCGGAGTAATATATTATAGAATATTGCCAGCGTCTTGCCAGTTTTAAAATCCAGTTAATCTGAACTGCAGATTTAGATATATGTTTAGCTTAAGTGTATTTCTACTTGGAAAAAGAAATAGTACATAGATCACTCCTGCAGGACAGGGCTGTAGATATGGTAATCACTTTGAAGTGCTCCAAAACCTACTGTAAATGTAAAGATTATGAATTTATTTCAGATGCAAGTTCAATAAATATTGATGCATAGTTATATTTATGCAGACAAATGTAGGAATATTCAAATGTTCTGATGTAAAAATAATGATCTGTGTGTTATGTATTTATGTTACCCAAAGCTTCTTCATGATGCTTTGTGAAAATTAAATCGCTTGTATCCATGACATGCAGAAATGCAGAATGAAATTCATGAGTCAACAGTATGAGTAGTACTTTATATTGCATTCACTTAGAAGTATTTATACTTGGAAACAAACTATTAGATGGATCTCTGCTGCAGGAAAGGGCTTTACTGTAATTTGTTTAGCTACCTTCAAATGCCCTAAAATGAATTGTAAATGTAATGATTATATGTCACGAACAGGAATTAATTTCAGATTGCAGTTTGATAAATATTGATTGCATAGTAGATGCTGATTATTGTTCCACAGAATACATCCTGCCAAAGTTGATTACACTTCTTGCTGAGGACTATAGGAAACAATTTTGTCCAGTTTTGGTCACCATAATCTAAGAAAAGATGTTGAGACTCTAGTAAGAATGCAAAGCAGATAAACAAAGATGATTAGGGGACTGGAGACTAAAACATACAATGTTTGCAGGAACTGAGTATGTCTAGACTGTAGGTTAATGAAGAAAGGAGTATAGGGTGTGACATGACAGCAATATTCCAATATCTGAGGGGCTGTCACAGAGAAGAGGGGGTCAACTTATTGTCCAGAACATCTAAGAGCAGGGCAAGAAGTAATGGGTGGAAGATAATTAGAGAAGGATCTAACCTAGAACTAAGGAGAAATTTCTTGACAATTAAAAGAATTAATCAGAGGCTTGCCTCAAGATGTTGTGTGTGCTCCATCACTGGAGGTTTTCAAGAAGAGTTTGGACAACCATTTGTCTGTAATGGTACAGAATTTTCTCCTCAAGCAGTGGATTGGACTAGAAGACTTCTAAGGCACTTCCAAATCTTCTATTCTGCATTCTGTAAATAAATCCACACATTTCAACTGATGAATCACTCTGACCTTCGTTGGAGAGTACCAGAATGCAATAGAAAATATATTTTAGCATCCTACATTCTTTCACAGAGATAAATCCATGCTGGAATTTGCAAGATGATGGTAGGTATGAATCCATTTTTGCCAATTAACATTGCAGGTCTATGTAACGGTGTGCATGCTCTCCAATAGAGTATTGTATTTTCAAAAAATCTTATTTATTAGGACCCCATAATACACAATGAGCACTCATGTATCCCAAGGAAATTGTTCCTTTTTAGTTTAGAGTTTTCTTAGAAAATGCCCTTGGGCATTGTCAGACAATCCAACAATAATCATACTGCTCTAAGGTTTTCCCTCTTTTTTATTCAATCAGAGGGAAATAAACAATGCAGACAAATCAAACTACTGTGACTGAGTTCATCCTTGTTGGATTCATGGACCATCCAGAGCTTCGGATCCCCCTCTTCATCTTCTTTCTACTCATCTATCTCATCACACTAGTGGGAAACATTGGGATAATCATTCTAACAAAAATTGATACTAGGTTTTACACCCCAATGTACTTTTTTCTTAGAAATCTCTCCATTGTTGATATTAGCCTTTCTACCACCATTGCTCCTAAATTGTTGACAACCTTGGTGATGGAACATTCAACCATCTCCTTCACAGGATGCACTGCACAATTCTTATTTTTTGCCATCTTTGTGACTACTGAAGCTTGCCTTCTGGCTGTGATGGCATATGATCGCTTTATAGCAATCTGCTACCCATTGCACTATTTTGTTGTTATGTCAAAAAAGCTTTGCATCCTTTTAGTCACAGCTGCCTATGCTTGTGGCTTTGTAAGTTCAACAGCCCACACCATAGTTATTTTTAGCTTGAATTTCTGCAACTCAAATACTATTAATCATTTTTTCTGTGACGTTCCTCCACTTCTTCCATTGTCCTGTTCAGATACACACATTGTTCACTTTGTGCATTTTGTTATATCCACTACAATTGCACTGACAACTTTTCTGACTGTTTTGATCTCTTACATTGCCATTGTTATTGCCATCCTGAAGATCAGCTCTGCCCAGGGAAGATACAAAGCCTTCTCCACCTGTGCTTCCCATCTGACCACTGTGACTATTTTCTTTGGAACCATTATCTTCATGTATGTAGGACCTGGCTCCAATTTCTCATTGAATAAAGACAAAATTGTATCAGTCTTTTATACTCTCATCATCTCCTCACTTAATCCACTCATCTACAGTCTGCGGAACAGGGAAGTGAAACATGCATTTAGCAGAATACTAGACAAGATAACATTGCTAAAATAAAAATAGAATAGACAGTGCTTCCTTCATATTTAAAAAAGAGAGCCATATTCGCATTTCTCTGTGGAAAATGATATTGACTGCTTGATAGTATTTTGAGCAGGTGAGAAAAGAGCGGAAATTGCTAAGGCACCCAAAACAATTTTTTTTTAAGGACAATGTGTTTTTTCACAGATCCAAAAGAAGAATAATTGTTTTTTATTAATCAAAAAAATAAAATTATGTCTGAAAATGTTTCCCTGATGTAAATGTATAATATACTACAGACAGGGAGGCTCAGCCAATCTCATTGTACACATGTTGTACTCTGACAATAAGGTTTGAATAGACAGAAGAATGTGTCAAAGTCAACCAATTGTAAGACAAAGTTTCAATGGAATCTGCATTTCCATGTAAGTCAAATGTAAAATTCCTTGTTTAATTGGCACTGAGGTGGATGAAACTGATATAACGTCTATGTCTAATTAATTGATAAAGTGCAGCATGTACTTCGGTTTTGTTTAATTACTCTCAGTTAAACTTGTTAGGAATAATCTAACAGTTGGGTTGGCAATATATAAACATGTAACAATGTTGTACCTGTTTCTTTAAATCATACTGTAAAATGTGATTGGCTGCTGTTTTCCCCAATCGGACATAAGAGGGAGTCAGAACGACTGTTAGCTCTTTGTTTCGTTAGATGCTGGGCTGATCTGATCTGAGTGTTTTTGGAAGCTGGAAGTGCCGTGAACTATTGTAAGTTTTGCAACTGCTAGCAAACTTTGTGTACTGGACTGATTATATGATACTGGACTATGTTATTTGGATTATCCCTTAACTGAAAGACATTGATGACTGTCTTATCCGTGTATGACTTGGACTGTTTGATGGACTCTGATACCTCTATTTCCACAAAAGTAAAAGCCTATTTAAACTGCAGTGTCTCTGTATGCTGGTTTGTGTGTTCTCCAACACAACTCTCACAACGCTTCGCTGAACGTACTCACTCTCCCAACGGGGAGCTTACCTAACAAAACTGTTTCAGTCAATTTTACAACATGGTAAACTGACCATCTAAGTCTAAGTCCAAAACCCCAGTGTTTGTATGTAATTGACACCTATAAAACCAGCAGGGCGTGGATCACAATAACACATCTGACATCGTTTTGATTAAAAATCACAAAGAAAATAATTCCAATTATTACAAGTGAAAGAAATTAAATCTATAAAATTTCACTGGATATAAACTCTCATTTTTTTCAATTTTATTCAGAATTATATAGTAAACCAGAGAATTACTGAATGAATGATACAGAGGCTTTTAAAATAAAATTAATATACCACATTTAGATGAAATACAAGTCCATTTTTATTTGTTCCACTATCCAAATAACTTTTTAAATGGCAAGTAGTAAAATACCAAGATTAAACAGATTCCTTATTGAGTGGTATAAAACATATATAGATCTTTTGATGCCCCAAATATGTCAAGATTCTATGAATATTTATTTGAAAAGGCAACTTTATGAGTGTCATTTAATCACACTTATAATAGATTTATATGAAAAGCAAATAAAAGCATATCCAGTGTGCTGATTATCATTAAATTTCATTGATTAATGTTGATACAAAGATTTTAACAACAGCATTAGTATGACAGCAAGTCATTTCATTTGTTATTAAGAACAATCAAATAGGGTTTTTAAACTAGACAACCAGCAGTCAAATTAGTTTAAGGTCTAATAGATTTGAATAAACATAAAAATAAGGATCTTGTAATCTTATGAGATGCTGAAAAAACCTTTGACAAAATTCACAAAAATACATGTTTGCTGCACTAAAAATATTTGGATTTCCTTTGGAATTCATAGAATGAATTAAGATATTTATGGTGTGTTTTCTCCTATATTCCCACTATTTGGAAGAATTAGATAATGGTGTGCACTTTTGCCCTTGCTTTTTAATATCTATGTGGAAACCCTGTTTTGTTTTATTACAAACCATAGGGAGGCCTACAGAATAGTTTGTAATTCAGTTGAACACAAATCAGTTTCCCGTATTTGTAGCTAACGTTCTTCTATTTATTTCTGAAACTAACACTACTATTTCAATATTGTTGCAAATAATAGATGCCTTAAGTAAAATAGTCTATTAATTAGTCCAAACTGGAATTGATGCCTGGAGATGAAATTTGATTATATTTAAAAATATTAATTCCATGTTTGTACCAAATCCATTTAGTGTGTATATTTCCATGGATATGACTCAGTAATATGTAACTATATATGGAGCTATATCATCATGATTATCTAAGGTAGTCCTGCACTTATAACCACAATTCAGCCCAGATTCTTGGTTGTTGAACAAAGCAGTCATTAAACAAGATACCATCTGACCACTTCACTCAATGATTACAATCCCAGCTCTTCTGTTGCAATTTTTAATCAGAGCACCATGGAGAGGGCCCAGCCCTCCCATTACAGACAGGAGTCCCAGGCCTTCTCTCCACCCACCAGGAAGAACAATCTCAAGAACAATGATGTTCATTAGGTTTTCACCAGATTTCAGGTTGACTTCCGCAGCATGCCATGGCATTTCTCTTCCTGAGGGAAAGGTTCAGAATGCTGGCATTTGCTAGCATTTTCACATAATTTGAAGTTCATTGTTCCAGCACGTGGCAGAATTTTTCTTCCCTGCATGGAGGGGAGAACAATGTCCCCTCCACTTGAAATCCTCTCTGTCAGCTTCCCCATTGACTTTCTGGGGAAGCTGGCAGAGAAGATTGCAAATGGTGATCACATGACTGCAGGGTACTTGGAAACCAGTTTGTCAAGCACACAAAATGTGGTCATTTGATTGTGGGGGCGGGGTATCACAACATTTACAACAGCTAGAAGTGCTTTATGGATTATAGAACATCTGTTCCAAGACTGTCATGATAGAATATGGTTGTTCAATGATCAATCATAAGTTGAGGACTACATTTATGGTGAAGCATTAAATATTGGAAGCCAATATCTGTTGTTAATTTTCTGACTTGGACAACCTTGATTAGCAAATAAACATACTAAATTTCTGAATAGCTCTGGAAACAATTATGTCAGTTAGAAAGTTATGGAATAGAATGTCTAACACAAAAATTAAACCACTTTTCCCATATCAAATTGATTTTATGGAGAAAGCCAAATTAAAAGATGCAAGAAAATGGTGATTTGGAAAATTTGGAGGAAAATAGCTTTGGATCAACTGATAAATGATGATTTTCTAACATATTCTAGGTTAAGAGGTAAAATTCATCTATCGGATATAACCTAAAGAGAATATTTAAAATTACAACTTTTCTTAACAACATTGATAAGCAGCATTTTCAGCTTCAAAGACATCTGAGACATTAGAATTGCTTAATTTCTTTAATGTACTAAAAATGTACTACTGATTTTTCTGTAGCTATTTGTTATCAATAAATCAGTTTGATATGCTGATGCTAAGAAATGGGTGGAATAAGAAATTAGAGGTTCCTACAATGTCTAGATTCCAGACAATGAAAGAGTGTCTTGACTTCTATAGCAAGAGTGTCAACAGAGCATAAATTATGATTTATACAACAGAAAATAATATTTAGAATTTATTGGACTCCATTGTGTTTATGTAGAAAAGGACTGCCAAAAACAGTATTATGTTGGAGATGTAATGATAAGGATGCTACTATTTAAAAACATATGTTCCTACAATGTCCCATACTGTTCTGACCTAGGCTTCCCTGAAGCCGAGTCCTCATCCCAATAAATCCATTTTATTTAATTTACAGTGAATTCCTCTCCAGCAAAGACCCAGCCCACAGTATTTCAAGATAGTTCACAATTACCGACATTTATCAGGCTTGGAGAGTGGCCAGCCGATATCTTCCAAACACCGCAATACTTGGCAAGAATGCAGGAATGAACTACTTGTCTCCTTCAAACACTCCTCCCCTTTTGCTCCTCTTTTATTCCCTATGGGAGGGGCAATTCACTGTCTACCTGTGACTTTACTCCCAAGTTGACCCTTGTTCCTTAGCTGTTCCCTTCGTCTGGCAACTCTGTGGATGCACACACTGGGAACAGGCTCCAGCTGTTCATCTGCCTCACTGATGTCTAACTCCGAAGGCAGCTGATAATGTCAACAGCCGTGACCCAATCTCTACCTCCAATGCAGAGCACTCGTCAGAGCCTTTCCCCAGACTCCAGGACTGGCCCATGTTCCTCCCCAACCTCCTCACTGTCCGAATCGGCTGCTGGCTGCTGGCTGCTGGCTGCTGGCTGCTGGCTGCTGGCTCCTGGCTCCTGGCTCCTGGCTCCTGTCTCCTGGCTCCTGGCAGGCCACACCACATACTTACAAAGTTTGAGGAGAAAGTAGTGGATTATATAAATGTGATTCTGTGACAAAAGTTAACATTTTCAGAAAATATCATTGTGAGTTACATGTCTGATGCATGAAAATTTGACAATTGAACAATGTAAATGGATTCTCTGTGCCCTTACTAATTGTATGAGGATGACCTGATTGCACTGGCCAACTATTGGCAGTTTGCCTATGATATAGACTTTGTATGGAGAAACGTAATGCAATATTGTATCCATTTATTCAAAATACAGCAGGTTAAAAAAGAAAGAAAGAAAACATGATACTTATATCAATGTATTAGACATACCGTATATATGTGCTGGAATAATAATTGTACTGCATGACTATACTGTATGTGGAAATGTAACTATATGCCCAGAAGAAAAATAATGATTAGGAATATTTGGAAGGAAGACAAAAGCCTCATGTTGCCAATCCACATTTGGATAGACAATGCCTAACATATGAAGTTGGATTGTCAATTCTTCATGATTTAAAAACAGGTATTGTCACTACTTGTTGGTTTCGCTTCATTATTTGTGCTTTCATAGTATGATTGAGGTCCTTTAATCTTCATATCCCTCAATTTGCCAGTTAATGTTTCAAATAAAAGTGATCAAACCCCATGATGAAGTTTCTTTGTAATTTGCAATGTGAATTAATTATGCACAGCAGCTATACAGTGGAAATATGAATTCCCAACATGTCCTCAGCTACACAGTGCCAAGAATCATATTGAACATTTTAATGATATGTTAATTACTCCAACTTAAAGCTTCGTGGGTTTGGTTTTTAACTGATGGTAAACACAATATAAAATGAGCCGTTCTATCCCAAGGTTTCATCTTTCATCTTTGAAAATGAAATCTTGATTCTAAGCTGGTAAGTTCTTCAATTAAGCAAATATACTGCTAAATGCTTACATTTTCCTCATCACTATCATATTTTTGCATAATACTCAAGTAATGTGATGTTAAAATAATTTGTCTTTTTCTTCTTCTATGTTTAGCTTAAGTGTATTTCTACTTGGAAAAAGAAATAGTACATAGATCACTCCTGCAGGACAGGGCTGTAGATATGGTAATCACTTTGAAGTGCTCCAAAACCTACTGTAAATGTAAAGATTATGAATTTATTTCAGATGCAAGTTCAATAAATATTGATGCATAGTAGGCAATAGACACCAATGATTGTTCCACAGAATATTTCCTGCCAAGATGGATTTAATTTCTTGCTGAGGACTGTGGGTGAGAATTACACATCCATACAGTTCAACTGATTGATCACTCTGAGCTTCTTTGCAGATTGTAGTGTAATGCAACTCTTTCTAGATTGTAATGTAGAGCACATTTTAGCAGGAACTCTATATTCTTTTGCAGAGAGACCTGCTACTTGGAATATGCAAGGAGATGATGGTAGGTATGAACCTATTCTTTGGTAAATGACACTGCAGTCCTACATAATGGCGTTCAGTCTCCAATACAACATTGTATTTTAAAAATGGCATATTTATCAAGAGCCCATAATAATACAACTGTGAGCACTCATGCATCCCAAGCAAACTCTTCCTTTATAATTTTGGGTTTTCTTTCCCTTGGGCATTCTAAACAATCCAACAGTCATACTGCCATAAGTTTTGCCTTTTTTTATTCAATCAGAGGGAAATAAACAATGCAGACAAATCAAACCACTGTGACTGAGTTCATCCTTGTTGGATTCATGGACCACCCAGAGCTTCAGATCCCCCTCTTCGTTTTCTTTCTGCTCATCTATCTCATCACTCTGGTGGGAAACATTGGGATAATCATTGTAACAAAAATTGATGCTAGGCTTCACACACCCATGTACTTTTTTCTTAGAAATCTCTCTGTTATAGATCTTGGCCTTTCTACTACCATTGCCCCTAAATTGTTAGCAACATTTATAATAGAACATTCGACTATTTCCTTCACAGGATGCACCACACAATTCTTCTTTTTTGTCATTTTTGTGACCACTGAAGGTTGCCTTCTGGCTGTGATGGCATATGATCGCTTCATAGCAATCTGCAACCCATTGCTGTATTTTGTTGTCATGTCAAAGAAGCTTTGCATCCTCTTAGTCATAGGTGCCTATACTTGTGGCTTTTCAAGTTCAATGGTGCACACTATAGTTATTTTTAACTTGAATTTCTGCAGCTCAAATAAAATTAATCATTTTTTCTGTGATGTTCCTCCCATGCTTCAGTTGTCCTGTTCAGATACACACATTACTCGCATTGTGCATTTTATTTTATCCACTGCAATTGCACTGACAACCTTTTTGGCTGTTTTGATCTCCTACATTGCCATTGTTATTGCCATCCTGAAGATCAGCTCTGCCCAGGGAAGATACAAAGCCTTCTCCATCTGTGCCTCCCATCTCACCACTGTGACCATTTTCTTTGGAACCATCATCTTCATGTATATACGACCTGGCTCCAATTTCTTATTGGATAAAGACAAAATCATATCCATCTTTTATACTCTTGTCATCTCCTCACTTAATCCACTCATCTACAGTCTGCGGAACAAGGAAGTAAAGGATGCTTTTAGCAGAATGCTAGACAAGATAATATTGTTGAAATAAAAATGGTATAAACGTGACTTCATGTCATAAAAAGAAATCCAAGTATGGATTTCTCTGAGAAAAATACTGTTGATAATATTTTGAGCAGGTGAGAAAAGACTTGAAACTTCATATAGGTTATCCCAATGTTAAATAAATTAAAGGAATAAATGAAAGGACAATGCATTTTTAAATTGACCTATAAGAAGAATAATTGTTTTTATTAATCAAAACAAAATTATATTGGAATGTTTCTTCCTCTGTAAATGGATGTACATTATAGGCAGAAACATTAAACTACAGAAGAGTTTGCCAAAGTCGATGATTGATCATAAAACAAAGCTTAGATGGAATCTGCAGCTCCATGTAATTCAGATGTAAAATTTCTTATTATTTTATTGGCCGTGAACTGGATGAAACTGATGTCTATGTCCATTAATTGATAGAGTGTAACATATATTTCATTTTTGTTTAATTACTCCCACTTGACTTTTTCAGTCAATTTTAAAACATTTCTTCAAAATACCTTATAATGAAAATAGGAAATGCTCCCAAACAATATTAATTAAAAGCAGAAAAATATTTTAAGAGTCTTTGAATAAAAAATTGTATGGAGAAAACAAAACTGTTGTTGATTGAAAACACAATAGATTGCCAGATGTGCTTCTTTGATTCTAAGAATATCTTTAATAAAATGCAATTACCAACTAATAATGATCAGGCTTCCATATCTGGAGTTACCATATTTTTCAGAGTATAAGATGTACCTTTTTCCCTCAAAAAAGAGGGAGAAAATCTGTGTGTGTCTGATACACTGAATATAACATTTTTGGTCTACTGAACCCCCCCCCTTTGAAAAAATGGATGTGCAGAGAGTTTTGGAGGCTTGCAAAGTGCTCCTGGGGGCTGGGGAGGGCAAAAAAGAGCAAAACGTGGGCTGTTTATGGCTCCCCCAGCCACCAGGAGCACTCTAAGAGCCTCCGAAAGCTCTGCATTCCCCCCCCTTTTTTTTTCTTTTTTGCAAAAAACGAGGCGTGCAAAGTCCTTGGGAGACCTGCAGAGTGCAAAAACTTTTTTTAAATTTACCCCTTCAGTCTTATACTCCGGTGCGTCTTATAATCCAAAAAATACTATTATATTATCATGCTTGAAAATAGCCCTCTACTTTTATTTACTTATTTATTTATTTAAACTCATATGCTGCACTTTGCTTAATGTGCTTAAGTGTGTGTCACTTAAAGGTGACTCTACGCAACTTAAAATCATTAAAAACAAGGTAAAACCTTAAAAGAATGAACATTGACAAGACGGGAAAAGGAAACAAGATGCACATGGGGAAGAGATAGGATCTTAGCTTAGTTCAGCAATGGCGAACCCCTTTTGGCTCACATGCCATAAGGGGGACACAGAGGGGGTCATACACGGGTGTGCCACACCCATAATGCAATGTGTGAAACCCCCCAAGTGCACATGCATGCATGAGAGGCGCTCCCACCCCCATCTTTGCATGCTTTTTTCACCCTCCTCAGGTTCCAGAGGCTTTATAGGAGCCTGGGGAGGGCAAAAACAGCCCCTCCCCGGAGGTCCTCCGGAGGCTTCAGGGACTTTAAGGAGGCTTCCCTGAAGCCTCCGGAGGACTAAAAAGAACCCTACAAGCAAACCAGAAGTTATGTCCTGAAGCTCCCTGAAGCCTCCGGAGGGCTTAAACTGACCCTACAAGGAAACTGGAAGTCCATTCCTGAACTTCTGATTCACCCATAGGGCTGTTTTTTTGTGCCCCAGAGGCTTCAGGGAAGCTCCTGAAGCCTCCTGAGGCCTCAAGGGGGGGGCTCTTTTCAACCTCCCCAGGCTCCTATAAAGCCTTTGGAGCCTGAGGAGGGTGAAAATGGCTTTTAAAAAGGCTGAATTCAGCTGGCCAGCATGCGCATGCGTGCTTGCCAGCTGACAGGGCAACACCTTGCGTGCCCTGGCAAATGGCTCCATGTGCCACCTGTGGCACACCTGCCATAGGTTCACCATCCTGGGCTTAGTCCATTGACCATATCCAGAATGACACACTCCCATTGGAGCCCCAGGCCAGTTGGCAGAGTTACTCCCATTGGGTAAGGCAGTTCCTGGATAACCTGGACCTAAGCCATGAAGGGCTTCAAAGTTAATAATCAACCATTTGAATTGTTAAATTGTGCAACTGGTAGACCGGGTATAACCTGGCAACCAGTGCAGCTGGTGAATCAGCAATATAACATGGACCACTCTAGAGGCTCCAAGAACTGTCCACAGGGCTAACTTCTGCAACAGTTATGGCTTCCAAACTATCTTCAAGGGATTGTTGAATATGAATCCTGTTGCAATAGTCATAAAAGCATAAAATGAATGTGGCTTGAGTGACTGAAAACAGGGACTTCCAATTTGGAAAGGAGAGCAACTGGTATATAACACTGCAAAGGTTCTCTTAGCCATGACTACCCCCTTCTCTTCAAGCAGAAATTTAGAGTCCAGGAGTGTACCAAGTGTACAAACTGGATCTGTCTGGGACGGTGCAACCCTATCCTGAATTAAAGATATTGAAGTTCCAGATCCTGAAGTTACTTATACCCAAAGCCACTCAGTCTTAGCAGGCTTACACTGAAGTCTCCTATCCCCACCCCCACCCCCAAAACCTTTACAACTTCTGGGCACTGCCAGAAGGCTGTGAAATGATTACTTGGGTCACCAAGGATGGAGATATAAACCTGAGTATCATCAGCTTACCTCACCCATATTGGTGGATGGTTTCACCCAGTGGCTTCATATAGATGTTTTAAAAGAGTATAGAGAGTATCTGTCCATTCAACACACCACATAGTAGTAGCTGTGGACAAGACTTCTCATTCCCTATCAACGCCAACTGGGGTCATTCTTGGAAAAAGAGCCAAGCCAGCACAAGTCTGTGCCACTCAGCTTCAAAGCCCTCAGCCAGCCCCAAAGGATATCATGGTCAATGCTATCAAAGGTGACTGAGAGGTCAAGGAGAACAAGAATGGATACATTTTATGTTTTCCTTTCCTGTACTTTTTCCACCTCCTTTTTAAATTTTCTTTTAAATTTGTACCTGTACGTACTTTCTATATGCATTTTTATCTTAGAAGATATTTATTTATATTTATTCTTTATTTTAAAAGCAACAAAAGAAAAAAAACAAAAGATAAATGGGCTGTGGGCTGGGATCCCAATTTATTTTTTTGTAGTCTACATCAAAAAGTGTACATCGTCAGAGCAACGCTTGCAATATTAAGAGGGTGCTGCAAAACTCTGATGGAGTCATTTAATACAAAGATGTTATTTATTTTAATCAATTGAATCTTCATCAAAACAGGTCTGAAGAGGTTAAAATTAATCTGATTCTTCTTCCTCTCCTTTTCCTCATG
Organism: Thamnophis sirtalis; assembly: GCF_051295495.1. Taxonomy (NCBI): domain Eukaryota; kingdom Metazoa; phylum Chordata; class Lepidosauria; order Squamata; family Natricidae; genus Thamnophis; species Thamnophis sirtalis. The sequence continues at coordinate 64,672,843 of NW_028261381.1, read as the reverse complement.
CTGTTGGGCTGTTAAAAATCTGATGACCCATTTGGCTCTACAGAGAGTGCTGAATGTTCTCATTTATCCACTACAGCTATGATTCAATGATTTATCCACTATAGCTATGATTCAGCTATGATTGAAGGACATCACTTTAAAAGTGGAAAGCCTATATGAAAGCATGCAGAGACTGTAGATGTTTAAGGCTCCAATTCACAACCTCCTAAAACAGTGAGGATCTGCTCTCATCATAAGCAGATAAAGGACCAGAAGACTACAGATAAAGGGAATCTCATGCTTATTTCAATCAATCAATCAGGATAGAGCTGGAAAGTACCTTGGAGGTTTTCTAGACCAACCCTCTGCTCAAGCAGGAGATCCTATACCATTTCAGATAGGTGGCTGTCCAGCCTTTTCTTAAAAACCTCCAGTGATGAAGCCTCTGCAACTTCTGAAGGAAAGCTGTCCCGCTGGTTAATTGTTCAGATATTTAGCATTTTCTCCAATAAAAATTGCAATTTGGATCAAGAATTGGAAAAAGCAAATATAGTTAGGAAATACCTAGTGTTGCATATTGAATATGCAAATACCAGCTGCGACCTGATTGGCTGGTCATTTTGACAGTTGGTCTGAGTGCTAGTATAAATACCCTGACCGTTCAGGGAAAGTTCGAATCGCTTGTCACCTACTAATAAACATCTTACTCTCTAATTCCATGGCTCCTGCGTCTCTTTCCCTCACAACACAAACATTTACAATACTGGCGATGAGGATGGGATATGCGATTCCCGCAGAGCCTAAGACAGAAGCGAGGGAACAACATCAGCCAATGTGAACGCAGGAAAAAAAAATTCTTGTTCTTTCCTCCATTGAGGGCCTGTCAGAGCTGCCGCCTTGGCCAGCAAGCGTCAGCAGCAGTAACCACCGCCGTGGGCCTCCGGTTTTAGCCAACCTGAGTAAGCAATCAGGCGCGGCCTCCATCCGTCCGAGGGACGGACTTCCTACGCTTAACCTCGACTGGAGCCGCCGCTGCTACTCAGGGACGAGCTATGGACCACAACGGCTAAACCGCGCATGGGGCCGCTGCCTGCCTGCCTCCAGATGTTCCTATGGCACTCTCAGCATTACATGGCAACCGACACGTTCAACAAACTGCCTCGTTCTCCAAGCTGCCACCTAGCATACACCGCCGCATTCAACAAACCACCTCGTTCTCCAAGCTGCCACCTAGCATGTACTGGCTACGCTCTCTCAGCCTGCCTAAATTTGAAGGGGCTCAGCCTGCATAAATTTGAAGAGCAGCCCGAAGCTTTCATCAGTAACCGAAGTTTCCACCAGTAACCGCTTTTAGCGCCTCTGAAGTCTGCCTCTGGTAGCAGCCGCTCGACCGATCCCCGCTCACAACCGCACAGCCTCTCCAACACTAGCACACTCACTACATACACCAGACTGTCCTACTCCTCTGGCCACTCCTCGTTACACTATCAGACCTGAGTTATTCTCTGGATTCGGCCGCCTTAACTTTAAAGCCGCTCGCACGCCTCTACACCATGAGCACGCCCTACACCTGGGCAATCCACTTGCCTCCGTTTTGCCTCCGTCTACAGCTCCGCCGCTAGCCTGTTCAAAAGCCTAGTTCCGCGCCGCTTATTCAAAAAGAGCACTCGAGGAGCCCAGGACAACTGAAGCTCTCTCTACGCGGCCACCGCTTGCCTCTCGACCCAGCGAGAGCCGTCCGAGACTCTAAAACCCAACGAGAGCCTCCCTAAAACCCAACAAGAGCTTCCCCCGCCGCAAAGACCTCAAAGGACCTGATTTCTATCCTGGTTCCCAATTTTCGCTTCGTAGGACTCAGCAGCAATCCAGCAACAACGACGCATGCGCAGAACTGGGGGGAAGGAGAGAGTTTGAATATGCAAATACCAGCTGCGGCCTGATTGGCTGGTCATTTGGTCTTTAGAACTGGGGGGAAGGAGTGTTGCATATTGAATATGCAAATACCAGCTGCGACCTGATTGGCTGGTCATTTTGACAGTTGGTCTGAGTGCTAGTATAAATACCCTGACCGTTCAGGGAAAGTTCGAATCGCTTGTCACCTACTAATAAACATCTTACTCTCTGATTCCATGGCTCCTGCGTCTCTTTCCCTCACAACACAAACATTTACAATACCTAGGCTACAGGATTTCACAGCAATTCAGTATCTTATTGACTAGTACCTGTCAAAATATAATACACATCTCTAATGTTGATGAATTGTCCTGCTAGCTGATCTCCCGCTTCTGGTCTGGAAATGAACATTAATCCAAGAAGAAAGTTTCAAAAGGAAGCAGGAAGTAAACTCCTAAAGGCCCCAGCACTGACTTTGTGCCCAACTAATACAACAATGTTCATTCACAACTATGAATCCATAGCTTTTGCTAGGAGGGCCAAAGGAAATATGCTGGAATAAAAAAACACTTAGTAGGAATATTTGGAAGAAAGACAAAAAAAAACCATGTTGCCAATTCATGTTTGGATATGCTTTGTCTGAAATGAAATGTGGAACTGTCAGTTCTACTTGATTTTAAAACAGGTATCGTCACTACTTGGTGTTGTTGGTTAGGCTTTACTGCTCTGGCTTTCAGAGTATGATTGATTTAATCTGAACATTCCTCTTTTGGCAAGTTAATCTTATAAATACATTTGATTAATCTACAAAATGATGTTTCTAAGTGCGTTGCGATGGAAGTGTGAACTAATTATGTACAGCAACTATACAGTGGATAATATGAATTCCCAGTAGGACCTCAGGTGTATTTTGCCAAGAATTGCATTGAATATTTTAATGATATGTTAATTACTTCAACAGAGAGTTTCATGGGCTTGGTTTTGAACTGATGGTAAACCAAGTATAAAATGAGCAATTGTATCCCAATGTTTCATCTTTCAACTTTGGCAATGAATCTTGACTTCTAATCTGGTAAGTTCTTTAATTAACACTTTTAATTATACAAATGTATTGTTAAAAGTTCTTATATTCTTCTTCCTCTTTCTCCTACACCACCATCTTCTACTCCTCATCATTATTATATTTTTGCAGACAGATGTAGGAATACTCAAAAGTTCTGATATAAAATATTGATCTTTGTTTTACTTAGAATTTTCTTTTACCCAAACTCTAAAAGCTACTTCATGATGCTTTGTGAAAATTAAATCTTTTATAACACATGAGATGCAGAAATGCAGAATGAAGTTCATGAGTCAACAGTTGGTGCCTTCTTTCTTCCAGCTTATTAGTAGAGACTATAGTGGGACATCTCCTTATTTGTGCATTGATGGAAATGGTTACTTTCCTCACTCAATTTATATTATTTATGATATAGCAAATATATTTATTTTCAGAAGGACAACAAATACACAATTGGTCAATTCCAGTCAGCACAACCTCGCCTATGAATTTTCTTGCCAGTGGAATATTATATTGCATGATTTAATCAGTGTCTTGCAATTTATAAAGCCAGTTTATCTAAAATGAAGATTTAGTTATATGTTTGGCATTCCACTTAAGAGTACTTCTACTTGGAAAAAGAAATACTAAATGGAACTCTTCTGATCAGCTACTTTGAAATGCTCTAAAAACCAACTGCAAATGTAAATATTATAGTTCATAAATTAGAATTAATTTCAGATGTGTGTTCAATATATATCTGTACAGAGTAGCCAATATGCAAGGAGATGATGGTAGGTATGAATCCATACTTTGCTAATTGTCACAGCAGTGCTATGTATTGGTGTGTACAATCTCCAATTCAACATTGTACTTTAAAAAGAGCATAACTATCAAGCACACTGTTCCATTTAGCCTGGGGTTTTCAAAGTCTCTCCCTTGGGCATTCTCAAACAATCCAACAGTTGTATTGCTATAAGGCTTTCCCTCTCTTTTTATTCTATCAGAGGGGAATAAACAATGCAGACAAATCAAACCAAAGTGACTGAGTTCATCCTTGTTGGATTCATGGATCACCCAGAGCTTCAGATTCCCCTCTTCATCTTGTTTCTGCTCATCTATCTCATCACACTTGTGGGAAACATTGGGATAATCATTGTAACAAAATTTGATGCTAGGCTTCACACCCCCATGTACTTTTTTCTTAGAAATCTCTCCATTATAGATATTAGTCTTTCTACTACTATTGCCCCACGATTGTTGACAACATTTGTGGTAAAACATTTGACCATTTCCTTCACAGGATGCACTACACAATTCTTCTTTTTTGCCATCTTTGTGACCACTGAAGGTTGCCTTCTGGCTGTGATGGCATATGATCGCTTCACAGCAATCTGCAACCCATTGTTGTATTTTGTGATCATGTCAAAGAAGCTTTGCACCCTCTTAGTCATAGGTGCCTATACTTGTGGCTTTGCAAGTTCAATAGTGCAGACCATAATTATTTTTACTTTGAATTTTTGCAGTTCAAATACAATTAATCATTTCTTCTGTGATGTTCCTTCAATGCTTCAATTGTCCTGTTCAGATACACACATTGCTCACTTTGTGCATTTTGTTATATCCACTACAATTGCACTGACAACTTTTCTGACTGTTTTGATCTCCTACATTGCCATTGTTATTGCCATCTTGAAGATCAGCTCTGCCCAGGGAAGATACAAAGCCTTCTCCACCTGTGCCTCCCATCTGACCACTGTGACTATTTTCTTTGGAACCATCATCTTCATGTATATTCGACCTGGCTCCAATTTCTCATTGGATAAAGACAAAATCATATCTATCTTTTATACTCTTGTCATCTCCTCACTTAATCCACTCATCTACAGTCTGCGGAACAGGGAAGTAAAGGATGCTTTTAGCAGAATGCTAGACAAGATAATATTGTTGAACTAAAAATGGTATAAATGTGAAATGTTTCAATTCAAAAAAGAAAGCCATATAGTTGCATTTCTCCTATTGAATGTTTGGTAACAATTTAGGGAGGTGAGAAAATAAGTTTCAAATAAGTCATACAAAGGCTAAAAGGAAAAGACAATGCATTTTCATGCTGACCTAAAAAGAGGGATAATTCCTTTTTTATTAATCAAAACAAACACATTATGTTTGAATGCTTTTCGTGTGGAAATGGATGTACAGTATTGACAGGAACATTAAACTAAAGAAGAGTGTGTCAAAGTCAACCATTTGATTATAAAACAAAGTTTAGATGCAATGTATATTTCCAGGTAATTCAGATGTGAAATTCCTTACTATTTTATTGGCACTGAAGTGGATGAAACTGATAGAATATCTATGTCAGTTAATGGCAAAGGGCAACATGTATGTTCAGTTTTGTTTAATCACCGTTAGTTTAAGTACTTCAATCAATTTTAGCAACATTCCTTCAAAATACCTTATAATGAAAAAAGGAAAATAATACACAAAATAATCTTAATTACAAGGAAGAATGTTATCTTTTTCATGTTCTTTGAATTAAAAATTTGATGGAGAAAGCAAAAACTGTTGTTGATTAAAAACACAACAGATGGCCACTAGCAATATATGTTAATATTAAAAAGTTGACCTGGGAGCTTTTTTCAAACTAAGGCTCTCCTAAATGCAGGCAGAAAAAGAATGTTTCTTTCTCTCTGTTCTCCATCCTCGCTCCATTTTCTTTACCTCAAAATTATCCTTCTGAACTTTTTTTTAATCTTCAAGAAGAAAAGAGGTGAGCTGCAAGGAAGAATAATACAGGTGAAAATAATCTATTTAAATAGGTTTCATAGTTATTCCATGTGCTTCTCTGATTCCAAGAATATCTTTACATAAAATACAATTACCAACTAATAATGGAGGATTCAGTTTTCCACATCAGGAGCTATATTTTCATGTTTACTTAGAAACAATCCTCCATAATGATTGATTGATTGATTGATTGATTGATTGATTGATTGATTGATTTAAACTTATATGTGACCCATTTCACCTAAAGGAGATTCTAAGCAATTGATAATCTTAAAAACAAGATAATATCCAAACATTTAAACAATAAATATTTATTCTAAAATTGGTTTAACATTGCCATGAAGGGAAGGAACAGGATGCGTATTGGGAGGAGCAAGTATAGTGCAACCCCATTCAGAATTAAAGATGTTAAAGTCCCAGATTCTGAAGCTCTTTACACCCAAAGCCCAGAGAAGATACAAAGCCTTCTCCATTGTGCCTCCCACCTCACCACTATAATCATTTTCTTTGGAACCGTCATCTTCATGTATGTACGACTAGGCTCCAATTTCTCATTGGATAAAGACAATTCTATCAGTCTTTTATACTCTTGTCATCTCCTCACTTAATCCACTCATCTACAGTCTGCGGAACAGGGAAGTAAAGGATGCTGTTAGCATAATGCTAAGCAAGATAATATTGTTGAACTAAAAATGACATAAATGTAACTTCCTTCATTTTAAAGCCATACTTACATTTCTCTGTGAAAAATGATATTGAATGTTGTTAGTGTTTTGAGCAGTTGAGAAAAGAGCTGAAATTTCATATAAGTTATCCAAAGTCTAACAAAAATTAAAGAAAAATGAAAGCACAATGTATTTTTATATTGATCTAACAATTTGTATTAAATCTGCATTAAATCAAAACAAAGAAAATTGCATCTGAATGTTTTTCTTGATCTTGGACTTCAACATCTTTAATTCTGGATGGGGTAGCACTACCCAAGAAAGACCTGGTCTGCAACTTGGGCTTTCTCCCGGACTAGCAATTCCTGCTTGAAGAGCAGGTGGCAGTCACAGCTAGGAGAGCCTGTGCACAACTTTGTCTTGTGCACCAGTTGCAGCCTTTCCTGAATGCACTCTGTCATGAAAGCCCTAGTCATTGCACATTTGGACCACTGCAATGCACTCTACATGGGGTTACTCTTGAAGAGCATTCAGAAGCTACAGCTGGAGCAGAATGCAGCAATGCAGGCAATTCTTAAGGACCCTAAAGTGGCCTATGTTATATCACTGTTCACAAGCTGCACTGGTTGCTGGTTTGCTCCTGAGTGCAATTCAATGTGTTAGTTATTACCTTTACCTACATGGCATAGGTCTAGGTTACTTGAGGAACCATCTCACCCCAATGGGACTGGCCTGTCCCATTCACCCCAGAGGGGGCGTAGTATGGCAGAGGGGACACACTGCAGATCCTATCAATCAAGGAATTTCAGCAAGCAGAGCCTAGAAGAAGAGTTATCTCTGCCATGGTTCCTGCCCTTTGGAATATTTTACCTCCTGAGGTGAGATTGGCTCCTACCTTTCTGACTTTCCATAAGAGCCTTATGACCTGGTTCTACCAGATGGCTTGGGGCCTCCCCCTGTGGGGGAGTTTCAAACTGTAGCTGGTGAATTAAGTAAGAGCCCTAATCCCCCCTCCCCCCCCAGTGCATTCAACTGCCTCCTTCTCCATCTTGTGTTGTGATTTTATTGAGTGTATATTTATATTTGATGGTTTTTTTAAAAAATCATGCTGTAAGATGCCCAGAATCACTTTGAAATAAGATAGGCAGCAAACAAATTTAATAAATAAATGAAATAAATTTCTTAAAGCACACCTTTTCCAAAAATAGTTTAGCTTTTACCATGTGACTTCAGCAATGATTTGATTGATTGATTGATATGGTATGATTTGATTTCTACATTCGCTCATCCCAGCAAGTCACTCTGAGCAGCATACATCATAAAACATAGATTTATACAATGCGGTATAAATACATTTGCTATATTACCTGACATTTGGACTAGCGTTATCAATTAGATGATTGGTATCAGCAGGACTGTGGACTTAATGGCACAATCAAGCCCCACTGCTTTTGTATCTACCAAGCATGTACACAACAAACAGGACTTAGAACATTATGTCACATCTGCCTTTTTCCAGATTTTGATCCAAAACTCCAGAATCACAAGTTAACATTTTCAGGTGTTATCATAAAGAATTATAGTATGGTAGTTAGGTTCATCTAAATGGATCAATTTGCTTAGACTACTAAATCATAGTTATCAATCGAACATGCAAGCTTTTGACATTTCCAGAACTCTATCAAAATGCATGCTACTAAAACCAGGATGACTAACAAACCTGGAAGCTTGTCAAAAACTCGGCCAAGGTTGTGGTCATGATGGCTGCAGCTTAAAACAGAAAGCACATAGGAAATTGCAATCAGAATGGTTTAATGAATAATATTAGCAAATACTGAACAAAATAGAAAAGAATACATATACATCAGAGTTATGCTCTCTGAGTTTGGTTGTTTGCTTGCAGACATTTCATTCAGTGGTAGCATTCTCCTTGTTTGGACCAGTTAATCTGAACCAGTAGTGGAAATCGCGGGTGGCACCGCCCACCCACCCCAGCTCCATGGCGTCCCATTTAGGCCCATTTTTTAGCCAAAACCACATGCGCGGAAGGCTGAGCACATGTGCAGAGGTGGCACGTGCAGTCGTGTTCACACGCTCACATTTGTGAACCAGTAGGGAAGGTAAGTGAACACCACCCGTGATTTTGTTACCCAACAAAGTAGCATCATCATAGCACTGATGATGTTACTTAGTTGGGTAACCAAACATCAGCAAGCAAACAAGATTCAGTGAGCATCAAGGAACAACATTCTTTTTTATATGTTTTTATTTCCAGTAGATATTCTAGCATCTTATTTCCAGAAAATACGATTGCTAATGCTTAATTAATTATAAAGTTTTAGAGAAGAATCTTATCTTCATCACCAATAAAATGGCCCAGTCTATTCTGGAATATTTCCTTCACAAACAGGGAACTTATTAAGCTCATGTACTTATTAAGTACATGACATGGGGCTCTTGTAATCCTACCAAGAATGGTAACAGAAAACAGGCAGCGGTTCTAGCAGTTCCGGGGAAGAGTTTTTGACAGTTCCTTATAGTTCAGCACCACAATATTTATAACTTTCCCATCGCACTAGCTTCTGCTTCCGCTTCATTGTATTGGCTCATCCTGATTTAACCCCAGCAAGATGGAGAAAATTATTCAAGGCATGAGCAAGGAAAATATTGGTGAATAGTTTCTCCCTTTTAGGACAGTAAACTAACAGTCTAGAAGTAAAATGAAGACTAGCACTTGGCAGAGCATCCAGAAGGCTTCGGAAAAGAATATGCCAACAATATAATAGCGGGGTTTTTTTCTAATTCAGATTGTATCCAGGACTGAACACTTGAACACAAGGCCCAATCTAAGATGAGACTAATCAGCCTGGGAAAAACATAGCTAATATTTTTGCTTGTCAGGAGATGATGACATTTGCAAGAAGCATTAGCAATTGTAAGGCAATGGAGATCACATTGTTTCAGAAGAACTGATGTAGGTGTTGTAAAGGCTATGGGTATTTAAATCCAGGGTTTTAAAATTCATTCATCAAAAAGAGTTCTTTTCTGAAAATCCGACTTCAAATAACACGCATTCTCCTTTTAGTTTTCTAATAATAAGCAGACCCAGTGACTAAGCAAAGTTGTTCTTGGCCCATCTATGCTGATTTCTAGCGTATACCTGGGCTCTTGTCAGCCCTTCAAAGCAGGCCAGGTCAGGAAACAGAGCAAGGATTTCAGGAATGCTACTGTGCTGTGGTAAGGTGAAATAAAAGAATCTTTAAAGTTTGCAAAACGATCCTTCTGCCCCTTTTATAGCAAACATTATCAAGGTGGGGTTGTTTTTTGTTTCTCAGATCATTCTGATTTTCCTTTCCCAGGACTGAGCTATATTTTGCTTAATGATTCTTGCATTCCTTTTTCAAGATTATTTGCACACCAGTTCCAGCTCATAGAGTAACAGAAATTAAGGATGCTAAATAGCAGGGATTTCCAACCTTTTGGCTTGCCTGGGACCATTGAGTGAAGCAGAATTGTCTTAGGCCACTTACTGTATATACTCAAGTATAAGCCTAGTTTTTCAGCCCACTTTTTGAGCTGAAAAAAGCCGCCTCGGCTTATACTCGAGTCAGTGAAAAATTTGCCCGAAATGGAGGAGAAAAAGGGGCGGGGCCATGCCGCTGGGTGACGCTCGTGAATGGCCCAGCGCCCCTGAGTTTCCCCTCCCTCTGTGTCAGTTTGCCGCGCAGCGTGCACCGCACCATCCCCCTTCCTCACGTTCTAATGTAATGCAGGGCTATCTTACGATTCCCCTTCCTCCCCCTCCTGCCGCTCTGCAACGATGTCCCACCTCCTCCTTGTTATGGCAAGCAGCCACATAGTGATGTCCCACCTCCTCTGGTACAGTGATCCAATGATAGGAATCACTGTGCCGTGTGTCATAGGAGGCGGGACATCATCATCACAGCGGGACATCAGCATCATGAGGTGAGTGAAGTATTTCATTGAATACACCGGTATTGTGTGATAATAATTTGTTATGCAGAGCAAATTTTTACAATGGCTACTGTATATTTAATGGGCACAGGCAGGCTGTATATGTTATTCAATGGGCAATGGCATTATTGGTATCTATTTTTATTTTTGAAATTTATCGGTAGCTGCTGCATTTCCCACCCTAGGCTTATACTCGAGTCAATAACTTTTCCAGTTTTTTGTGGTAAAATTAGGTGCCTCGGCTTATATTCGGGTCGGCCTATACTCGAGTATATACGGTATAAAATATGTAATATAATGTCACTTTTAAAAAAATCACTAAAAACATCTAATAACATTAAAGGTTGTGGAGCCACATTATTAGCTATCCAGGCCTGCAGGCCATGGATTGGACAAGCCGTAGCCTGCAGGCTGGATAGGATTTGGTCTACTCCAAATGATTTAATTTTCAGCTGTTGTCCATCTTCCTGCACTTTATCTGCCCTTCTTAATTAATTAGGCAGCTGCCCTTCTAGGCAGAGCAGGTCTGTTGTATAAGTGAAACCTTTACTTGGTATACACATCTATTCAGAAATAAATCCAGTAGCGATTGCTCTAGTTAAAACAGGATTGCAGATTTACTTATCGTTCTTTGAAGACCAGACATTGTGTGATTGCTGATTTCATGCCCTGTAATATGCACATTATACATATAATGTGTTTTTGTTTTTTGTTTGTTTAGTTATTTAATCAATTTAAATAGCTGCTCAGTTCACAGTTCTGACCCTGGGAGATGTACATTGAAGTAAAAATGGAAAACAGATAATAACCAATCAAATAAACAAGGGAAAATCCCACAAAACCAAGGCCATGCCACAAACATAATCTCAACCATTATATTACACATAGGTTCATTCAACATTCTTCTCGGTCCCCAAAAAATAGCCAAATTTCAAGGCTTAGCAAAAAGCTAACAGGGTGTATCCACATCTTGAGAGATGAGTGACTAAAAAGGCATGAATCTGAATCAGGGATGGAAGGAATTGTACCTGCTTTGCAAGCTTTTGTGGAATAGGCAGAAATGATCAGAGATAAGTGGTCCTGCAAATAACCCAAATAACATGGCTTGGAAATCGTGACTAATGTCATGACATTACATGTGAACCCATCACTATTGCTTGATCAAGAACCCAGGGCTAAAACAAGCCATGTTTTAGTGGGATATATGAAACCATCTCACACTTGCTGTCAAAAAGTAATATCCTATACATTTAGTGGGCCATCTGGATCTTGTATGCAAACTATATCTAGACAATTCACACTAACTTTTCAAAAGATAGACAATTTTGTTGTCTAATATGTGCTTTGCCAATGGGACTTATTATAATCCATTAAAGACACTGCCTGTGCCCCCAGGGTATCTTAGATTTTCTACAAATAAAATATGCTGATACCCTTTTGAAATGTTGCATGCAATGAGGCTATATCAATCTATTCGTTGTGGTTGGAAAACTGTAGACAGACCCCTTGTGTTTCCTATGCCTGCCATTTTTGTGCAATACTTTGGTAAGTTGAATAATATTTCTAACAAATAAATATTTAATTACAAAGGGAAAAAGGAAAAAGTTTAAATTTAGAGATTAACATATGATGTGTACAAGCAATATATATATATATATATATATATATATATATATATATATATATATATATATATATATATATATATATATTTCTTTAAAACTATATTTGTTAAACAATTTTGTTGGTGTGTGTGTGTGTGTGTGTGTGTGTGTGTGTGTGTGTGTGTGTGTGTGAGGTTGTACCATGGTCAACTTTCTCTAGTACAGTATGTTCATGTCTATCAATAAGGGTACAAGCTTTACTTATAGTGGAGGTATTAAATCTATCTTAAGTCTATCATGTGTAGTTAAACTCTGACGAAAAGATTAAGGTTATAATTTCATCTGCAAAGTGATTTAGGGGAATATTCAAGAGAAAAAAGAGATGGATGGCCACTTGCTACAATATACTTCTCTTAAAGATCTCATTTGTCTGTCAGCTTTAATTGAATGAAAAAAATCCATCATCTGAAACCTTTAGAACACAACCTTCTTCTCTTCGGTGAAAGGCATTAATACTCAATTCATCTACGATGACAACATAGAAATGACTGGAACCTAAATTTTGTGTCATGAATGACTTCACAGCAGAAATAATGCACTAATTGTCATACTCCAAGATTCAACTTTTTTAACTATGTCAAAACTGTTACTGGAATGAACTTAGAAAACACTGATATAACATTGCAAATAACCACTGGCAAAAAAAAATGGATAATATTTTTTGTACCTAATGTAATCAGAAAACAGCTTTTAATCAGTATAAAAGCTATAAAAACAAGCAGTGTTAGTTAAGCTTTAATTGGTGTAGGATTTTGTACTGCTAATAAGATAGCCACAAGAAGATAAAAATGATGGCAATTAAGAAAAATGTGTTTTTTTTCATCCATTCTGTTAGGACACAGAACAAGACAAATTTCTTTAGTTGAGCTTCCCTAAACAATACTTCATCCTACCTTCTTCTTTATTTAATCTGACTAAGAATGTATTTTGCCCTTCTGGTCCTACATTCTAAAACAGAGAATGATTGTGCCTCATGTCCCTCAAATGTGCCTCAAATGATAATGGAATGCATTTGTTTTGGACGTAAATATAAATATAAAAAAAGTTCAGTGTCTGACCCCAGCCAATAACATTGCACTCTGCAGAACAAAAGGGGATAGCTTCATGAATGTGATGAACAAGGACAGTGATTAACCTGGGGGGAGGGTTGTTATTTTGCTTAGTGAAAACTGGACCCTTGTCAAGGGCAGAATGACAAAAAAAATCTCCTCTATGCCTCCATTTATTCAATCTTTCCTCTTTCAAGTCCCTCACTGCATATCTTGGTCAATGAAGTTTTGAGTATGGAGATGGGATTTATGAATGGATAGATTCACACATTTTCAATGGAGATGGAAGTTTGGAATCTTGGTGGTATGGAACATCTTGTCCCCAGAGGCAAGACAGGTCCCCACTCTCCTAGGCTTTCTGAAGACCATCAAGACCTGACTCTACCAACTTGTTTGGAGGTATTTCAATCCTGAAAGTAATGGGTGGGTTAAAGAGTCTCCTTCTCCCTTTTAACTTTGCAATTGTCATTTTTTTAAAACTCTCTTTTAATTTTGTTTTTAGATTTGTTTTTAATTATGGCTTTTATATAACTATATTGTTTTGTTTGAAACTGTAAATGTGATGGGAAATTCAGAAATTTGAAAAATTAATTAATGAATTAAGCAAATATAAATAAAAAACTTATGCAGTAATGAAGTGCTCAAGGCAACACATAGAACACAGTAGTGAGAAAATGTGCTGCCTTGGAAGTTGGGTCCCTATCAAGGCATTGAGGTAAAAGAGGTTCTACCCACCTCTCTCAGTAGTGCGTAGACACTGGGAGCCAAGTACACCTGGCATATCCTGGAAGTTCTCACTGCAAACACTTTTACGTATCATGTAGCCAGCACAGAAGCTAGAAAAGCTCAGTATTTGGATCTGGATGCCATGTCAAACCAAAGGTTCATATTATCTGCAATTTATAAAGGTTTTCTCCACTTTTTTCCTACTTTCTGGAGATAAACCATGAGTTTACTTTCTTTGCCCCTTTTCCTGTAGCCTCTTTATGCTGCTGGATGAAATACTACTCTTATATGATACGGATTGTCAGCGTTAATGGGACAGATAAAACAAAGCGAGGGAGCCTTTATGTTTGGGAAAAGGTTATGGGTTTCTTGATCCATATATATTATTAAAGCATAACCAAAGTAAACCTATGAATGCAAACAAAAATGTAATCATCATACAACAAATACTTAATTTATATTTTTGTTTGATTTGATTATCTTTTTTCTCTCCAGGGACCTGATTCAATAAAGATGGCTCAGCAGAATAACTACACAATGGTAACAGAATTCATTCTACTAGGATTCACTGATGAACCCAACATGCAGATGGTTCTCTTCTTTCTGTTTCTTGCCATTTATCTTTTCACTGTGACCGGAAGCCTCGGCCTTATTGTGCTGATCAGGACTGACTCCCACTTTCACACTCCCATGTACTTTTTCCTCCTCCATTTATCCTTCACTGACCTCTGCTACGTCTCAGTGATTGCCCCCAAGATGCTAGTGAACTTCTTGGTAGATCATAAAAGCATCTCTTACGCAGGCTGTGTTGTTCAGCTATGGTTGTTCACTGCCTTTGTGACTACTGAATGCTTTCTTTTGGCTGTAATGGCAATTGACCGATATATGGCCATTTGCAACCCTCTCTTGTATCCTGTTTTTATGTCCCAAGAAATATGCAACTGTCTGGTTGCAGGATCATATGCAGCTGGTGTTGCAAATTCAGTGCTACAGACAGCGTGTATATTCAGATTATCCTACTGTGGATGTAACATCCTCAAACATTTCTTCTGTGACATCCCTAAACTTTTTCAGCTTTCCTGCTCTGAGTCCCACCTTTCAGAATCTCTGTCTGTCTTTGCATCAGGAATAGTTGCAATGACCTCTATTTCAGTCATTATTATTTCATATCTCTGCATTTTATCTGCTATCCTGAAGATCAACTCGATGAAGGGAAAACGTAAAGCTTTCTCCACCTGTGCTTCTCACCTAACATCAGTGGCTTTACTTTATGGAACTGGAACTTTTACATATATCCATCCCAATCTTAAATCTGGACAGGATACGGATATGGTAATTTCCATAATGTACACAATAATCATACCCATGTTGAATCCTCTAATCTATAGCTTGAGAAATAAGGAGGTAAAAGAAGCCATTAGAAAAGTCACTACCAGCTAACTGATTTATCTTTCCACCAATGACTGATGTTACCCTGAGATAAACTGAATCGGTTGTAACCACTTTCTACAATGGAATGAAGAATTCAGGGATTTTCTTAGGGAAGTCTTCACTGAGTTTCTTTTTCAACTTTATCATGTTTCCCATTCCAGATCTTGTCCTGTATCTTTCTTTCTTTTTTAACAGTAGTTACACAACATTAATATACTATGGCATTTTTTTAAAGAAAGAGCTAACTGTAGAAAAAGGGTATTACATATTTAAAAGTAAGATGAAATTTTCTCTATGCTGATAATAAAAGAATCCTTTTTCTCCTCATATTAACATAGTTTATCAGTCTTCCCCAGTTTGTGCCCTCAAGATATATATGTTAAATGCAATAATGCATTGCGTCCAGCCACTCAATACCCTGCAGGATGAGGACATGACTGAGCATAGTATTTCATGGATCTGGGAAAACCTGGTGCCTAATAAAATAAAGTCTCACATAAATTTACCTGAAGGTTAACCCTCATACTCCAAAATAGCTTGGTCACCCGTATCATTCACTTTAGAATAGGAGAGACATACATCAGGTGCAATTATTTCTGAAAGAAAATCAGCTTTAGTCATCCATTTTGCCATTTTTCAGTTAAGAATTTATTTCTCTTTGGAACAAACCTCTGAGAACTTCATTCTTGATACTTTGATTTCTGAAAACCAAAATGTTTTCAATGATGATGGGAGGGTTTGACTTCTAACAACTACCTAGATAATCCCTGCCGTTTTCTTGGCAAGGTTTTCCAGAAGTGGCTTGCCATGTTTTCTTCCTAGGGCTGAGAGAGAGAGGCTGGTCCAAGGTCATCAAACTGACTTTCTGTGACATGGGACTAAGAACTCATGGCCTCCTGGTTTCGAGACTAGTGACTTAAACTGACTCTCTTAATTGCTCTTTAAGATATATTTACTCATTAACTCATTCATTTGCAATTGTTAAGGTCTGCAAAGGTTATGACTTCTAGGCTCTGGGGCATAACCATGTCTTTAAGAAAGAGCCAATGTCGAGGTCAGATAAAGTGTGGTGTTCCAGAGGGCAGGCTCTGCACCAGAAAAGCCACTCTTTCCAAGACCCATAAGACATTCTTTAAATGGAGCATGCTCCTCCTTTCTATCTACTGAGACAGATAGAAACAATACTTTCAACTTTTTAGAAGGACTGAAAATAATACCTTGTGGAAATACCCTTTGGCTTTACTGAAATGATAGACATAATGACTGTGTTTAAAACCTCACATAGGGAGGCTGTAATAATTTAATTTCTGAATAAAAGGATGCTCAATGTTTTTGGCATCTTAAAGTTGGAGTGCTGATTTGGTGAGGGGCTCCCAATGGAATAACAGAGAGGGTGAAAAAGATTAAGTACCACTTACTTAAATTGTCACCTCCAATAGTTATTTTTCTACCAAGGAAGCATCTATCAAGTTCTAGGCTCTTTTGACAGCAACAAGGACAAATAGGAAATTCCAAGGGAGCTGAGAAAAATAACCTGATGCCCAGTGTAGTTTAATTGCTGAGTTTCATCAGTCTTGAGGATACAAAAGATCACACCCATGAGATGTAATTGCAGTATATTATTGTGCTGTGCATTATTCCACTACATCATTTCAGATGGAATTTACACTGCTTAAGACAGGTAAGTCTCGCTAAGATATGTGTATCAGCCAGTGATTGGTGGAAAATGAAATCTTGACTATTCTAACTTGTAAGAAGCAACACATCTGTTTACTTTATTCATTTTCCCAAAGTAGGAAATTTATTTAACAGAATTTCAATAGCTGAAGGCAGAACATCTGTTTAATGATTTTATTATAAAGCAAGCTTTTGTAATAGAAAAATGTAGAGCCTGGATAATCTAACAGTAGCCATGATAGTCATAAAACTTGTGTAATTTTACATTTACAAACTCTGGAGCAAGAGAAGGATTGAGAAGATGTGTTTGCCACATCAGCATTGTTCCTGATTCCTTTTCTTTCTAATTGCTACAATATATACTTTTCTAAAATATGTGTCCTTTTTTTTCTTCCAATGAACTTTGCTCAAGAAAACTGTGTTCAGTTTGGTATAAATTTTCAACTGATCAATAATAAAGATTAATACTGGATTATTGGGTCATTTCAGAGTTACTGAACATGCACAATCCTGAATGTAAACTTAAATGTTTAAAAATATAAAGTAGAATTTGGAATTTGTTCTGTTTTAATCTATTGCATTTATGATAATTTATAGATAATTAAATAATTTATTTAATAAAGTTAAATAACTATATGTTTATCTTCTTTTTTCCAGTTTGTTTTGGGTTGCTCTTTTTCCCTTCTTTCTCTGACAGGTTTTTTTAAAATTGAAAAATACTATAAATGAATGAGAAAAATGAAAGCCAAGTAACCCAGTTCATTTTCTCAGGACTCACAGATTATCCACAATTGCAAGTAGTTCTGTTTGCCCTGTTCTTGATTATTTACATCATCACATTGAGTGCAAATCTAGGGATGATCCTATTGATCAAAATTGATCCCCAGCTGAATACTCCAATGTACTTCTTTCTCAGCCATTTGTCTTTCTTGGATGCTGGCTATTCTTCCACTGTTACTCCTAAAGCAATGGCAGGTTTTTTTGCCAAAAAGAAAAGCATTTCTTTGACCGGATGTGCTATTCAATTTTACATGTTCGATGGTTTGGTGATGACAGAATTGTTCTTACTGTCCATCATGGCTTACGATCGATATGTAGCCATCTGCAACCCATTGCTTTATTCTGTTGTTATGTCGAAGAAGTTGTGCACCATATTAGTGACCATTGTGTATCTCTATGGTTTTGTGAGCTCAGTGGTTCAAACAGCATTAACTTTTACACTCTCTTTCTGTTCCTCAAATGTGATTGATCATTTCTACTGCAATGACCCTCCACTATTAGCCTTGTCCTGCTCTGACACGCGTCCTAAAGAAATCCAGCTTTTAGTCTTGTCTGGTATTAATTTAAGTAGTTCTCTTTTGACAATTGTCGTCTCTTATGTCTACATTCTGTGCGCCATCTTTGGAAAACACTCCTCTGGGAGTAGACACAGAGCTTTCTCCACCTGTGCCTCCCACCTGACTGCTGTGATCATATTCTATGGCACCCTCTTCTTCATGTACCTGAAACCAAGCTCCACTCACTCTCTCAGTTATGACAAGGTGGTATCCGTTTTTTATGCTGTTGTTATCCCCATGCTGAACCCTCTTATCTATAGCCTGAGAAACAAAGAAGTGAAGGAAGCCTTGAAAAAGGTGATGGGGAGGAAATGCTTTTTTATAGTGAGACGCCTTGCAAACAATGTCCAATAGTGGGCACATGGCCAAATATTTGTGAAAAAAATAAATGGCAAGAAAGCTCTAGAATTTTCTAGTCAATTTCAAATGCAATTTACTCATTCTTCATAACAAAGGCAATATGGCCCCAATTGTTTCATTCTGTGATTAGCTGTGAAAAATTTCCTTAACACTCCACGTTCTATGCAAATTTGCCACAGCTTGGAAACTCTTCTCGCATCACGAAATAAAAAGTGTAACGTAAGAGGCACAGAGAGAATTAAAAGTCTGCCTTGCATCAAGAAACCCAGAAAAGAAACCAACATCTCTGGTCCTTGTGAGATGGATAAGGAGGCCTTTGACTTGCTATTGGTTTGAGAAACATGAAGTGGTGGAGTAGCCATAACTAAGAACCTGTGCTTGCTGCAGCTGCTAAGTCACAACCAAGAAAGAAGTCCCCTTGATCTTCATTCAAATGTTTTGTGATAGAGCTGGAATTTACAGAAAGCAAAGTTCATTCAGGTACATGAATGCTGACAAGATGGAACAGATCTTTATAATCTGCTAATTTCAATGGCTTCTGCTTGTTCCCAAAGCTACTTGTGAATTAGCAATTTTGCATTTCAATATCAGATACTGTACAGAACCTCCCCCTTCAGCCACTGTGACGTGGCACTAATCTTTTCTAACTGTTGCCTCTTCTTACCAACTCTTAATATTCCAATCTGTGAAATTAAGGGAAGGTAAACTGTAAAGCAACTGAAAAGGAGGCTTACAATTAATCCATACTATTAAGATTCAGAGACTCTAAAGAAAGATAAATTAAATTGTTTTATTTGTAATCAAGATGAAATTTCTTTAGATTAAATGAACAGAGTTCTTGGTAATTGTTAATTAGCTGGTTTCTCTAAATATTGTGTAAGATTTCTGATTCAAATTCAGAAGAATATGACTAGACACAAATCATCATTGGCATTATTGTATATAAAACAAAAACAAAATTAGTCATATTTGCTTGGAGTTATAAGTAGATTTATATATTGTGAATAATAACTTTTAAAGTATGTAATTTTCACATTTTAAAGAATTAAAAGAGACAAGTTCTTAACGCAGAGAAATGCAAACAAAAAGATGTCAGAAGGCAAAATTCACTTAACAAATGTCTCAGCAACATAAATTTTGGGCTCAATTGATGTCGTAAATCGAGGATTACCTATAATTTATATTCTATATATAATTTGTCATTCTTTTTGTTCAACAGAATTGTTTCTGCTATGTACATATAGAATGTGAGCCTTTCCAAATAAGTTATTTTAATCCTTTGCTATTTCTTAATAAATTTATTCCTCATAGCATGATACAGAGGAGGAATGTGTAATGTTATTGAGATTTATTGCTGTTTTCAGGGTTCATTTCTTATTGCTTTTTCTCCAAAACAGAAGGTGCCCTTCTATTTACCATGGCTGTCATGTATGACTACTTATTATGAAAGCAGGCTTTGAATTGTGTTTGGGATGACAGATTATGCTATTATTTTATTTGAATGTGTATAAAAGGTTTAAATGGCCACTCCCTTACAAGAAACCAGTTTAGTGTAGTGGTTAAGACACTAGACTAGAAACGGAGAGACTGAGTTTTAGTTCTGCTATATGTACGAAGGCAGCTGGGTGACTCTGGGCCAGACTCTTTCTCTCAGCCCGAGGAAGCAGACAATGGCAAACCATTTCTGAAATTCTATTAAGAAAGGTATAATTGTCCAGGCAATTGCCAAGAGTCAACACGGACTCAAAGTTGCACATACACATATACAAACAGAGAGAAAGGTATGTGTGTGTTGGGGGGGGGATGTAGTTGAGAGAAGGACACAGAGAGAAAAATACTGGGAGAGAAGGAGATGGCTGATATATAATAAAGAAATAGGAAAAACAGACTAAAAATGACGATTTACTTTAATTAAACACAGAGGAATTGTACTATGTATGCATCACTTTAAAAAGAAACAATTCATCATATCCTATGCCAGTGATGGCTAACCATTTTCTCTTTGCGTGCCAAAAGCAGTGCAAATGCGACTCTCCATGCCCAACCCCCTGCACATGCACATGCGCCCCCCTTGCACTCCCCCACGCATGTGCATACAACACACACACACACCTGTCCCATTTTGGGCCCAGTAGGCTTCCCTGCAGCCTTCTAGGACCAAAAATGGGATGCGGGGGGGCCACCGCACTCCCCCATGCCCCGTTTTAGGCCTAATGCTCATGCACACCCCCACCCCCACATATGGATATACACATGTATATCTAATGTACTGGAGTTCCAAGGAAAGAACACACAAGATGCCCAACAGCACAAGGATCTTAAATGAGTATAAGAACCAAGTTTAACATATGGATTCCAATTAAATCCTTATGAGGTGGCAGCTAAAAAGTGTAAAGAATAGTTTTATTTGTCTTCTTCCCATCTCACCCTGAATATGAATTGGAATGCCTTATACTATTTCTGTCCCCCCCCCAAAAAGCCCTTCATTTTAGCACAGTGGTAACTGCAATTACTGCTGATTTATCAGAAATAAAAGGAAAAGAATAGAAAGAAGAGATGTTTCCACAAATCCATTTATGCTTTTATGCGCTGAAAAATAAGCATACTTTTTGTAAGTCAGCAGCATTGTTCTGCTTATTCCAGATTCAGAAATATCCTGCTGGGTCTTCAGATTTCAGTGACCATAAAAAGACACAGCAATCAGAAAGAAAGAGAGACAGACTTAATGCAATGATTCCACTATAGGGATATGCGTTGGATTTGTCTATACTCCGAATGGGAATCAAACAGGATTATATAACCAGAAGAAATGAAATCCAATCTTTATGGAAGGGTCCATGAAAACTCTGGAAGCTTTGTGATGCTTTCCCATCAGTCAATCAGACATCTTGACTGCAGAAATGATTGCAACTCCCAGTTTTCTAACATACCAGGATGGCAAAAGGAAAAAAGCAAGGAAAAAAGAAGACACGTAATAGATAAAACTATGTTCACATGGAATAGAGTAAGCATGGGCTTTCATTTCACATTGCTTTGGAGCAGACTTTTGCATTCCTTTTTCGAGATTATCTCCACACCACTCAAATGTTCCAGCTTTTAGCAAGAGAAATTAAGGATAATTAAGGAAATTAAGGAATATAGCATGAGTGTCCAACCTTTTGGCTTGCCTGGACCTCATTAAGTGAGGAGTGAAGGCCTTGGACCACATATAAAATATATAATATGGTATCACTAAAAAAATCACTAAAAAAGTGCATAATAATGTTAAAAGTTGTGGGGCCACATTACTAGCTATCCAGGCATGCAGGACATGAATTGGACAAGCCTGCTGTATAGGATTTGGTCTTCTCCAAAAGATTTAACTTTTAGCCATTGTCTATCTTACTGCACTTTATCTGCCCTTCTTTGTTAATTAGGCAGCTGCCTTTCTATGGCTCCTAAGAGAATCAAAGGTAAAACTTTCATGTTCAGAGAGATTCATTCCTTGAACTGCTACTTGATCCTAATAAAGGCAGTTGTCAACATCAACAAATAATATGTGAAAAGAAAACAAAGAACAACGTTTGCTTCTGAACACCTTGGCAGCTCAGAAAGTCCTGCCTTGTAAGTACAGCTCTAGCACGATAGGATCAAAACAAGCTTAAAAAGTATCTCCTGTTATTCAATTTTCTGTGTTTTTTTCTTTTTCTTTTTTGTACAGAGTAGTATCTAATGAGACTCTGGCAGTGTCTGCATTCTACGCACAAACATGCAGCCAAAATGGAGGCAGCTGCTGTTTTGCTGAACTAGGCAGAGATCTTTCAAAAATAAGTCAGACACAGGAGAACCTCATTAGAGACTTGGCTTTGTAGGAAAATGGTGTCTGGCTATTTTCTGTTTCCATTTTTCCTCCAGTTGCTGCTTGTTAGTAAACATACTTAACCGCTATCAAGGGAGAAAATATTAAGCCAACTGCAATACTGTATATAATTATGCGGTTTCCTATATGAATTCTTGATAACAACTGTGCTTCAAGGACTAGTCAGGTAGGTCCTTAACGTCAGAGCTTTTTAAAAAAGGTGTGTGTGTGTGTGTGTGTGTGTGTGTGTGTGTGTACACACACTGTTGCTGCTTTCTAGCATTGATTTGCTCAATTGGTAGCTAATTAAAGATGAATTCAATGTATTCCAGTTTCAGAAACTTATATATGGGTAGTGTTTAAATGATCAAAAGTTTTTTAAAAGGCTGCAATAATTCAGGAATTTTTTAATTTAATACTTTAATAATTCATTTTTGCAAAAGCTAAAATTAACGTTAGTGATCGGTCTTTTGTATATTTTAGTTGCATGTAGTCCTGGAAGGAGAAAAGAGCACAGCCTTGTCAATTTCACCTTTTATTTTTTTTTAAACATTGTTCAATCCATTCGTCTACCCTTCCATCAGAACATTTGAAGGAAAAACAAAACCCGCCTGCTCATTGTTCCACTGGTGAGTTTGTAAAAATATTTTGGTCCTGGAGGGCAGCAATCAATGTCAAGGTAAAGAAGGCCAATTTTTCCCAGCATTGGAGCTTTATCAACACAACTAGGTCTTTGCATAAGATTGTACCAGAGTACAATCATTTGAGACTGATCTTTTGTGCCTTACATGAGAACTCTTGGTTAATTTGTTAATCCATTGGTTGGGGGGGTGGGGGTGGCTGTCCATAGCATTCTCAGGTTTCCAATACCAAAATTAAAGCATCAAATAGTCTTATCCTGTTTCTTCAAAGTCCAACTTTCATTCCACACAATGTCACAGAGAGTAATATGGCTTGTACTATATTGTAGGTATATAGGCAGGTGTTATATTATAGACATATTCTTTTCCAAAGCCTTCGGGATGCTCTACCAAGTGATAGCCTGCATTTTAATTCTAGACGGTTAGTTTACTGTTGATAGTTGATCCTAAAAGGCAGATGGTATTCACCATTTTTTTTACTTATTTCTTATACAAAGGAAAGATAGAAAGAATGGATGCGAGTACTATAGACAAGTTTATTAAATATGCCTGGGAAAGTGTTAACAGTCGATTAAAAGGGTGACAAAAAAAGGATAATGAACAAGATTTGGGAAGGGCAGTATGACTACACTGGAAATGTTTTTTTTCCCAGTCAAACATTTTCTTTTCAGTCTTCAATTGAGAGGAATATGAATATGTGAAAAGAGTTTTATTTGATTTAGAAAAATTGTATTATTTCTTAATATGTTTTTATATAGTGCCTATTATTTTTACAAATAACTCAAAGCAGAAAAGATATCCAACACACCTTCATCTGCATCATTTCCCAACAATACTGTAAGGTGGGTTGAGAGAGAGAGAGATTGACCCAAAGTCACCCAGCTGGGTTTCATGGTTAAGGCAGAACTAGAACTCACAGTCTCCTGGTTTCTAGATTGATGCCTTAAACACTAGAGCAAACTGACTCTCAAGTTCAATAATAAAGTGAGTGAGGTTGAATTATAAACTCCGGTGAAGCATATTTAAATCATCATCTTCCTAATGTTATTCCCACAAGTGCAAGGTCCACTTTTCAGATCAATGAACATTAAATATTTATTTTAAAATAAACCAGTAAACATCAAAAGTTAATGAACAACAATACAGTAATATTGATTTCTTCTTCCTTTCTTCAAACCCTGGGCAGGGAAAAAAAAGGACAGGACTACATGATTGAACAAAATCAGACCCAGGTGACTGAATTCATCTTTTCAGGGTTCACAGATCATCCAGAATTACAAGTTGTTCTCTTTAATATATTCTTGATGATTTATATCATTACACTGAGTGCAAATCTAGGGATGATCCTGTTGATCAAGATCGATCCCCAGCTACATACTCCAATGTACTTCTTTCTCAGCCATTTGGCCTTCCTGGATGCCAGCTATTCTTCAACTGTTACCCCCAAGGCAATATCAGATTTTTTAGCTGACAAGAAAACCATTTCGTGGGCTGGATGTCTTATACAATTTTTTATGTTTGTTGCATTGGTGACCACTGAATTGTTTTTGCTATCAGCCATGGCCTATGATCGATATGTGGCTATTTGCCATCCATTGCTTTATTCCAGAATTATGTCCAAAAAGTGCTGTGTTTCCTTAGTAGTTGGCGTCTATAGCTATGGATTTTTAAACTCCATAATCCAGACAGCATTAACATTCCAGTTATCCTTCTGTGGTCCAAATTTAATTAACCACTTTTACTGCAATGATCCACCACTTCTAGCTTTATCCTGCTCTAACACTCAGCCAAAAGAAATCCAGCTTTTTGCCTTGAGTACTATCAATTTAACTGGGTCCCTCTTCACAGTCATCATCTCCTATATCTATATTCTCAATGCCATCTTCAGAAAACCTTCTACTAGCGGAAGACACAAAGCCTTCTCTACCTGTGCCTCTCACCTGACTGCTATTGTGATTTTCTATGGCACCCTCTTCTTCATGTATGTGCAACCAAGCTCTTCTCATTCTCTGAATTATGACAAAGTAATTTCTGTGTTGTATGCTGTTGTGATCCCCATGCTGAACCCCCTTATCTATGTTTTGAGAAACAAAGAAGTTAAAGGAGCCTGGAGAAAAATAAAGATTAAGAAATTGTTTTTTATAATATGACATGTATATATATGCCTATTTTGCAGCTTTTTATATATTACCCACTTAACCGACCATGCACTAGGTAAAGTGCAACAGATTAAAATTACAAAATCAACAATAGAAATGAGCCTTTAAAAAAAAAATAAAGATGGATGTCTATAAGGCACAGTTGAAGGCACAGTGTAATAAAAATGTCTCTAAATGGTAACATGCATTCGTTCATTCATTCATTCATCCACTCACTTATTCATTCATTTATCCATCTAATTTATATGGCCAGCCATCTAGCCAAGAAACTTGGGGTGACCAAAAAAACAAGTAAAAGTAATTACATTAAAATAAAAAAACCTATTAAAAGTATATTGAGACTCAATAGAAACACAGACACAAACTACGGGATATAGTACAACTCCCAATTCGTTTTCTTAAGATTATTAAAGATGGAGCATTACAGATCTTTGGGGGTTAAGAATCCCAAGGTGTGGGCATTGCCACAGAGAAAGCCTATCATCTTATTCATGCCCCCTCCTCAATTCAGGGTAGGGAGGGTAATTCTTAACAGGTTTTCTTAGGATTTTTTTTTCCTGTGAAGAGGTGGATTCAATAGCTGCAAGTAGAACTGAATGTAACATAATGCTGTCTCATAGGACCTTATAGGTCATTACCAATACTTTGAGTTGGGTCTTGATGACTAGTGGGATCCAATGAAGTATGGAATGGTAAGTGAGCACCTGTCTACCCTAAATGAGTTCAAATCACCAGGACCAGATAGATTACACCCCAGGGTTCTGAAGGAACTGGCAGAGGAGATCTCAGAACTGAACCAGTGGTGGGTTTCAAAAATTTTTAGAAACTCTTCTGTAGATCTGGCCTGTTTTGTGAGAGTGACTTGCCGGGCTTGTAACCGAGTAGGAGACGCTTGCCGGCCATGTGACCGGGTGGGAGTGGCTTGCCAGCCATATGACTGGGTGGGCATGGCCAACTTGTAAAATGTGGTGAAACTCACTTAACAACACTCTTGCTTAGCAACCAAAATATTGGCTCAGAAACTCTGGCATTTAAAGCACGCAAGTCTTAAAGCTGTCAAGTTACAAGACCCTTGCACCCCTAACCCTTTAGGGAAAAAAACAGGGGTGTTCAAACTTGACAGCTTTAAGACTTGTGGACTTCAACTCCCAGAATTCCTCCTCTCACTCTTCATCTTGATGATGTGTGGACGGGCGGAGGGAGGGACCTGGAACTGGTTCTAAATGGCACTGTAGATTTGTGGAACTTCTTCTATAGAAGAGGTTAGAACTGGCAGGAACCCACCCCTGCACTGAACTATATCTTTCAGAGATCCTGGAGCACCCGAGAACTGCCAGAGGACTGGAAAAGAGCTGATGTGGTCCCCATCTTCAAAAAAGGAAAAAAATAGATCCAGGAAACTATATATCTATCAGCCTGGCCTCAATACCAGGGAAGATTCTGGAAAAGATAATCAAGCAACGAATTAGTGAACAACTAGAAGTAAACAAAGTAATAGCCAAAAGCCAACAGGGGTTTGTCAAAAACAGATCATGCCAGACTAATCTTATTGCATTCTTCAACAAAGTGACAAAATTAGTGGACCAGAGAAATGTCGTCGATATAATTTACGTGGACTTCAGCAAGGCATTTGATAAAGTAAACCATAACCTACTACTAGATAAAGTAGAAAAGTGTGGGTTAGACAGCATCACCACCAGATGTATTCGTAACTGGCTGACCAACCACACTTAATGTGTAGTCCTCAATGGAACTGCATCTACATGGAGGGAAGTATGCAGTGGAGTACCCCAAGGCTCTGTTTTAGGCCCAGTACTCTTCAACATCTTCATCAATGATTTGGATGAGGGGATAAATGGGGAACACATCAAATTTGCAAATGACACCAAGATGGCAGGAATAGCCAACACTCCAGAAAATAGGCTTAAGATACAGACAAACTTGAACAATGGATACAGACAAACTTGAACAATGGGCACTATCTAACAAAATGAAATTTGATGGTGAAAAAAGTAAGGTTCTACATTTAGGCAAGAAAAACAAAATTCACAAATACAGTATAGGTGGTACCTTGCCCAATAGTAGTAATTGTGAGAGGGATCTTGGAATCCTAGTGGACAACCATTTAAATATGAGCCAGCAGTGTGCAGCAGCTGCCAAAAAGGCAACACAGTTCTAGGCTGCATAACCAGAGGAATAGAATCAAGATCACGTGAAGTGTTAATAGCACTTTATAATGCCTTGGTAAGGTCATACTTGGAATACTGCATTCAGTTTTGGTCACCATAATGTAAAAAAGATTTGGAGACTCTAGACAGAGTGCACAGAAGAGCAATAAAGATGATTAGGGGATTGGAGGCTAAAACATGAGGAACAGTTGCAGGAACTGGGTATGTCTAGTTTAATGAAAATAAGGAGTAGGGGAGACATGATAGCAGTCTTCCAATATCTCAAGGGTTGCCACAGAGAAGTGGGAGTCAAACTATTCTACAAAGCACCTGAGGGTGGAACAAGAAGCAATGGGCGGAAACTAATGAAGGAGATAAGGAACTTAGAACTGAAGAGGAATTTCCTGACAGTTAGAATAATTAATCAGTGGAACGACTTGCCTCCAGAAGTAGTGAATGCCCCAACACTGGAAGTCTTTAAGAAGATGTTGGATAGCCATCTGTCTGAAACGGTATAGGGTTTCCTGCCTAGGCAGGGGGTTGGACTAGAAGACCTCCAAGGTCCCTTCCAACTCTGCTATTGTGTTGTATTGTAGAAGTGGTTTCAGGAAAGCTGTGATCGTGCCATGGCTGGATTGGCTCACCATTAATCTTGCAGCTGCATTCTAAACCACCTATGGTTTCCAGATGCTCTCCAAAGCCTACCCTACTTAGATTGCATTACATCCAAGTGATGCTCAAAGCATGAATGATTAATCCTGACCATATTGGGACAACAAGGTTCTGACTGCCTCATGAGCCATAACCACTGTTTCTATGAACTCATGTCCCAAGATCTTTTTGGGGGAAACAATTTTTCTGGGAGTTTACTGACAAATGCCTTGGGTTTGGAAGCATTTAATTGGGCTTTCTTTTCTATCTGTTAGACACTGGTTGAGCCATTTCCAGTTTGGAAATGCATACCAGAATGTCATCAGAGCCATTGGGCAGCATACAAATAAAATAAATAAACAAATATCATCCTACACAACACAACAGTTGCTCCCCTCCAATGGTTTCATCCAGCATGGTGAGAAAAGGCATGGAGGAGAATATTTAACCCTGGGACAACCAAAGGAACCAGGAAGACCTCTTTTTTCATCCCTATCCTGACAAACTTCATCCACTAAAGTGATTGACACCATTTCTATTCCATTATTGGATCTCAAAATAATTACTTTTCTCAAAGTTGCAATTGAGTGTCATCATTTTCCCAATAAAGTTGAATATGGGAGCGAATATGCTCAAACATTTATGGATCAGGAAAGGCTATTTCAGGCACCAACTGGAAATCTTTTATGGAACATATTACTGAATATACTGAATATGGGGGAGTTACAAAAGTTCCTTCTATGGTGGAATCACCATTCCACCATAGAAGGAACCTTTGTAATGTAATCAAAAAGAGGAAGGAGGAGAATTCTTTGAGAAAAAAAGATATGATAGCTATTTCAGGGTGACTTAAGGGGTGACTTAAATATAATTTAATTAATTAGGATGGATTTTTTTTTAAAAAAATGATATATGTACTGTTAGAAAGCTTTAAGTTAGTTTTGTATGTATAAAATGAGTCCTTTATGTAATGCTGAATAATATTCTAAAGTTGGCAAAATATTACAGACTAGATTTGAAATTATGAATGATATATTATTCCCCACAAGAAGGAGAAGCTGAGATGGTTAAAATGATTCTTTTATCCAAATAAGAGAATGTATTTAATTTTGGCTCTAGTTTGAAATTGCTTCTGGATTTTGTGCTTTGCAGTTTTTGTAAACTAGACAGGCTTATTATAGAAATGCTTGTATTTGCTGTGGTTGTAATGTTACTTCAACAGTGCCAAAGAGAGTCAGAAGTTGGTGTCTTTTTCTTTTTTTCTCCCATTACACGATACCCCCTCTTTTTCCCTTCCTCTTATTTTTCCATGTTTCTTTTTCTTTGTATTTTATACTTTGATAAATTAATTAAAAAGTTAAATTGAAAAAAAAGAAAGAAGGAAGAGGGTTGCCACTGCCTGAGTTACTGCTGGTTCTGTCACTGGAAAAATCTGAATAAATCCCATTCAAAATCAAAATTATTGAGGGGCTGAGGAGGAGTATAGACATATAATAAGAACATATGCTTATCTCACTTTCATGTAGTTCACATGAATTTCATGTATTCTTATAAAAATTAAGACAAAAGAGAAATATACATTAAGATATCAAGCTATTGTTACTTAAATTCCAAAAGTTGGTAGAGAAATACCATAGATCCAGAAACTTTACAAGAAGCATATATTTTGAGGGGGGAATCACATTATCACAGAGTAAAATTGCTTTCTCTTCAATAGAGGGCAGAAGGAATCTCAGCTATAGGTGAGAATGTCAATTAGGATAACAGAGTTGGATTGTTGCGACATTGCATTTTAAGTACAGTTACATCACAAATTCATCCGTTCTAATATCTAAGGTTTTCTTCTAAAACAAAAGTAAAAACTTTCAACCGCCCCTTTATAGATTTTTTTTTCCTTTCAATCATGTCTGATTCTCAGTGATTACCTCGGCAAGTCCTGGCAATTTTCTTGGAAAGGTTTTTTTTTAATAAATATTTTATTTTTATTTTTGAACAAACACAAAGAGACAAAACACACAAAAAAGCAAGGTTTTTAAGAAATGGTTTACAATTGCCTCCTTCCTAGAGCTGAGAGAAAGTAACTAGCCCAAGACCCCTAGCTGCCTTTATGCCTAAGGCAAGACTAGAATTCACTGCCTCCCACTTTCTAGCCTGATGCTTTAATTGCTATACCAAATTGGTTCTCTCCTTATGGATATCAAAAGAGAAATATTGTCAGCCTCGTGGACCACCCAATCACAACTAGATGATTTTATATCTAAGTACATTGACAAAATCTTGAAAAACTGAAAGTACACATTCCTCCCACATTTTCTTTACAAACAAAGAAATGTCTCATCTAAGCTTCTTGATCTTCCCACTATCCAGCTGCAGGATATGTTGTTTCCTATATTGACAATTCAGCATGCTCAATTTTCAAAGCTGTTTTCCATATACCATTACAAATATTGAACAAAAACAAGCAATCTTAGTGTTCACTCAGGCTCATTACAATGACAATATAGCTAGATCAGAAAAAAAGCCAATGCTTTAAACACTTAACATTTTTTGATAAAGAAGGAAAGAAAAGAGATATCTATGAAAATCTTTTCAGTTTGAAGGCTTTGTACAATGCTTTTTTAACTTCCTTATTTCTCAGACTGTAGACCATAGGGTTCAGCATAGGAGTGATTATCCCGTATAGCATGGAAATTATTCTGTCTTGTATGCCTGAATAAGAAGAGGTGGGACGAGCATAGGTAGCAATGGTGGCCCCGTAGAAAAGACTTACAACAATCAAATGAGAACCACAGGTGGAAAAAGCTTTGTGCCTCCCCTCAGTGGAAGGCATGCGCAGGATGGTAGAAATTATGTAGATGTAAGAGATCAAGGTAACCAGAAAAGCCCCACTTCCTATAATACCAGCAACAAGAAGAACAACAATTTCAGCAAAGTAAGTAGAAGAACAAGAGAGAGCCATCACAGGATGAAGATCACAGAAATATTGGTTGAGCTTCTTAGATCCACAGAAAGACAACCTAAAAGTCAATGAGGTGTGAATCATAGAATTAATTAAGCCCAATAGCCAAATTACAGCCATGAGTTGAATGCACCATTCTTTATTCATTATATTAGTATAATGTAAAGGACTACATATTGCCACATAGCGGTCATAAGCCATCACTGCAAGCAAGAAGATTTCAGTGCCCACCATATCAATCAGGAAGAAGAGTTGCAGCACGCAGCCAACAAATGATATTTTCTTGTCCTTTGACAAGAATATCTGGAGCATCTTTGGTACAATGACAGTTGGACAAAGGATGTCCAGCAGTGATAAATTACTCAGGAAGAAATACATTGGAGTTTGGAGGTGAGCATCTGTTCCTATGGCCGTGAGAATAGCGCCGTTCCCTGCCAGGGTGGTCAAGTAGATCAGCAGAATCACCACAAAGAGGGTAGTCTGTACTTCAGGGAGATCAGACAGTTCAGTCAAGTAGAAGTCCATCAACACAGTTGTGTTGCTTTTCTCCATCTTTCTGGCAATCAGAGTGAGCTGCAGGAGTACCTAAAATAAGACAACGCAAAAGAGGTTGGTTAAAAGAATACATATTTCTGAATTTTAGGGTATAGCAGAGATGCAGATTATCACCTACGTTTCTTCCATATATATCTGCAGACTACAGAGGGTAGTTGACAATTGGATGCTGGGAATAAGTCCACAATTGGGGGGAACACTATACAAGTAGACAGATAGTGTCTCTTTCTCTTTGTAAGTAGGATCAGTGTTAAATGTTATTACCTATTTTTATGAATGATGATGCCTTTGGAGGCTTTAGTAATCCAGAACCCCTCATCCCTTCATGGTCAGTGATCAAGCATGAAGGAGTTAGAAATCATCTCTAGTTTTTCACTCCCTTTCTGTCATTTCTTTTTCCTTTTCTGTGATTACTTAGATTATAAAAATCAGCATAAATGGTTAGTACTATAAAAATATTAACATAGGAGGAACAGATGAAGAATAGATCATTATTAAATTATAACTTTTGTGTTTAAAAGAGGCTTTAGTCACGATCTAAATTAACAAAACAGCATTGATAAAAGTAGTTATGGCTATAGACTATGAAACTAATATCTGACTGCAAATATTCAACCTAGAAATCCATTGAATGCAAATTCTTAATCCAGATTTAGTTCAGGAATGCATAAGAGAGTCAAATTGCTGCAGCAGGTTAGCTTAGAATTGCTCTTGTAATTCTATAAGGTACTTATCAGAAGGAGTGGATTAGTTTTATGACACTCCTACTAGCCTAGGATATACAAAGAAACCTTTTATACTACAAAATCTCTATTACTAGCAGACATAAATCAGTTACGGGTGTTTCTTTTTTCAAAACCACAAAGTTAAATGGGTTTCAATTCACCAAAAATGACATGAAGTATTAATACCACTTTATAATGCCTTGGTAAGGTCATACTTGGAATACTGCATTCAGTTCTGGCCGCCACAATGTAGAAAAGTTGTGAAGACTCTGGAAAGAGTGCAGAGAAGAGCAACAAAGATGATTAGGGGACTGGAGACTAAAACATATGAAGAAGGGTTGCAGGAACTGGGTATGTCTGGTTTAATAGAAAGAAGAACTAGGGGAGACATGATAGCAGTGTTCCAATATCTCAGGGGTTGCCACAAAGAAGAGGGAGTCAAACTATGCTCCAAGGCACCTGAGGGTAGAACAAGAAGCAATGGGTGGAAACTAATGAAGGAGAGAAGCAACTTAGAACTGAGGGGAAATTTCCTGACAGTTATGACAATTAATCAGTGGAACAGCTTTCCTCCAGAGGTTGTGAATGCCGCCACACTGCAAGTCTTTAAGAAGAGGTTAGATAGCCATCTGTCTGCAACGGTATAGGGTTTCCTGCCTAGGCAGAGGGTTGGAGTAGAAGACCTCCAAGGTCCCTTCCAACTCTGCTATTGTATTGTATTAATATAGTGCAAAACTATATTTTCAAAGCTGTTATTAAGCCTCCTGTAAAATCCCTTAAATTAAACCTTCCCATTCTGTAGTTGGAGATAAAATATTAAGAAATAAAAATGTCCTAAGGTTATCAGTTGAGATTTTGCCAGAGCTATGAATAAAATCTAGTATCTTCTGACATTGACTCAGGGCAAGTAATTCATTAAAGATAAAACTGTAGACAAAATAGACCCACTCATTTTCATCTGTGGGCCTCCAAGTGGATTGTGCTGCAGTCTTAATATTTCACCATATGTCCATAAGAAAAATCCTGCACATCAAGGGGGGCACCTGAACATGGAAGATGACTTTAGATAATGTCTAACGGAAAAAAATTATTCTTCCAATAAAGTGAAGTCACTTGCCTTTATTGTTTGTTCTGTCTGTAACAACACAGTAACCACAGCATGAAGAATTTATGTGGAGTCAAGCAAAATACATGCATGGCTACTCAGGCATCACATTAACGATCATTGCTCCAATCATCAAAGTAAAGTCTTTGCTACCTCTTCCTTTTTATCAAATGCACATGTCAGCGTTAAGACAAAGAGTCTATTGAGGGACTCAAAGTTCCCCAAGGAATTTGATACCAGTTCGATTTGAGTCTCCTTGGAACAGAAGTTCAATTTGGTGGGGTTTTTTTTTAATACAACAGCATCAAAGTAGGAAGAGTGACTTTACACTACTGTTAATCTCTGAGAAGTAAATTAAAAAGGGACTTCCTGCCAAGAAAGTACAAATGGTATTGGATTATTCGTGATATCCATCTCCCATTTGTAGTAACTCAAAGAAGTAAACTTATTCGAGCGAACTTTGTACTTTTTTATTTTGTTTGCAATTGGGTCTGTTCAAAAGGTTATTTCTGTTGTGCAGCTCTAATCCATATCAAGCATCCTGTGTGTATATGTGACAATTTCTGTATATAGGTTTTAAATCTCCAGTTGTGAAAAGGGCACAAATGTGATAAAATAAGATCTTACCTATTATTGTTATATCCCCGTCTCTTGTCTTTAAAGGAAATTATATCTTTTTCATGGTAAACCAGGGTATGGACATTGTTAACCATTATAACAGAAAGACGATTATGTTCTGAGCTATTGTTCTGTGGCTTGCACAATTGCAATTTCTGCTATGCCTTCTAAATGGATAAAGGCTGGCACTCCCCATCACATCCCAATATTCAGACAATCTATTTCTGTCTTTCTTGATTTAAAAATAATATCTGGATTATTTTATATTTATCTATTGATTTTTTTAATAAGGAATATTGGTCTCTATGGACCAAATCACCTCACAAGCTAGCTTTGTATAGCAAAATGAGATGGGGGAGGTCTATTGACATCGCTATCAACTCCTACAGGAAATGTGGAAAACAAATCTAACAAATAGGTGTGAGGTTTTTTGTTTGTTGGTTTTTGAATGAGTTGAAACTGCTGCTGGTGTGGTCCATCAGAAGAGGCAAACAACAGAAAATTGGGAACCACAAGTGGAAAATGCTTTTCTCCTGCCCTCAGCAGAGTGCATGCGTAAGATAGATGAAATTATATAGATGTAAGACATCAGGGTAACAAGAAAAGCACCACCCCCTAAAGTGCCAGCCACAAGGAGGAGGACAAGCTCAGGTAGATACATGAAAGAGTGGGGGAAGGGATGTCACAGTAATATTGATTATGTTAGATTGGAGGCTTGGCAATTAACAACAGCTCTTTATTGGTAATAACTATGTTCAATCCAGCAACCGCTTTGTCTGACAGCAGCCCTTTTATAGGGAGCTGTCAGACGGCTTGGCCAATCACCTTTGAGTATTTTCCCGCCAGATCAGAGGACCTTGGTGGAACCTACCATACTGGTTATCAGTATGTAACAAATTAACTTTTTAGAGCCAACAGGAAAGTAACATAAAGGTCAGTGGGGTAAAAACCATGGTATTTGTTTACCCTGTTAGCCAGGTCCCAGCTGCCGATTGAGCACATAGTCACTCGCTTATAATATTTGTGTAGTGTGAGGTCCTGTCTATCGCCACATGGTGGTCATGAGCCATCAGTGCAAGCAATAATAATAATAATTCAGGGCCTACCACATAAATCAGGAAGAAGAATTGCAGCATGCAGTCAATAAAGGATATTCTCTTGTCCTCTGACAAGAAGCATTTTTGGCACAGTGACAGTAGGACAAGGGACATCCAGCAAAGCTGAATTACACAGAAAGAAATACATATGAGTTTGGAGGTGAGCATCTGTCACTGTTACTTATAAGAATAGCCCCACTCCCTACCAGAGTGGTGAAGTTGGGCAGTAGAATCACCACAAACAGAGTAAGGTGCAGTGCGTGCAGATTGTCTCTACAGAGGACAATCACAGGTGGTCGGTGAGGCAATAAGGAATGAAAGGAGCTGGAGTTGGGACATTTCAGTACAACAGCTGAGTTCTATACTACAAGTTCTCAAACATGAGAGGCACATTAATCTCAGTTAATCCATAACTTTTTCACCAACCGTGTTAGTCTAGGATGGAAGAGATGTTAATATATCCATTCAAAATCAGAATTTTTGAGGGGCTAAAGAAGAGTATTAACATATAGTGAGAACTTGTTCTAATCTCACTTGCATGAAGTTCACAATTTTCTTAGAAAATTAAGAACAGGAGGGGAAAATGCATTAAGTTAAAAGCCCCAAAAGTGCTTTTTCCAAGAGGCAACTGTACTTTCCTTCATCCAACAAGTGAAATGTCTTCAAAGAAAAACAAGAAAGTCCAGTTACCTCATGAAAAAAGCACCTTTGCATGTCCGGGATGACTGAAAATCTCCATAGACATTAAGTTAAAAGCTGTTGTTATTTAAATTCCAAAAATTGATAGAAGAATACCATGGATCCGTAAACATTAAAACAAACATTTATTTTGAGTAGGGAAAAAAGCACATTTATTATTAAATATTAAAATTCTCTTCTTTTCAATAGACGGAAGGAAGCTCACTACAAGTGAGAATGTCACTTGGAATAACAGAATTGGACTGTTGCAACATTGCATTATAAGTACAGTTACATCACAATTTCATGCATTCTGATATTAAGGCATGGATGGTTCTAAAACAAAAACAAAAAGCTTCAGCCAACCCTTTATCGATTATTTTTTCTTCCTTTCAATCATGTCTGATTCTTAGTGACTGCCTGGACAAGTCCCAGCAATTTTCCTGACAAGGCTTTTCAGAACTGATTTGGCATTGCCTTCTTCTTGGAGCTGAAAAAAAGGTAACCAGCCCAAGGCCACCTAGCTGGCTTTGTACCAAGGCAGGACTAGAATTCACAGCTTCTCAGTTTCTAACCTGATGCCTTAATAATTACACCAAATTATTTCTTTCTTTTACAAATAGAAAAATATTGTCAGCCTCATGGGACAAACCCACAATTAAATGAGTTAATTCTAATTATATTGACAAAATCTTGAAAGTCTGAAAATACATCCCCACCCCAATTTCCTTTACAGCCCAAGAAACAAAGGAGTGTCTTGTCTATGCTTCTTGCCATTTCCCACTATCCATTTGTGGGCTATGATGTCTCTTATCTGACCATTCTCTTGGCAGCTCTCTTTGCCCAGTCTTTTGCCCAAGATCTTTGCCACATACCATTACAAATATTGAACAAAAGCAGGCTATCATAGTGCTTATCTAGGTTTTTTTTTAACAATGATATTATGGCTAAATTAGAGAACAAACAATGCTTTAAACACTTAACACTTTTTGATAATTAAAGAAGGAAAGAAAAGAGATAAATATGAAAATCTTTAAAGTTTGAAGGCTTTGTACAATGCTTTTTTAACTTCCTTATTTCTCAGACTGTAGACCATAGGGTTCAGCATAGGAGTGATTATCCCATATAGCATGGAAATTATTCTGTCTTGTATGCCTGAATAAGAAGAGGTGGGACGAGCATAGGTAGCAATGGTGGCCCCGTAGAAAAGACTTACAACAATCAAATGAGAACCACAGGTGGAAAAAGCTTTGTGCCTCCCCTCAGTGGAAGGCATGCGCAGGATGGTAGAAATTATGTAGATGTAAGAGATCAAGGTAACCAGAAAAGCCCCACTTCCTATAATACCAGCAACAAGAAGAAGAACAATTTCAGCAAGGTAGGTAGAAGAACAAGAGAGAGCCCTCACAGGATGAAGATCACAGAAATATTGGTTGAGCTTCTTAGAGCCACAGAAAGACAACCTAAAAGTCAATGAGGTGTGAATCATAGAATTAATTAAGCCCAATAGCCAAATTACAGCCATGAGTTGAATGCACCATTCTTTATTCATTATATTAGTATAATGTAAAGGACTACATATTGCCACATAGCGGTCATAAGCCATCACTGCAAGCAAGAAGATTTCAGTGCCCACCATATCAATCAGGAAGAAGAGTTGCAGCACGCAGCCAACAAATGATATTTTCTTGTCCTTTGACAAGAATATCTGGAGCATCTTTGGTACAATGACAGTTGGACAAAGGATGTCCAGCAATGATAAATTACTCAGGAAGAAGTACATTGGAGTTTGGAGGTGAGCATCTGTTCCTATGGCCATGAGAATAGCCCCATTCCCTGCCAGGGTGGTCAAGTAGATCAGCAGAATCACCACAAAGAGGGCAGTCTGTACTTCAGGGAGATCAGACAGTTCAGTCAAGTAGAAGTCCATCAACACAGTTGTGTTGCTTTTCTCCATCTTTCTGGCAATCAGACTGAGCTGCAGGAGTACCTAAAATAAGATAACACAAAAGAGGTTTGTTAATAGAATACATATTTCTGAATTTTAGGGTATAGCAGAGATGCAGATTATCACCTACGTTTCTTCCATATATATCTGCAGACTACAGAGGGTAGTTGACAATTGGATGTTGGGAATAAGTCCACAATGGAACAGAAAACTATATAAGTGGACAGATAGTGTCTCTTTATCTTTGTAATTAGGGCTAATGATCAATGTTACATTTTATTACCTCTTACTATGGGTCATGATGCCATTGGAGGCTTTAGTAGTCCACTCCCTTTCTATCATCTTTTCTCTTTTTCTGTGATTACTTAGACTATAATATTTATATATATAAAAGTTACAGTACTATTTAAATATTAACGTAAGATCAAGAAATAAAGAGCAGAACATTATTAAATTACATCATTATGTTTAAAATAGACTTAGTCAATATCTAAATTAACAAACCAACATTGATAAAAAATAGTTGTAGGGTAAATATTATGAATGTAATATTTGATTGCATATATTCAATCTTTAAATCCATTGGTTGCAAATTCTTAATTCGAATTTAGTTCAGGAATGCATAAGAGAGTCAAATTGCTCCAAAAGGTTATTTTAGAATTGCTCTTGTTATTCAGTAACGTTCCTATCAGAAGCGGCAAATTAGATTTGTGAAACTCCTACTAGTCTACCATCTGTAAACATTTTACCCTTCAAAATCTCTATTGCTAG
Source organism: Thamnophis sirtalis (assembly GCF_051295495.1). Classification (NCBI taxonomy): domain Eukaryota; kingdom Metazoa; phylum Chordata; class Lepidosauria; order Squamata; family Natricidae; genus Thamnophis; species Thamnophis sirtalis. The sequence continues at coordinate 64,634,348 of NW_028261381.1, read as the reverse complement.
CAGGCATGAATAAGTTACGGGTGCTTCATTTTTCAAAAACATAAAGCTAAATGGGTTTCAATTCACCAATGATAACAATACAGTGCAAAACTATAATGTTTTCAAGGCTGTTATTAAGCCTCCTGAAAAATCCCTTAAATTAAACCTTCCCATTCTGCAGTTGGAGGTTAAACATTAAGAAATCAAAATATCCTAAGGTTATCAGATGAGATTTTGTCAAAGCTATGGATAAAATCTACTTTGTTCTGACAGTGACTCAGGAGAAGTAATTCATTAAAGAATAGAACTGCAGACAAAATCCACTCATTTTCATCTGTTGGCCTCCAGGTGGATTGGGTGGCAGTCTGCATATTTCACCATATATCCATAAGGAAAATCCTGCACATCAAGAGAGTACCTGAACATGGAAGTTGACTTTAGATAATGTCTAATGGCAAAAAATTATTCTTCCAATGAAAATGAAGTCACTTGCCTTTCTTGTTTCTCTTGTCTGTATCAACACACCACCTTGATGGTAAGGTAACTGTGTTCCATGTGCCTTCGGTGTATAGTCATGCTGGCCACATGACCACAGAGACTTCTTCGGACAGTGCTGGTTCTTTGGCTTTGAAACAGAGATGAGCACTGCCCCCTAAAGTCGGGAACAACTAGCACATATGTGCGAGAGGAACCTTTACGTTTACCTTATCAATGCAGTAACCACAGCATGAAGAATTTATCTTGAATCAAGCAAAATACATGCATGGCTACTCAGGTATCACATTGGCTATCATTGCTCCTATCATCAAAATAAAATCTTTGCTATTCTTCCTTTTTAAACAAATGCAAATGACAGCATTAAGACAGAGACTATTGAGGGACTCCAAAGTCTCCAAGGAATTTGATACCAGTTGGATTTGAGTTTCATTGGAGCAGAAGTGCACTCAGACAAAATCTTTTTGAAACACAACAGCATCAAATTAGAAAAAGTTACTTTACAATGCTATTAATCATAAGAAACAATCTCCTTTGAGTTAAAAGGGACTTTCTGCAGGAAAGTACAAATAGTACTGAAATATTAATGATATCCATCTCCAAGTTAACTCAAAGAATTACACTTATTCAAGCAAACCTACCACTTATTTCCTTGGATTTCTTCAAAAGGTTATCACTGTTGTGCATCTTGATCCCTTCCAGTCGGGTTTCAGGCCTGGTTACTCCACCGAAACTGCTTTGGTCGCACTGACCGATGATCTCTGGCGGGCCAGGGATAGAGGATTTTCCTCTATCCTGGTGCTTCTTGACCTCTCAGCGGCCTTCGATACCATCAACCATGGTATCCTTCTGCGAAGACTGGGGGAGGTGGGAGTGGGAGGCACCATTTTACGGTGGTTCTCCTCTTACCTCTCTGACAGGTCACAGTCAGTGTTGGTTGGAGGACAGAGGTTGACCCCTAGGCCCCTCAAATATGGGGTGCCGCAGAGCTCGGTCCTGCCCCCCCCTCCTATTTAACATCTACATGAAGCCTATTGGTGAGATCATTCACCGGCACGGGATCAAGTACCACCAATATGCGGATGATACTCAATTGTATCTGTCCGCCCCATGCCAACTCAGCGAAGCAGTGGAAGTGATGTGCCAGTGCCTGGAGGCTGTTAGGGTCTGGATGGGAGTAAACAAGTTGGCACTCAATCCAGACAATACCGAGTGGCTTTTGATGCTTCCTCCCATGGATAGTCTGGATTTTCCATCTATTAGCCTGGCGGGGTGAACGTTTACACCGCTCAGAGAGGGTCCGCAACTTGGGTGTCCTCCTGGATCCGCAGCTAACTTTAGAACATCATTTGTCGGCTGTGACCAGGGGGGCTTTTGCCCAGGTTCGCCTGGTGCACCAGTTGCGACCCTATCTGGACCGGGAGGCACTTCAAATGGTCACTCATGCCCTCGTCATCTCAAAGCTCGATTACTGCAACACACTCTTCATGGGGCTGCCCTTGAAGAGTGTTCGGAGACTGCAGTTGGTCCAGAATGCAGCTGCACGAGCAATATCGGGTGTACCTCAGTACACCCTTGTTACACCTATCCTCCGCGAGCTGCACTGGCTCCCTATTAGTCTCTGGACGCGCTACAAAGTGCTGGTGATTAACTTTAAAGCCCTACATGGCATTGGACCTGGATATCTGAGAGACCGTTTCCTGCTACACACTTCCCAACGTCCGATAAGAACCCACAGGCTAGGCCTCCTCCAGGTGCCGGACAATACTGGACAATACTGATTGGTGACCACTCGGGGGAGAGCCTTTTCTGTAGCTGCTCCGGCTCTGTGGAATGAGCTACCAGCAGAGATCCAGACCCTCCCCACCCTCGTGGCCTTCCAAAAAGCCACCAAAATCTGGTTGTTCTGGCAGGCCTGGGGTTGCTGATTTTCTAATCAGGTTCAACCCCCAGTTAAACCAAATGTATGTGTTTTTTAAATTGTTTGTATTGTTTGTATTCTTCCCCTATGTGTTATTTTATTTCATTTCGTATTTGTAAGCCGCACGGAGTCCCCCGGGATTGGGCGGCATATAAACCCATTAAATTGCTAAATTGTGAAATTGCGAATTGCAGCTCCAATCCATATCAAACATCCTGTGTGTATATGTGACAATTTCTATATCTAGGTTTTAAATCTCCAGTTGTGAACAGGATACAAACATGGTAAAATAAAATCTTACCTATTATTTTCATATTCCCATCTCTTGTCTTCAAAGGAAAGTGTCTGCTACTGTGGTCCTTCATATATTGTATCTTTCATTTTTGCAAATGTAACACAGAAAACTATTTATCAATACCATTTCCTCCGTACATTCTCTGCATTTCTGGCATGGCTCCAAACCACTGGAAATTGGTCCAGAGCAGTGGTGGGATTCATTTACCTTTGCTACCAGTTCACAAATGTGAGCGTGCTCATGCAGGTAACACAGGGGGTGGGCCGAGCCTCCAGTAGCCACTGCTACTGGTTTGCCTGAACCAGTAAGAACCAGCTCAATATCACCTCTGGTCCAGAGTTGCAGAAACTGAAAATGTCACTTCTTTTGAGAAGTTTTGCTGGACTTCAGAGCAGGTTTACTCAAAGGAAGCCAGTCATTTTTTCCCCATGGGAGTTGAGCAATCTATAGACTCAACATTTGTAAACTGAATTCTCTTATTCCAGTCTGCAGTCAATAAGCTTTCTTACAAATCGAGTTCCTGATGACCTCCTAAACATGTCCATGTTGTTTTCCTGGAAACACCATGAAAGTAGTTTATCACAGTCTTCTTCCATGTTTTGATTTCATTTGAATTTTTTCTTTACCACTTAGTCTAGCCCCCTTGCTCTGAGATATTCTGATAGCCTCCCCTCCAATTATTAATCCCATGTATGTTTACCTAGGTATCCTATCCATGGCGGTGCAGTGGTTAGCATGCAATATTGCAGGCTGTTCCTGCCCATTGCCAGGAGTTTGATCCTGACTATTTCAAGATTGACTCAGCCTTCCACCCTTCTAAGGTCAGTAAAATGAGAACTCAGATTGCTGGGGATAATATGCTGATTCTGTAAACCTCCTAAAGAGTGCTGTATGGCACTATGAAGTGGTATATAAGTCTAAGTGCTATTGCTATTGAGGTCAGTCAAGGTCAATCTAATATTGGACAATCCAGTGTCATCTATAGTGGCATATACATATAAAACTGATAGTGGAAAAATATGGCATACATCTTTTCCAATTGGGACATGTAAAACTCACATAGTTTAATGTGTGCATAAGAAATGCAGTAGATATAAATTTATGTTCTATATGTTTATTCTGCAACAATCCTCAAAAGAGAATACATTAGATTATAACATTTCAAAGTTTAAAATTTGAACAAACTTAGTATTAAAATGGACACACAACCAAGCATAATTTATAGCAAATCTCCCCAGTATGTTTTCCAAATCAGCACTGAAAAGAAAAGAAAAATAGTAAAGTTGCTGAATGACTTTCTTGAAAGTCTTGAATAAGGTGCTCTGTCATATAGTTGTGGTCTCAAGATTGATGTTACCTTCTTTCCAATAACATTTTAATCTTCTCTCATGGTTGCCATTGTGAAATAATCATATCAGTGAAAGGGGATGGAGAAAAGCAACCATATCAGCCTGAAGGTAGGAGAGGCCCAAGTAGTCTACTCTTTGAGGCAAAATAAAACTTCCTCTTTTCCCAATTTTCTTTCAATTGTTCAAAGGCCCAAATGATCCTACAGAAGCTTTTGACTTTTTTTCATCCAAGAAGAGGGGGAGGGGTAGTGCTTACATCTTGCTACCTAAGAAAGTAATTGTTAGTAAAATTGGCAAGCTTGATAAAAAATTTCCACCAGAAAAGGCCACAAAACAATTTACCAAAATGTTGCAAGAAAGTAAATCATATTCTGATAACATTTGAGTAGAGGGGATCCCAAACTCAACCACTCAAACAAACCTTTTGCATATTAAATGCTTTGATCAAAGCCCTTTTAACTTCCTTATTCCTCAGGCTGTAGATCATTGGGTTGATCATGGGAGTAAGAATCCCATATAGCATTGAAACAATTCTGTCTTTCTTGGGTGAGTAAGTGGAAGTGGGCCGGACGTACGTCGCAATGGTTGTCCCATAGAAAAGGCAAACGACAGCCAAGTGGGAACCACAAGTGGAAAATGCTTTTCTCCTGCCCTCAGCAGAGTGCATGCGTAAGATAGCTGAAATTATATAAATATAAGAGATCAGAGTAACGAGAAAAGCACCACCCCCTAAAACGCCAGCGACAAGGAGTTGGACAAGCTCAGGGAGATATGTGGAAGAGCAAGAAAGTGCCATAATTGGAGGGATGTCACAGTAATATTGATTAACTTTATTGGGCCCACAGAAGGATAATGTAAAGGTCATTGAGGTGTGAATCATAGAATTTGTGAAGCCTGTTAGCCACGTCCCAGCTGCCAGTTGAACACATAGTCGCATGCTCATAATATTTGTGTAGTGTAGAGGGCTACATATCGCCACATAGCGATCATAAGCCATGAGGGCAAGCAAAAAAATTTCAGTGCCCACCACATAAATCAGAAAGAAGAGTTGCAGAATGCAGCCAACAAATGATATTCTCTTGTCCTCTGATAAGAACATGTGGAGCATTTTTGGCACAGTGACAGTTGGACAAAGGACATCCAGCAAAGATAAATTGCATAGAAAGAAATACATGGGGGTCTGGAGGTGAGCATCTGTTGCTGTTGCTATAAGGATAGCTCCATTCCCTGCCAGAGTGGTCAGGTAGGTGAGCAGAATCACCACAAATAGAGAAATGTGCACTGCAGGGAGATCAGACAGTTCAGTCAAGTAGAAATCCTTTACGCCTGAGTTATTAGCCATTTTCATGCCAAGGAGCTTGAAGCAGAGATATCTAAAAAGAATGAAAAAAATGTAATTAAAGCATATCTTGTGTGCCCAACCTTTTCTTTTTATTTTTGCTATAGTTGGCTGAGAATCTTGACGCTGTTTCTCATTGAGTTATTTTTTTAAAAATCAAAATCAATTTCAAACCAAAGTTTGAGACACAGCAAAAATGTTATGGAGACCAACAAGGAGAATTATAAGTATAATGTACGGCTGGCTATACTTCTTCTATATATCTTGTGCCTGATGGTAGAAGTGCAAAGAGACACTGACTAGGGTGTGAATCATCTCTGAGTACCTTCCTTACTCTGCTAAAGCAGCGAGATCTGGCGATGTCATCCAGTGGTGTTAAAAGAAATTAAAAGAAAATTCCAACATAGTTGTGGAGGAAAGAAACTTAGCCTTTATGTAGGACCAGCTTTGAGACCAGAAAGTACTTTACAGTGAGACCTACAATGTCCTTTGATGAAAGGATATATGGAAGGCAAAAGATATTTCATACCTGTGGTGGGTTCCGGATCTCATTGCAACCTTTATGGTGCAGTGGTGCCAGGCGCTCACCACATACATGGCGCAGCACGCACGTAGCGCACGCATGCGTACTTACCACCCGTGACGCTCCAGCTTCTTGGCTCCATGTGCGGAAGCCCTGATCAGCTCACATACAGGTAAGGAGGATGGGCAGGCAGGTGGGCCCTCTGGATCACCGTACCAGAATGGTACCTGGTGGTCCCAGCAGGCACCAGTACGCCCGTAGCGAGGCATAGCGATCATATCCCACCACTGGTTCATACTAAAACTCTCTGACCACTCAGTTCAAATCATATAGGGCTCAGTTGCATTCAGTGTCTAGCACAGGGACCGGCAACCTTTGGATGTATAGGAGTTGTGGGTGGCCAAGAGCCTCTAATCAGGTCAAGATGAGGATGATGCTGTGTAATAAGTTAAATCAGGGGTTTTGATTTTCTCTTCCATGCATTTTGGGAAGCATGTATTTGGGGGTTTTTTCCTTATAAATTATATGCAACCTGGTTTAGATGTATTTCCCATCTCAAAATGTCAAGAAATCATTCCATTGATAACTCTAGTCTGAGGCAATTCTGTGAACTGAAGTGGGGGGGAAGGGAAATAAAGTCTACTGAAGACTCTGACCATTCTTCCCTTTTCTCTACTAAATCAAAACAGAAACACAGCCTTAATTTGCAATATGCCCATCAGAATGAATTGTAAAGCAAGGAATATATTCCAAAACACAGAATGGAATCAACCTCATCTTTCATCATACACCTTCCTCCCCCCCACACACAGACACACATACACACACATGAAAGACTGCATATATCTCACAAAATGATTTTTGCAATACTTGATTTTTCTGGAAAAAGTTGGAGTCTGCGATTTTCACGTTGATGTTCCTTTTTTGATCTGCAAACATGGAATGTTGTATGCATGAAGTATGAACTTTGAATTGTTAATGCCAATTGTCATTAGTTAATCCCATTTATCAGAAATGCTGATTTGCCATAAAGCCTTAATAAACACTGGGGAAAGTTGTAATTGCCAATAAAAATTCAGTTAAAATACAGGGAAACGTAACTTTTATTTTTGAAAAGTCTCTTCTGGCATTAGAAAAGAACTAAGGCACTTCCACGTTGATTCCTATGCTACAAAATCAACACATTCATGCTTTAATAGATTCAATATTAATAAATAATGGTTTTGTATTATAACAAACATGTACTTCTTTGCCATTAATCCTATTTATACCCAACTTTTTCTCGATCTTTTAGCCAACTTTCTTAGTTTTTTCAGGTTCTGAGCAGACAAAAATGCCTCACCTACAAAGCATCTGAGCTTGAATAGCGGATATTTTCTAACATTTCTAAACACAATTTACAGGCTTTGTAGCACTCATTCTGACATTACATAGCATATTTTAATATTAAAGCAGCAACATTTTATCGTAATGTAAAATCAACAGAGACAATTTGAATTTAATCCAAAATCAATTACAGACTTTTTCATACATTCAACTAAGATCGCATCAGGTGTCTTTTACTACATTTTTATGAATGTATAAATATGTTCTGGTAACTGTGTGGTACAGATGAACTAAAAAGACCAAACTATTTGGCATAGATTTAATATTTATAGCCTGAGATTAATTCTAGTGAAATTCAGGATGAGTCCAAGACAAGGTTGAAGAAGAAGAATAAAATCAAAAAACATTTCAAACTTACAAAAGAAAATAGGATGAGAATTTGGAACTAATCCAGAGTTCAGAGCAACTGGGATCTATTAATTATATTCTATTAAGACTTGGCTCTCATTTTTGCTGAAGCAAACGGATACATTTCCTTACCTTGTTCACTTAGCTGAACATCTTAAGCCCCCAAACAGAATTGCTATCGAGAATGTGATTATTATTCCAGAAAATATAATGCATATTTCAAATAAATAAATATACACAATGCAAATTTCAAATATCTGATGCTAAAGGGTAAATTGCCCACTGCCCGTGTACCTGAAGTGTAATGTGACAGCAGTTTTCAGTTCTCCAGCTTATTTCAATTTATTAAAGGTACAGAAAAACCTATTTGATAAAGAGATCTTCTAGCTTTAAACAAGAGAACACTAAGATAACATTGTTTAAAAATGATGCAGTGATGAAATCCTGCTTTATATTTTGCATCTTATGTACTATAAAAGGAAAAGCCCCTCAAAGGAATAGAACTAGGGAGAATCTGGATACTATCTAGGTTGTATGCAAGTATTGTATATATAATCCGTACTGAAGATAGCATCTGGGGATCTGGGCCTTTGAGAAAATTAAAAAGCAAGCTACTGTTTTAAAACTTGCTAGCCTAATAAATCATATTAACAAACACCCAGTCCTGTTGCACCAGTGTGAACAAGTTGCACATTGCTTTGGCCCTGCAATATGTATGTCTACATGTTGGTCCTAAAATCAGAAAAAAATTAGTTTTTCAACATGGCACTTGCTCATTGGAAGATGGAAGAGTTCAGGTTAAGAGAACTGTAATGTTTTCTCTGAAGGAATCTTATTCAGAAGCTGATGAACTACTGGAAATGTTGCAGGCAAAGTAACTAAGGAATTCAGTTCCAAACTGTTGCAGACATGTGGTTTCAGCCTGGCTCCTTCAAAGCTGCAGAGCAGAACTGCTAAAAAAACATTTCTTGCTCCTGAAAATCATATGAAAATCATACTTATGAAAAAGTAAGGGCTACTGCTAGACTTAACAGATCAGTGCATTGCTTTGTATTACTAGCAGTGCTACTGATGTCCTTGTTCAAAAATGTTATGAAGCATGCTTATACTTGCAGATGTTACAGGCATGCAAGTCAAACCTATCTATGTGACACTGAACCATGGGTATTTAAAGAAAATCTGATACCCCAAAGATTTATTTCAGGTTTTGATCAAAATAAGATAGCAACTAGGCAATACAGAATTAATTATGGAATTATCAGGTGCTTTTATTTTATAAGGGTAAGCTAAAAAATTAATTGTCTATAAAATATTTATCAAATTGAGCATATAAAGTTACTCAATAGATGAATCCATGCTATGAAAGAAATACTAGTGACAGCTATACAACTAAAATCTATAAAGCCAGAAAATAAATAAATAAATAAATAAATAAATAAATAAATAAATAAATAAATGTGTGTGTGTGTGTGTGTGTGTGTGTGTGTGTGTTTTTAATTTGTGCTGATAAATAATATATATATATATTCGGAGCAGATCGCAGCGGCAAGAGGATCCGCTCCGCCTCTATCGCCCCCTCCTCCGCTCCAGAGAAGCCAGCTGGAGCGAGGGGGCAATAGAAGCAGAGCAGATCGCAGCAGCAAGAGGATCCGCTCCGCTTCTATCGCCCCCTCCTCCGCTCCAGAGAAGCCGGCTGGAGCGAGTCTCCACGCGCCCCACTTCCCTCACCGGACTTTCCAGCAATAGAGGACAGCATACCGCTCCCGCCGCTTTCTCCCAGAGCTCCGGCAGGCCTTGCGGAGTGCCAAAAAGGGGAGGGGCTTCTTGGAACACCCCACCCCCACCCCTCTTCGCCCTTTCCTCCTGGGGCTGCTGGCTGGGAGACGGAACCAGGGCTGCAAACACCCTTCCCCACCCCTCTTCGCCTTTCGCCTCTGCAGTTCCTCCTCGCCCCCCACCTCCTCCATCCCCAAGTCTGTGTCTGCCAGGCGTCTCACGTTTACACCTGCCATAAACGCGAGACACCTGGCGGACACAGCGGGGGGACGGAGGAGGCGGAGGGGGGTGAGGTGGCAGCCGGCGAAGAAAGGGGAGAGGAGGAGGAGGAAAGGAAGAGGGGAGCAGGATGGGGGGGAGAGGGCTGCCCCTCTCTTCTCAAACAAACAAGGCTCCCCTCCCTGCGTCTGCTCCTTCCCTCTCTTCTCAAGCAAACTCTCTCTCAAATTGAGAGAGAGTTTGTTTGAGTGAAGTTAAGAAAGAAACACACACACACACACACAGACAATAAAAACAAATGACAATTACTTAAATTACAAATAAATTGAATTCCTCCCCCCTGCCCCCTCCCTCTGACCCACATACCTTCCAGCTACACCAAAATTCCAGATTCGGTCTAGCTAGGCTCCAGGGCCGGGCAGGCTAGGATAGTGGCTCCTAGAGCCACCACGTGCCCTCTGCAGGAAGAGGCCCGAGAATTATGGGCCTCATTTGCATACTAATTTTTTGCTTTTTAACCCTGGGTTAACCCTTAAAAGGCAAAAAAAAAAAACCTTATGTAAAGGAGGCCCCGAGTTCTCTGGCCTCCTCCTATACTTAAACACTATGTACACTTCAAATCACTGTGAGTTGAAGTCTGGTAGCAACTAGCTTGGCCTTAATTATTTTAGAAAAAATCTTTAAAATTCCTTCCTTTTCCTGAGGAGACTGGTGAGGCCCCGCCTCCCCTGCCTCTAGTGAGTGCACGTCCCTGATCAGTGACGTGCAGTAAGGTTTATGCCTGGTGAGGCTCAGCTGGGCATCCTTTTGCGAAGCAGGGCAGCATTCGGCCTCGGCGGTGGGGGGGGGGAATTTGCATCGCGGGAGCCGCCAAGCGCCCGGGTCTGCAGCAAAGGCGCTTGGCGGCTCCCACGATGCAAATTCCCCCCCCCACCGCCGAGGCCGAACGCTGCCCTGCTTCGCAAAAGGAGGAGCGACTCCTTCCCTCCTAGTCCCCCTGTGGGTGGCTGGAAATGTCCGTGCATTTCAGCCAGCCACAAAACGCTTAGCCGGGGGTTTCCTTAAGAGCCAGACGGGAGAAGCCCTCGCTTCTTTCTTGTGGAGACGGGCACTTTGCATCGCGGGAGCTGCCAAGCGCCTTTACTGCAGACCTGGGTGCTTGGCGGCTCCCACGATTCAAAGTGCCCCGCTGCCCACCCGCTGACCCGGCCTGCGGCTGCTGCTTCTCCAAGTCCACCGCTGGAAGTCTCGGATCGCCTCTGGGGGAAGGCTGAGTGAGCTCCGCTTCTCACCTAGCCTTCCCCCAGAGGCGATCCGAGACTTCCAGCGGCGGAGCCTGGAGTACATTTACTATAGCATCTGATTGATGGATCCCCCTTTTTTTCTTTACCCTTTCCACATGCACCAAGAAAACAAATACTAATGGAATGTGAATTTCTTTGCTGGGCCTCCTTCATTGACTCTTCTTCATTCCTTCTTGCCTGGTACATAGGTGGACCAGAAACAAAGCATTGGTTTTACAGTGATTTTTTTGATCTAGAAAGAATGGCAGAGCTTTTGCCAATTTCACCTGTTGTTTTTTAAGCTCATTTTATTCCATCAGTGAACCAGCAGAGTCCCTGCTTCTCACTTTCTACCAGGAAAGTTGTAAAAAGGGAGAAAAGATAAGAAAAGTCCAATGTTTCACCAGACTACCAGAGAAAGAAATAAAAGACAATGTTCACTTCAGAAGGGGATAAGCAACTCAGCAGCCCAGGAAAAACTGGGCACGGATAACTGGAAGGAAGTATAGCCTCCCCTCCAATTATTAATCCCATGTATGTTTACCTAGGTATCCTATCCATGGTGGCGCAGTGGTTAGCATGCAATATTGCAGGCTGTTCCTGCCCATTGCCAGGAGTTTGATCCTGACCAGTTCAAGATTGACTCAGCCTTCCACCCTTCTAAGGTCAGTAAAATGAGAACTCAGATTGCTGGGGATAATATGCTGATTCTGTAAACCTCCTAAAGAGTGCTGTATGGCACTATGAAGTGGTATATAAGTCTAAGTGCTATTGCTATTGAGGTCAGTCAAGGTCAATCTAATATTGGACAATCCAGTGTCATCTATAGTGGCATATACATATAAAACTGATAGTGGAAAAATATGGCATACATCTTTTCCAATTGGGACATGTAAAACTCACATAGTTTAATGTGTGCATAAGAAATGCAGTAGATATAAATTTATGCTCCTATATGTTTATTCTGCAACAATCCTCAAAAGAGAATACATTAGATTATAACATTTCAAAGTTTAAAATTTGAACAAACTTAGTATTAAAATGGACACACAACCAAGCATAATTTATAGCAAATCTCCCCAGTATGTTTTCCAAATCAGCACTGAAAAGAAAAGAAAAATAGTAAAGTTGCTGAATGACTTTCTTGAAAGTCTTGAATAAGGTGCTCTGTCATATGGTTGTGGTCTCAAGATTGATGTTACCTTCTTTCCAATATCATTTTCATCTTCTCTCATGGTTGCCATTGTGAAATAATCATATCGGTGAATGGGGATGGAGAAAAGCAACCATATCAGCCTGAAGGTAGGAGAGGCCCAAGTAGTCTACTCTTTGAGGCAAAATAAAACTTCCCCTTTTCCCAATTTTCTTTCAATTGTTCAAAGGCCCTACTGAAGCTTTTGACTTTTTTTCATCCAAGAAGAGGGGGAGAGGGTAGTGCTTACATCTTGCTACCTAAGAAAGTGATTGTTATTAAAACTTGCCAGATTGATACAAATTTTCCACCAGAAAAGGCTACCAAACAATTTACCAAAATGTTGCAAGAAAGTAAATCATATTCTGATAACATTTGAGTAGAAGGGATCCCAAACTCAACCACTCAAACAAACCTTTTGCATATTAAATGCTTTGATCAAAGCCCTTTTAACTTCCTTATTCCTCAGGCTGTAGATCATTGGGTTGATCATGGGAGTAAGAATTCCATATAGCATTGAAACAATTCTGTCTTTCTTGGGTGAGTAAGTGGAAGTGGGCCGGACGTATGTCACAATGGTTGTCCCATAGAAAAGGCAAACAACAGCCAAATGGGAACCACAAGTGGAAAATGCTTTTCTCCTGCCCTCAGCAGAGTGCATGCGTAAGATAGCTGAAATTATATAGATATAAGAAATCAGGGTAACGAGAAAAGCACCACCCCCTGAAATGCCAGCCACAAGGAGGAGGACAAGCTCAGGGAGATATGTGGAAGAGCAAGAATGTGCCATAATTGGAGGGATGTCACAGTAATATTGATTAACTTTATTGGGCCCACAGAAGGATAATGTAAAGGTCATTGAGGTGTGAATCATAGAATTTGTGAAGCCTGTTAGCCACGTCCCAGCTGCCAGTTGAACACATAGTCGCTTGCTCATAATATTTGTGTAGTGTAGAGGGCTACATATCGCCACATAGCGATCATAAGCCATGAGGGCAAGCAAAAAAATTTCAGTGCCCACCACATAAATCAGAAAGAAGAGTTGCAGAATGCAGCCAACAAATGATATTCTCTTGTCCTCTGACAAGAACATGTGGAGCATTTTTGGCACAGTGACAGTTGGACAAAGGACATCCAGCAAAGATAAATTGCATAGAAAGAAATACATGGGGGTCTGGAGGTGAGCATCTGTTGCTGTTGCTATAAGGATAGCTCCATTCCCTGCCAGAGTGGTCAGGTAGGCGAGCAGAATCACCACAAATAGAGAAATGTGCACTGCAGGGAGATCAGACAGTTCAGTCAAGTAGAAATCCTTTACGCCTGTGTTATTAGCCATTTTCATGCCAAGGAGCTTGAAGCAATCTAAAAAGAATGAAAAAAATGTAATTAAAGCATATCTTGTGTGCTCAACCTTTTCTTTTTATTTTTGCTATAGTTGGCTGAGAATCTTGACGTTGTTTCTCATTGAGTTATTTTTAAAAAAAATCAAAATCAATTTCAAACCAAAGTTTGAGACAGACAAAGAGGTTATGGAGTCCAACAAGGGGAATTATCAGTATAATGTTCGGCTGGCTATACTTCTTCTATATGTCTTCTGCCTGATGGTAGAAGTGCAAAGAGACACTGACTAGGGTGTGAATCATCTCTGAGTACCTTCCTTACTCTGCTAAAGCAGCGAGATCTGGCGATGTCATCCAGTGGTGTTAAAAGAAATTAAAAGAAAATTCCAACATAGTTGTGGAGGAAAGAAACTTAGCCTTTAAGTAGGACCAGCTTTGAGACCAGAAAGTACTACAGTGAGACCTACAATGTCCTTTGATGAAAGGATATATGGAAGGCAAAAGATAGTTCATACCAGTGGTGGGTTCCGGATCTCATTGCAACCTTTATGGTGCAACGGTGCCAGGCGCTCACCACATGCATGGCGCAGCATGCACGTAGCGCACGCATGCGTACTTACCACCCGTGATGCTCCAGCTTCTTGGCTCCGTGTGCAGAAGCCCTGATCAGCTCACATACAGGTAAGAAGGATGGGCAGGCAGGTGGGCCCTCCGGATCACCGTACCAGAACGGTACCTGGTGGTCCCAGCAGGCACCAGTACGCCCGTAGCAAGGCATAGCGGTCATATCCCACCACTGGTTCATACTAAAACTCTCTGACCTCTCAGTTCAAATCATATAGGGCTCAGTTGCATTCAGTGTGTAGCACAGGGACCGGCAACCTTTGGATGTATAGGAGTTGTGGGTGGCCAAGAGCCTCTAATCAGGTCAAGATGAGGATGATGCTGTGTAATAAGTTAAATCAGGGTTTTTGATTTTCTCTTCCATGCATTTTGGGAAGCATGTATTTGGGGGGTTTTTCCTTATAAATTATATGCCACCTGATTTAGATGTATTTCCCATCTCAAAATGTCAAGAAATCATTCCATTGATAACTCTAGTCTGAGGCAATTCTGTGAACTGAAGTGGGGGGGAAGGGAAATAAAGTCTACTGAAGACTGACCATTCTTCCCTTTTCTCTACTAAATCAAAACAGAAGCACAGCCTTAATTTGCAATACGTCCAACAGGATGAATTGTAAAGCAAGGAATATATTCCAAAACACAGAAGGGAATCAACCTCATCTTTCACCATACACCTTCCTCCCCCAACACACACACATACACACAAATGAAAGACTGCATATATCTCACAAAATGATTTTTGCAATACTTGATTTTTCTGGAAAAAGTTGGAGTCTGCGATTTTCACGTTGATGTTCCTTTTTTGATCTGCAAACATGGAATGTTGTATGCATGAAGTATGAACTTTGAATTGTTAATGCCAATTGTCATTAGTTAATCCCATTTATCAGAAATGCTGATTTGCCATAAAGCCTTAATAAACACTGGAGAAAGTTGTAATTGCCAATAAAAATTCAGTTAAAATACAGGGAAACGTAACTATTATTTTTGAAAAGTCTCTTCTGGCATTAGAAAAGAACTAAGGCACTTCCACGTTGATTCCTATGCTACAAAATCAACACATTCATGCTTTAATAGATTCAATATTAATAAATAATGGTTTTGTATTATAACAAACATGTACTTCTTTGCCATTAATCCTATTTATACCCAACTTTTTCTCGATCTTTTAGCCAACTTTCTTAGTTTTTTCAGGTTCTGAGCAGACAAAAATGCCTCACCTACAAAGCATCTGAGCTTGAATAGCGGATATTTTCTAACATTTCTAAACACAATTTACAGGCTTTGTAGCACTCATTCTGACATTACATAGCATATTTTAATATTAAAGCAGCAGCATTTTATCGTAATGTAAAATCAACAGAGACAATTTGAATTTAATCCAAAATCAATTACAGACTTTTTCATACATTCAACTAAGATCGCATCAGGTGTCTTTTACTACATTTTTATGAATGTATAAATGTGTTCTGGTAACTGTATGGTACAGATGAACTAAAAAGACCAAACTATTTGGCATAGATTTAATATTTATAGCCTGAGATTCTAGTGAAATTCAGGATGAGTCCAAGACAAGGTTGAAGAAGAAGAATAAAATCAAAAAACATTTCAAACTTACAAAAGAAAATAGGATGAGAATTTGGAACTAATCCAGAGTTCAGAGCAACTGGGATCTATTAATTATATTCTATTAAGACTTGGCTCTCATTTTTGCTGAAGCAAACGGATACATTTCCTTACCTTGTTCACTTAGCTCAACATCTTAAGCCCCCAAACAGAATTGCTATCGAGAATGTGATTATTATTCCAGAAAATATAATGCATATTTCAAATAAATAAATATACACAATGCAAATTTCAAATATCTGATGCTAAAGGGTAAATTGCCCACTGCCCGTGTACCTGAAATGTAATGTGACAGCAGTTTTCAGTTCTCCAGCTTATTTCAATTTATTAAAGGTACAGAAAAACCTATTTGATAAAGAGATCTTCTAGCTTTAAACAAGAGAACACTAAGATAACATTGTTTAAAAATGATGCAGTGATGAAATCCTGCTTTATATTTTGCATCTTATGTACTATAAAAGGAAAAGCCCCTCAAAGGAATAGAACTAGGGAGAATCTGGATACTATCTAGGTTGTATGCAAGTATTGTATATATAATCCGTACTGAAGATAGCATCTGGGGATCTGGGCCTTTGAGAAAATTAAAAAGCAAGCTACTGTTTTAAAACTTGCTAAACCATCTGGTGAATTGAAGTATTCTTTGGTATCAAGAGAATCTCAAAATCTTCAGTGGAGTACAGTTTAGGAATTAGTTTGAGCCATAACGACAATCAAACTATCAATGCATTGATTTCTGGAAACGTTTTTTCTTTCTTTCAGTATAATAATAATACTTTATTTGTCAGTGCACAACATATGTACCATGAGATTGGTTGAGCTCCCTCAGTGCACACGCACCCAACACAACGCAACTCACAGTGAAGACAAAAAGTTCCTAGCCTAATAAATCATATTAACAAACACCTAGTCCTGTTGCACCAGTGTGAATAAGTTGCACATTGCTTTGGCCCTGCAATATGTATGTCTACATGTTGGTCCTAAAATCAGGACAAAATTAGTTTTTCAACATGGCAATTGCTCATTGGAAGATGGAAGAGTTCAGGTTAAGAGAACTGTAATGTTTTCTCTGAAGGAATCTTATTCAGAAGCTGATGAACTACTGGAAATGCTGCAGGCAAAGTAACTAAGGAATTCAGTTCTAAACTGTTGCAGACATGTGCTTTCAGCCTGGCTCCTTCAAAGCTGCAGATCAGAACTGCTAAAGAAACATTTCTTGCTCCTGAAAATCATATGAAAATCATACTTATGAAAAAGTAAGGGCTACTCCTAGACTTAACAGATCAGTGCATTGCTTTGTACTGTAGTGCTACTGATGTCCTTGTTCAAAAATGTTATGAAGCATGCTTATACTTGCAGGTGTTACAGGCATGCAAGTCAAACCCATCTATGTGACACTGAACCATAGGTATTTAAAGACAATCTGATACCCCAAAGATTTATTTCAGGTTTTGATCAAAATAAGAGAGCAACTAGGCAATACAGAATTAATTATGGAATTATCAGGTGCTTTTATTTTATAAGGGTAAGCTATAAAATTAATTGTCTATAAAATATTTATCAAATTAAGCATATAAAGTTACTCAATAGATGAATCCATGCTATGAAAGAAATACTAGTGATAGCTATAAAACTAAAATCTATAAAGCCAGAATATGTATGTATATGTATATATATACATATACATACATATGTATATATATACATATACATACATGTACTATGAAACCCTATAAAATTTGTTAAAAGTAGTATATGTGCTCACAAAGAGTTCCATCAGTGCATAAACTGATCCTCAACATTTTAACCAAAATATGATGAAAAATATGCCATATGCAGATAAGCTGCCCTCATTTTTCATAGAATTTTATTTAAAAATTGGAAGGTCAGCTTATCTGCAGATGGACTTATAACATGAGTATATATCCTAGTTTTATGGTTTTGTGGTGTTCCATGAAGACTTTGATGACTTATTGAACAGGTATAAATGTTTGATTAGATCAGAATAAGCACTTGAGTACTGAAAATTAAAAAAAGAAGTTTCTAAATTAGAATTGGGATTAAATGGAACATGGGAGAACTTATAGCAGAAAGTGCCCCAGTTTACTTTGGCTTTGTACATATACTATATCATTACCAGGAGAGGATATAGTTTTTAATGATGCATTTGGGTTTCAGGTTTTATTAAATCCAGGCGTTAAGGGAAGTTTCCAAGAAGCAAGAGAAGGAAATGGACTAGAAAGAATAGTCAAGTACTAACCAGCAGCAGAGAGTTGATGAAAACTGTAACCTGGTATTAAAAGAAAAGGACAGCAGGTAAACTGGCTAGTCTCCTCCATTCCTTTAGGTTATACTCTTACCAATTCAAAGTGATGGGGAAGGTGATTGTTTTAATCTAAATGTCCTGTTCTTTAAGGGAATATCACTTGTGGGTAATAAGGTACTCTGTTTAATCATGAATGAATGGGTTGATCTAGTGCATATCACAAGACTTATCCATATTTAAGCAGCTTGTATTCCATGAAAATGAAACTACCTTCAGAAATCTGTTTCTGGATTTTTGCCTCTTCCTTTGTTTTGACCATAGTGATGGCCTGGGGGGTTCTGCCTGGAGTACATTTACTATAGCATCTGATTGATGGATCCCCCTTTTTTTCTTTACCCTTCCCACATGCACCAAGAAAACAAATACTAATGGCATGTGAATTTCTTTGCTGGGCCTCCTTCATTGATTCTTCTTCATTCCTTCTTGCCTGGTACATTGGTGGACCAGAAACAAAGCATTGGTTTTACAGTGATTTTTTTTATCTAGAAAGAATGGCAGAGCTTTTGCCAATTTCACCTGTTGTTTTTTAAGCTCATTTTATTCCATCAGTGAACCAGCAGAGTCCCTGCTTCTCACTTTCTACCAGTAAAGTGGTAAAAAGGGAGAAAAGATAAGAAAAGTCCAATGTTTCACCAGACTACCAGAGAAAGAAATAAAAGACAATGTTCACTTCAGAAGGGGATAAGCAACTCAGCAGCTCAGGAAAAACTGGGCACGGATAACTGGAAGGAAGTATTAATTTCCTGCCACAGTACTCATCCTAAATAAATAAGTAGGGCATCTCATCACCCAACATCTAGTACATCTTTGGTACCTGAATGTGTCCTGTGGTGGAATCTTTGGGCATCCTGATCAGGAACAGCAATGAAGGTAAGAGCATATCACATCATTGGTCCTGTGAGAAAACCAGTCTGAATTTCTGCAGTTGCTATATGGCTGTCCATGTGGGTGATGTGGGTGACACACCAATATGGTTTTTAAAAGTATCAGCTAGAACTTGGGGCTTTGTATTAGGCCTAGTGTTAGTGATGATCACTGAAGGCTGGTTGATGGGACAGAACTAAAATATTGGTTACATTTGATCCATGAGTCCCAGTCCTCAGATCCTCATTCATATATTCCCCTGTCCATCCATTATTATAATATCCTCACCTGTCGTCATCCCACCCCTCGACTCTGCCTTCCTCACACACACACACACCTCCACTTGTCATCTCTGTGACAGCCACCACCATATTTTCATTCAACCACGTAATATTTTCCTCTAATATATACCCCTCCCCAATTGTTTTCACCAGAGACACTCAGCATGAGGGAAGTAAGACTACAATAAAAGGATCTGTCAAACCACTAACACTCTGATAGCTTTCCTAAATACACGCATTTAACAGCTGCAATCCTTCCTCAACCACCAAACCTCCAGGTTTGATTAAAATAGAAGCAATATCAAATTCTAATCAAATGTGTGACTAGCAGCTTCTGTACTGTACAACAGTTGAAACTGAGACATTAACAAATGTAAGAAAGATAGGAAAAAGTTCAGCACCACAGACCCTATATGTACTTGGTATAGGCCCAGACGTTATCTGCCCACTACATGCTTCATCAGGGTCCAGGTTGACAACATACAACATTGTTTAGTCTGGCTTCTCTCTCGTTAGCATGAGTCCATCCTCCTGTATTCCTGTGTCCAAAGTTTCCTTGATAACTTCTATACCAGTCTTAGTGGGACTACCACCAGTAACACTAACAATCTTTGTGTCACTCATATCAGCACTGCTCTGCAAGGTCAGCTGCCCAATCTATTATGCCAGTGATGGGAAAAGTCTCCCTACTATCATTGACAGACATGTCCAAAGCAGGGCCAGCCAAGCCAGGGTCTCATGCAGAATCTCATATAGAGAACCAGATCCATTTTCCACTACTCATCCCCATTATTTTTTTTGGCCATCATTTGATGCTTCTATGGCACAGAGACAAAGGTAAATCTTACTACATTGGGCTCTGCCTTGGATTTCCTCCATATCTGGTCTCCAAGCTCTCACAGACTCCAGTTCCAGATCAGCTCCAATCTCCAGCCAACTTTCCAGCCAATTTTGCCAACTCCATCATCCTTTCAATTGTCTCCAGCTATTCCGACTTTGTGGCCTGCTTTCCTGGTGCATAATGCTCACTATCACTGATGACACCTTTCATTGAACAAAAATCCTTGAATCTCTTTACCTGGATGCACTGTTCGGATTTACTGCTTCTTCCATCCCATTCACCCCCAGTGAGTAAACAACCTGGACCACAATCTTTGTGATAACTCTCCAGCCCCAATCTTATATTTTCATACCTACAATTTGTCATTCAGATTAAAGCCAGCATGAGATGACTAAAAGCTCTCAAACTTTTTAAAAAAATAACAAGTCAGGGGAGATCTGGGAATTTATTGCCAATCATCTGAATGTCTGTGCTACATTTGGTGATATGTTAATCAAATAAAAAATACTAGGCTCATGAAGAAAAAAAACATATCATGGATTCATATCAGTAAATCCTACTTTACAAATGCCTTAGTTTTTCCATGTATAGATGCTAGCACGAACGTAAACACGACCGTGTTTTTCCCACAAACCAGGAAAGAAGTCATGTAGAAAATAATTAAAGTGCATGGGAACTGAACACTTTGCACACAAGAAAAGGCTACAGTGTCTAGTAAAAAGATAGCTGACCTGGTTGTGTATATCCACGCTTGACCTAAATAAAGTTGTCCATTTTATTTCCTGTCTCAAAAGGCACATAACAAGACTGAGAAGATATTTAAAACAGCTGAAAGAAAACAGTTCTTCCCATAGTGCATAATTAACCGGTTGTATTTGTTATTAGAAAAGTTGATGATGATCTCTAATTTTAATAGCTTTCAAAAAGAGAGATTAATAAACTCATGGAGGGAAGATTTATCAAAGATTATTGGTCATGAAGACTCAAAGAAACCTCTGGTAGAATGGAGCATACCTCCAAATAGTATTTGCAAGAAAACAACAGTAGGAGGGTGGTAGATCTCCAACTCCATGTATCAGCACTCTAGATCAGTGTTTTTCAACCTTTTTTGTGCAAAGGCACACTTTTTTCATGAAAAAAATCACGAGGCACACCACCATTAGAAAATGTTTAAAAAATTAACTCTGTGCCTATATTGACTATATATATATTTTTTTTCCCACGGCACACCTTACACTATGTCACGGCACACTAGTGTGCCACGGCACAGTGGTTGAAAAACACTGCTCTAGATACATCTGGTTGGCCACCATAAGAAATAAAAATGTTGGTTGGAGAAGGACCTTGGATTCAAAGAGTTTGGTTCAGAGGTGGGATGCTCCCAGTTGGTCCGGGTTCAGCCAAACTGGTAGTGGCATTTTTTCTTGAGTCACAGAACCAGCAGTGACCCAGGCTTGCCACAGCCCCGAACTGGTTCCCTTGCCAACGTTGATGTCACTGCCATGTCATTTTGTAGTGACTGCACGTGCGCAGTTCACTGTAAATTGTTCTGCGCATGCATGAAGAGCAATTTACTTTGAACTGCGCATGTGTATGTAACGCAAAATGCATGCGAAGTGAACCAATAGTAAAACTCCTTGTTTGGTTGTTCTTAATTTCTTACGCACATAAGGACTCAAGTGTGTTGTTGCAGGTGTAGAGAGGACTTGGGCAATACAAATGAAGAGCAGAATCATTAAACCAAAGTGGTCATAATGCACAAGGTAGGCATCTTTCTCTTTTCCCAGAACATCATTTTCAGATGAGCATTAACTCCAGAGAAGTAGCAGCTGCCTTTTTCTCATTTAAACTAATGTCTTTGAAGCTAAGTTGATTTTTAATGATACACCAAGGAGCCAATTTGCTAGAACTTTCAAACTTCTTGCATAAGTTTCATAATGGCAAGGTGGCAAGCGCAAACTTTTTAATCGTGCCCAGAAGGACTTATTAAGTTAGCTGGGAGCTGACACTGTCACTGAAGAGACAGGTCAACTACAGTCAGCTGATCATCTCAAATCCAGAGGTATAAACACCCAGAAGAGCAAATCCCTGGGAAGGTGATTTCAGTTTTGCTCCCAGAATTGGGACCATTAGGTGAAGCCGTGTAAAGTCTCTATGGGATCATTCCTAGCAGCTAAGGAGGGAGTTCAAGAACATCTGAGCAACTAGAGAAAAATCCCTAGGAGAAATTTATAACAAGAATCTTAATTATACAACCTTTTACTATAAAAAATTACACCTCTAAGTATTGCTCTATCAAATAAAGTTGAAGGAATAAAAGTTGATTGTAGCCATACATTTCCATCATCCTAGTCTGTGCTTCTAATTTTTTCTATCCCCCCCCCCAGCCCAGCCCAGATCCAAAGAGTGATGTTAAAAAATAGATCACTTTAATTGGGAGCGTCATCTACAAAGCATCTGTATGCAGATTAAAATATGGTGCTTAAGTGGCAGATGTTCTGAGAAAAAAAGACATTAATTTACCATCCTTAAAATTGAAACATCAATTATATCCTCATAAAGTTGGGAACAGAGCCTCCCAGTATGATAATATATAAATAAAAAATCTCCACCCTGCAGAGAAAATACCAAGCACTTTCTGACCACAGTTAGCTTGAGTTGTAGGCAGTTTTGCTGGCTAACTTTGCATCTTGCATTGTGACATGACTATCATCAACCTTTCCAATTGGCTGAGTTTGAACAAATTGCTAATATAAAAGCAATCAAACTACATTGTGGTTTAATGTAAACCCATAAGCCCAAATAGCCATTTGCATTTGCATAATATGGTAGGGCAAATTCAAGTCATTGGAACCCAGAGGCCTGATGTCTGTGAGATCTGACAAAAGACCAACACACAATATTTTATCACTAACCTATGTTAAGACATTGCTTGTTGGTCTCTCACCTGAAGTCTAGCATGACATTGATTTAATAAAACCTGGCTAGAAAAGTTAATATGAGATCAACTCTCCTCCCTGTCCATGGACATAAACATGGAGGGCTGTAGTAGACAGACAATAAGGTTGCTTGTTGCAAGGTGGGCTTCAAAAATTTCCGCAACAGCTTCTCTGCCAGTTGCTGGGCGGGTGTGGCCTAGTCCATGGCAGGGGGGCATTTTTGCCCTCCTCAGGCTCCGGAGGCTTTCCTCAAGCCTCTGGGAGGCAAAAACTTCCTCCCCCAGGCTCCAGAGGCCCTCCAGAGGCTGGAAACGGGCCTTCCGGAACTTCAGCGAGGCCTGTTTTCCCCCTCCCCAAGCCTCTGTGCAGACCCTGCCCTTACCTGACATCCAAAATGGGCCCGACTCCTGGGAGGGAAGGGGTAGGGTTAGAGGGGCAGGGCGGGGCAGGCAGAGCCAGCCAGTGGTGGGAATTGGATGTTCTCCAAACTGGCCATAACATTAGCTACGGGTTCTCCTGAACCTGGATGAACCCATAGCCCACCCCTGGGTTATTGTCTCTTCTCCCTCTTCTCCCACTATATTTCATATCTATCTTCTGGCGTCCAGGCAATACTTTAATTTTTTGATCCAGAAAACCTCAGCTTTTTAATCAACAAAGGCATAAAGCTAGTAGACTATGAAATACAAGAGCTTCAATCCCAAATCCTCTTATTCAGCTCTAAGGCCTGTTAACAATGAATTGCACCTAAGATTATTCTCAGTAGACACATACAGATTTGTACAGTTCAGCCCCTTAAACAACGTGGGCCAATTCCCAGGCAGCTAAAGTTAATGGTCCAATACCAAACCAGTTCATCACAAAACCAAGAAACAGATGGAAAATATTTCTCCCACCCAAAAGCCAGCAGTTTCCAACATTTGTACCAAGAAGAAGAAAAAAGGATTATGAAGATTATGAATCTTATATTTCCCTGTAAAGAAGACTTGCATTTGATATACAACAGTCTGTAATTTGGGGCCACCCACTCTCTCTCTCTCAGCCCAATTCATTTTACAGGGTAGTTGTAGCGGAGAAATTAGGAGGAGGAAGGATACTAGATATATTTATGTAATTATCTATTATTTATTTATTATTTCCCACCTTTAATATGAGTTGGACTGAGAGAAAGTGACCGGTCCAAGGTCACCAGGCTGGGACTAAGGCAGAAGTGGGCTCCTACCGGTTCGGACCGGTTCGGCCGAGTAGGTAGTAACTTGGCCTGCCATGCCCCCAAACTGGTCCTCTCGGCGGCACCATAGGCGCAACCATCTTGTTTTTTGCTTCTGCAAAAGAAGCATTTTTAGTACTGCGCATGCGCACGCACACTCACGTAAAGCACGTCCCTGAGCGAACCAGCAGTAGCAGCAGCCAGAACCCACCCCTGGACTAAGGCTAGACTAGAATTCACAGTCTCCTGCCTTCTGAGTCAGCACTCTATACACCAAACTGAGTTTCAATATGGCTCTCAATATCTCAAGAAAATATGTTCACTGCTTTGAGCTACATATAGAAATAATAAAAGGGGGAAATTAAATAACCTACCTATTGCAGTTTTTGTAACTTTGGAAATCTATCCTTGCAATTTCTTACCTAACCCAATAAATAGAAGTTTAACAGATTACCGCTAGTGGTAAATGGTAAAGTGAATAAGGATTGGGCAAGTCTTCCACAGATTTCCAGGTGCATGTTTAAATTAATAAAGTGTTTTGGAAAAAACAACACTAGCAACAATTCTGACTTTTTGTAAACAGCTGAAATAATCATGAGAATGGGCCATCCTTTAAAAAAAAAAAGCCTGCCCTAGAAAACTTGCAATCCACCGACAGAAATAAGAGCAACAAGAGAGAACAATAATTGAATGTGGGGAGAAAGAGTGAAAAATCATTTGCATGGGGAAATACAATTATATTATTTAGACTTAGTTTCTGAAAGGGGTGAAGACTACCGACTTAAATCAAAGACTTCACAAGTGAAAGCCTTTTTTTAAGTGAGGTGTACTTCTAAGGAATAGTTATTACCAGCTCATAAATCCTATCTCCCTTTCTCTTAAATCACCAGAAACATTGCACTACTATAATAGATGGATCTTGAGTGACATCTAGTGGTTGTTCAAAGACAATATTTGGTCTTTTTAATCAAAAGAAAGTGGTAATATTTGACCTGTGTTTAGATTTTAAAGCTTGATGTATTAGGGAAGGAAATTGGGTTCATAACACTCCATACTTTTTGGTTTGGATACTTTCTTAATCAAAGATTTATACTATCCATACTTTCTCTTATAACTGCCATACTGAGCACTGAAAATATATTGAATTGTTATCTACTTCTACATATTTTTGCAAATCAGCATTAACAAAACTCATAAAATTTTCAGCTATATTCAGAGATGAGTCAAGTTTCCATTTGTCTTTAGATTTTTCATAAAATATTCCAATTGCCAAATGGATGAATACCAACAGAGCCACCTTCAATGTTCATGAATTATTGGTCATTGCTTTTATTTGTTGTGAGCCAAGGTGGCGCAGTGGTTAAATGCAGCACTGAAGGGTACTTCAGCTGACTGTAGTTCTACAGTTCGGCTGTTCAAATCTCACCGGCTCAGGGTTGACTCAGCCTTCCATCCTTCCGAGTTGGGTAAAATGAGGACCTGGATTGTTGTTGGGGGCAATATGCTGACTCTGTAAACCGCTTAGAGAGGGCTGAAAGCCCTATGAAGCGGTATATAAGTCTAACTGCTATTGCTATTGCTATTGTATTTTTCCACTAAGAGCTCAAAGCAAAATACTGTATATAGCACTTCATCCTCCAGTTTATCTCAACAACCATCCTGTAAAGTCAATCTGAGAAATACTGAATACATTTTCATGATTGTAGGTGGACTTTGGGCTTCCCCAGTTCTAACCTGAACATTTGCTCACATCAGTGACAAGTTGGAAAGGTTGTCAGTTGGATTGTTCGCTTTAAAAAGAGAGAGACAGAAGTTTGAGTTTGGACTAGCTGTGTACATTCTGACTATGAATCTCCATCTGGAAATTGAAACTAAGTTGGTGGTGCACACTCATATTCTACATGGCCATTTCCAAGACATTAGACTACCCAATGTCTTTGCACATTTTCCTTTCCAACCTGTTAAAAAGATTGCATAACAGACACTTCACCTTTTTTGATTTAGTGTGTGAGGTTTGAACTCAGTCCCAACCCTTGTAAAATATACTCCGGAACATAAGCAGAATGCTGAAAGTATACTGAATAATCATATAGAAGAATATCCCATTAAAATTGCTTATAACTTGGTAATCAGGGATGCAAATATCAACTTTTCCCAGTTAATGGATTCTGGCAGGTGCTTGCCAACATCTTGAGAAGAGAGAAATGTAGGCAGGGAGGGAGTTCATTTTTTTCTCTTAAGTACAGGGGCAATGTAACACTGTGATGAAGACTAGGTAATAAACAGACAAGGGACAAGGCATGAATATTTTTCCCTTCACTGATCTTTTGCCATTTGACTCCATGATCAAATAGGCCCCAGGTGTTAAGAGATGTTGCCTATTTGGCCTTTAGAGGGAATCATCAAACTGAAATATTTCCATGAGAAGTGAAGACTTTCCAGTAATTCTCATTACCAAAAATGTCTCTAAGAAGCTTCTATATTAGGGTTGGCCTTGACCTAAACATCCATATGGTTTGCAGGTACTTGACCAGTTCTGTATGCAGATCAAACCTTGATGATGTTACCTAGTTTAGGTAATGAAACGTCTGCAAGGAAACAACCAAGCTCAGAGAGTATTAAGGACCCCTCAGACCAAACCTTCCCATTAGTCCAAGCACTACCTACACCAGTTTCTCAACCTCAGAGATTTTAAGATGGGTGGATAGGCCCAGAGTAGCCCAACCAGCATGCCCACCAGTGGCCAATGGAGCTGGCAGCAGATTCAGACAGTGTGGAGGTTGGGGAGGAACGTGGGCCAGTCCTGGAGTCTGGGAAAAGCTCCGATGTTTGTGTCAGAGGCAGAGAGGGGGCCAATGCCATATCCCAGTTATCAGCTGCCGTCAGAGTCAGATATCAGTGAGGCAGACAAACAGCTGTAGCCTGTTCCCAATGTGCATGCGCAGAGTTGCCAGACGAAGGGAACAGCAAAAGAACAGGCGTCGACTTGGGAGTAAGCCACAGGTGGACGATGAATGACCCCTCCTAGAGGAAATAAAAGAGGAGCAAAAGGGGAGTGGAGTTTGCAGGAGACAATTAGTTCACTTAATTGGTTCATGACTCTCCAAGACTCCTTGTCAAATTTTGCAGATATCAGCCTGTCAGCTCTCCAAGCTAGGTAAGGTCTGTGACTGTATATCCTCCTTTGAAAGACTTTGCTAGATGTGAATGAGAGAAATTCGCAGTAAATTAATAAACATCTTAAGGTTGCTGAAGTTGAGAAACACTATTCTGCTCTACTGAAAATGACATACTGTATACCCAGATTATATTTATTATTTATATCTTATATATGCATTAAGGTGACAAAAGAGAAAGAGACCAATCAAAACTGGCTTTTTTAAACAATATTTAAGCATGTAAAACTAGTTATATGTTAGAAATATGGTCCTATATCTTATTATTTGAAACATATAGTTTTAACACTTTTTTACTTATTAACTACTGCTTACAATGCAGTCTACATTCGGCAACTAAACCCAGTGGCGCTTATTTCCAGGCAAATATGTATTTTTCCTCAGAAAAGTGTAAAAAACAAGAAACTGTGCTTTTTAACTTGGTTAAAGCTGGGCAACTTTCTGAGAACAATTAAAGCTTGAAGTGAGCTTAAGGATATATGTCACCAAAGGAACAGGTGTCAGAAATACATCTATGGGGGTACCTCCAAGAATCTATAATAATGAAGTCAAAAAAACCCTTATCTTTGTGATGTCAGTACAAAAACCCTTTTAAAGGATGCTAGCAGAAAACATTTGAAAATGCTTTGGGATCCAGTGTAGCGCTGTGGCCTCACCTTGTCCAGTTTACCACTCCCTGCAAAAATGTTTGCAGTTTTTTGGTTAGTAAAACTCTCTTGGCATTCAAGCATTCATCCCATAATTATCTGGGAATAAACTATGTCTTGTGTGCTCCTCATTGTCATACATGACCAGGGAGGATATATATATATATTTGGCCCTCCAGAGAATTTCCTTATGTTCAATAGCACATGAGCAGAAAACCAAGCTCTGGTTAAATATTGTGCCAGCGAAACTTATTTATTCTTCTTTCTAATGTAGAGTTTTGCACAATGCAAGTTGTTATTTCTCTCTGGGAAGGAAAGAATATCCTTGAAATTATTCTAAGTAAAGACTTCTGAAAAAAAGGCAAATGACACAGAGCATTTGTGGTTAGTTTAAACCTCTTTTTTTTTCTTCCTTTTTCTCAGCTTGGGGAGGATCTGGCCTGCTGTTTCTTCATTGTACTGTATAGTTAGTGGAATCTAAGCAGTTTTACAAACATAAAAGCTTATTTTAATCGAAATCTTCTTTCACTCCAAAACCTCACTATTGATTCCTTTTTCAGTCCTGACACTATATAGTGGAATGAATACTATATTGTGATAGGTAATTAAGCTGTTTTAAAAGTGATCAAGTACAAATGGAGGCAGTTTAAAACTAGATGGCTATGCCTAATGTTACTTGTTTGGATGAAAGAGCCAAAATAGGACACATCTTCACTCTGTAAATTTTCTTAACTAGATAAGTAACTTCTGAATTCAAGCAAGTACAAAAGCCCATGTGTGCAAGTGTGTTTTTGTGTGTGTTCCTTCAAAGAACTTTTTTTAAAAAATGTCATTTCCCAATAACTACGGTAATGGACAGGTTTACCGTTACAATAGATAGGATGTTTCACAAAGTCAATAATTGATTGTTTCCCCAGAGCTGTGGTTTCTGTCCTATAAATTGCAGGTCTAAGCATTCAGAATCAGCACTCACAGTTTAGTAGAGTTGTGGAATAACATTGGGAATAAATACTATAAACAACACTACATCGTTATATTAGAGTCTCCTGACTATTGGGGCAGTTGTGTCATCTGCTAATTCATTGAAAATGCCACAGTCCACCAACATCTGAAATCAGAACAGGTCTCCAGAGCCTGTTTTTCCATAGAAGAAACCCCTCATTTTTTAGTAAATATACCTCTTTCTCAAAAAGCAAGGTGAGTTTCATATTTTCATTGCAAAAGCATATTATGTGAGCTGGTGTAGCATGGTAGCAAAGAGACTGAGTTAGAAAGAATGAAATTCAATTCAAATATCACCAGTGCCAAGAACTCATTAAATTGTCTTAAGCAATCTCTCTTTCTCTCTCTCTAGTTCAATCCCCTTTCCCATATATCACATTAATTTGCCTTTATAGCTATTCAGATGGATTATAGCTACTTAGTACTGGGAAAGTGCTTTGAATTTTGGAAAGTGTGAAAGAAATGTTGGCTTATGGAAACTCAATGCTACAAAAAATGTCACATCTATGTACCCAGTGTTCATGAGATCGTAGAAATATCTTTCTCACTTAAATGAGCTAATGGGTAGAAGTCATATTATTTATCTAGCTGTTTATTACATCACAGACTATCATATTTTGGGGTTACTATCGTTTATGTATGTTCAGCATTTCTGTTGAAGGCATGTTCAGTGGTATATTTTCCAATTTTCAAGTTGAAAAATTAAGGTACATGGACCTCAGCTATCAGTAGATATCATATCACTTTGTATTGAGTCAATTTGACAGAGTAAGGCATACACACACACAGTCTTTTTTCAAATAACTTTCTTAAGTTTTATGTTTATACAAATAAAAAAATGCAGTCTTCAGAAAGTAAAGAAATATAAAGAAAAAATAGTTTAATACAAAGACAACAAAAATAATATAAAAGGAAGAATAGAGGAAAGAGAAAAATATAAGAATACAGCACAAACAAAATGTAAATAAATAGTTTCCTCCTTTGTATCAACAAAAGTAAGTTTACAACCTATCTTTTTCTCTTAAAATGCAATAATTTCTCAATCCTGTATCACATTTCTTATCAATACACAAATCCTTAATGCCACATCATTCAGTCCTAGTCATCAAAAGTCCATTAAGGGTTACCAGAAAAACATCATATATTTTAATTTTGGTCAAATAAAACAACTTTATATACCTTCCTTTTATTTTTAATATTTAATCCCTTCAAATATTCTGAAACTTGATTGGTTTTTTTTCTTTGTCCCTTCCCACTATCTTAGAAAATGTTAATAGGTCTCTTGTAAATTCAATATAACAAAAATATCCAAGTCACTCTTCTGCTTGGTTGATTGTATGTTCCTTTAATTATTAAAACATCAGGCAATTTCATTTGTATATTCACTATTTCATCTTTTTCCAGATCATTCTTGTGGTTTATCATTATTAAATCCATGTTCAAATCTATTTCAGTCTTATCCACTATAACCTGTTCCTCATCCATACCATCATCCACATCGATGTTAAGGTATTTTGTTCCATTCTTGTTAACAAGTCAAATAGGAGGTTTTTACTTTTAATTGTAAGGTTTATTTCTTTTTTACTACTACTACTACTGGTGAAAAACTTTCAAAAGTCTCATCCTATCATGTTGCTGGGGATTGTTGGGAAGTTTTTTGGAATTCAAAATATGTCACTTTCCTGTGGGAAAGATTAGTTCTATTAATTTGAAAATCCTGTTTCAAGTCAATCTAGACTCTTAGTCCATTTATAACTACAAAAACAACATTAATAATAATCCTTTGATGTTTATTCCCAAAAATTGCAAAGTCCTTAAAATTGAAGTTTAAATTTCTTTCATGAATGATTGAAGAACTAATCCAGTGAATGCCATCAAACTTGCTATTCTAAAAATTATTAATATTTAAAAAATAGTAAAACATTAATTCAAAATTGATTATGAGGCTCAGCCAAATTTTATGTTCATATATAGTAAGATGTATTATGGTTGTAGACATAGATAAAATCCCTCAAATCGCAGCCACTCCACTCAGTTTTGCAGTCTATTCACAATGATCACCTGCTTGGAGTACATGTGTACAATTCCACAATCTCTCCTTTCTCCAGAGAGATTTTACCAGCCAGGATCTATCCTGAAGCCTATGGCTGGCAATCTCAGATGTAATTCTTTCCTCAATCCGTCAGGGATGTCTAGGTCATCATATCATTGCCAGAAATCCACAAACACACAATCCTCATGAGCTGTTGATGGTGGATGTCCTGAAAGGTCAGAAAATAATATATGAGTTATTTTTATTTTCCTCCAGCACAGGAAAGTATGTTGTACTAAATAACATCAGGCAGTGACCAGTCAGCTCAGTGCTGTCCACATTAGAAGTGTGGCAATTTGGTGTTCCTATTGTCTGAGGCCAGTGAGAGTTGATTTCAAACTCCTGGAATTTGCATATTCTTGCTCCATATTGACAGATGAGACCTCAAATAGAATTTCTTCCTGGACTGGCTTAAACTACCATGGGTTCATCTGGATGCCTCTTACATGTAAATTGCTCTACTATTGGATAGCAAACTTTTCCCATTATGATTCTGTAATCTTAAACAGCACTATATTTATGTAAGATGCAAGTTGTAGTACCTATTTCTTTGGAAAACATGTGTCTTTTATTACATCTCAGGGAAATGTATTTATTACATTTCTAGACCACCCATCTCACTTAAGTGACCCTAGGGGGAATTAGAAAATGTAGGCAGATTGAACTGAGAGCAGCATCAAGGCGGAGGCAACAGATGTAATCCAGATAAAGAGAACTTCATTTTTAAGAATGCCTCACTTGTATTCTAGTGTGAAAACTGAAGGTATTTCATTTTAAATCAATTAACAGATTGCAGACTCTGGAAAGAGATGAAGATGGAAACTGCACTCTGGTGGAAGAATTCATTCTCTTGGGTTTCTCAGAATCTCCAGAGCAGGACCCTCCATTGTTTGCTATCTTCCTCACAATCTACATTGTCACCCTGATAGGGAATCTGGGAATGATTATATTAATCAGGATCAGTGCTCCACTTCATACCCCTATGTACTTTTTCCTATGCAGTTTGTCTGTGGCTGACATCTGTTATTCATCGGTTATCACTCCTCGTTTTCTAACCGGTTACAAATCAATTTCCTTTGATGCATGCTTTGCTCAGCTCTACTTTTTTGTTGCCTTGGTGTGCACTGAATGTTTCCTGCTGGCCACAATGGCCTATGATCGTTATGTAGCCATCTGTAATCCCTTGCTCTATTCTACAGTTATGTCCCAAAACATCTGTGCCACATTGGTTGCTGGTTCGGGGTTCCTTGGCTTGACAAATGCCATGCTAACAGTGTGCTTTTTAAGCAGCTTACATTTCTGTGATTCCAACATCATCAGGCATTTCTTCTGTGACACTCCTCCCCTAATAGCACTCGCCTCGGATCATTATGTCACTGAAATGATCATATCACTCCTGGCTGGGTATACCACCCTTGCATCCTTGGTCATCATTCTCCTAACTTATATCTTAATTCTCTCCACCATCCTAAAGATCCGTTCTGCTCAAGGCAGACGTAAGGCCTTTTCTACTTGCACATCTCACCTGACAGCTGTCTCAGTCTTCTATGGGACTCTGATATTTACCTACCTTCGCCCAAATACCAGCTACTCGTTGGGCCAAGATCAGGTGGCCTCTGTCTTCTACACTGTGGTGGTGCCTATGCTGAACCCTATGATCTACTCTCTCCGGAACAAGGAGGTGAAAGAGGCTTTCAAGAAATCAGCTGGAATGAAATGGGGTTGAGGATGAATGTAGAACTACTTCAATGATATTAGCAAATAACAAAAATTGAAATAATTGCAACACAGAAATGAAATGGCAAGAGATTTCCTTATGTTGCTATCTGGTGAACATTGTCTCCAATTATCATGATACAGGTATCTCATTTGTTTAAAAGATAACCATTAACCTGGCATTGCAAAACCATTGAAGGATCTTTAATGTTGTAAAACTTTTCCTGTTAATTATAATGGAAGGGCTAAGTAAGCCATAAACCATGGAAGCCCTCAGTTCCCAAAGTACTGCAAAGTTTGGCAGCAGAAGAATTATTTTTCACAGCAGAATTTTCAGGAGGATAGTATTCCCTTGTATGTATTTTTTAATTTGAGAGTTATATGAGAGTATACCTATGTATGTATGTACATTCATATGTCTTATTTAACTGTCTCCAAATTAAAAATGGACCAGAAGTTCTTACCCTAATCATTGCTCTTATGGCACAATGTTATCAGAGGGTCTTTGTGACCACCAAGTTAAAAATAACGCATCCTGCAGTTGCCAATCAAATCAAAATTGTACACCCATGTTTGTTTCATACATGGTAGATTGTGTCATAAAAGTATGGCACAGGAAACTCTAAACTAAGTAATCCTATGAAATAATCAAGTGTGTTTTTATTTCTTTAAGTTCTAAATTATCCTATAGATCTCAAAACAATTTTCTTGCATGTTTTAAAAATGTCCTTTATTTGATTTAACACCCCCCCAAAAAGAAAAAGACATATCATGCATATTGATATTGTATATTACATTTAAAGAATTATTGTTCAATCAATCAGAATAGAACTGGAAGAGACCTTGGAGGTCTTCTAGTCCAACCTCCCCTCTATACCAGTGATGGTGAGCCTTTTCGCACCGAGTTCAAAAACTAGAACGCACACGCACACACGGACACATATGTGCACGTGCATCAGTGTGCTGTAAACCCAAAGACAAGCTGGCCAGTGTACATGTGCACTCCGGCCACCTGGTTTTCAGGTTTCTGATGCGCACATGTGCACTGGCCAGCTAGTCTTCAGGTTTCCAGTGCTCCAGTGCCACCTTTTGCATGCATACCATAGGTTCACCATCATAACTCTACACTATTTCAGATAGGTGCATGCCCAATCTTTTCTTTAAAACTTCCAGTGATGAAGCACCTATAACTACTTCAAGCAAGCTGATTAATTGTCCTCACATTAGGAAGTTTCTCCTTAATTCCAGGTTGCTTGGTTTTGTTTATAATGGTTCATATTTAAACTTATTCATACATTGTAAGTAATATCAAGTGTTAAGTTCACTGAGAAATTGAGACTATAAATTGCTCTTTCCAATGCCGAAGAACCGTGACTCTTGACAATAAAAACAGCATACAATCCATTGTGCAGCTGTCATTTATTATGTATAGATATGCGATTCAGGAGAATATGGATATAATATTAAAGCCTGTTTCAATGGCAGTATATGAAAGAACATCTTTCCATAATATAAAGACATCACAAAAATATGTGTCTGAATGAAGTATTATTGTTTCATTTTCTACAAAACAGTGATTTATTCATTCTTTTTCAAACACAATGTGTTATAGTAAATCAAAAATAATACATTTTCCAATAAGCTGCAATCTAGGGTGTAAAAAATATTTTTCATACAGAAGATAATGCAACCTCCCATTGTTTAGGCAGAATGGACATCTCCACTTCCTTTTTCCATTCTGTGTTTTGAATTTTTATATTGAATTAATTTATAAATAGGCGACCTTTAACAAAGGAATTTTGTAAAATTTGGGGAGGGGGGAGAGAGGGATTTCATTACAATCAATTTTCCATATCAAATGACAGTATTTCAACCAGCAGGATTCGCCTTTTGCTTTTGTATTAAATAAATCAATCGCACTACAAGTCAAATATTATCTGATCCCTGACTAGTAAAGTCAATTTCATTATTCTTAACCATGGAAGAAGATGTTTTCTAGACCCTATTGGTTAAAATAGCGGATAAGATTTTAATATCTACATTAATCAATCAGATGGAAACATAATATGTTTATTCAAAAAACACCATATCAATGGCTGTCTTTTGCCCTTTGGGTTTACTTTAGTGCTACATCTTTTGAACAAGATGCTGACACATGTATGAAGAAGCTTACTGGGTTAAGAAGTCAAGAGTACCTAAAGATCAACTTACAAGTCTACCACTCTTAGCATTCAGCTCCCACACTGTCTATTAAAGACCTCTAGGGAGTCCAGAAGCAGATCATCAATATCTCAGTCCTGTGCCAATCATCTTTCATGTTCACCCCCATTTCATCCTTGCGATAACAACTCTGCAAGGAAGGCTATGAGAAGAAATCTGAACCAAAATTTCTGTATGAACTGCACTGGCCTAAATTTCCCCAGAAATAAATTTCCTTTTTCTTTACTTTGGGGTACTTTGCTTTGGAGTAATGGCAACTATGGATGCCAGTTGTAATCCTCCTTGAAGGGGAGGTGAAGGAAG
Source organism: Thamnophis sirtalis (assembly GCF_051295495.1). Taxonomy (NCBI): domain Eukaryota; kingdom Metazoa; phylum Chordata; class Lepidosauria; order Squamata; family Natricidae; genus Thamnophis; species Thamnophis sirtalis. Next base: position 64,599,039 of record NW_028261381.1, on the reverse strand, counting down.
GGGAGGCACTTAATTGACCATGAGGAATCTGAAAATTCCTTGTTTGTCCAAAACAAGCTCTCACCTGAATGGCAGCAGACATGACCGTCATTGCTGGCAGTCATGAAGCTGGGACAACCGGGAACCAAGATTGTGCAGGAGAAAAAGAAAAAAAACAGAAGAGAAAAGGCAGAAAAAGCTCAAAGGAAACCATAAAATACAGAAAGATTGGAGGGGGACTCAAATATTTTGAAAGTGACTTCAAGGAGAAATTATTTGTTTATTTGCATTTTTAAATTTATCGGATTGTCTCGGACTTACCAACAGCTGTTTTAAACAGACTGCTTAATATTGGATTTGGGAATAAGAGTGCCATCTACTGGCGAAAGAGAAGTATTGCAACACTACAACAGCAGTATACTCAAAGGAAGTTAACTTAATATTTGCAAATATTAATACACAGAATAGAAACAACAATGGCCTGACCTTAACTCTATTGTGAGAAGACAATCTGAGAAGATTTAATGGTCTTTCTTTTTCCTTTTGAAGAGTTATAAAAGGAATTAATTTGCAAACAGAGAACTTTACTAAAATTGATTATTGGACTAAGGATTAGAAAGGTTAAAAGAACCTAGTGGATTAATGTGGACTAATTTGGATTTGGACAACTCAAAAGAAGGAATGGACCAGAAGAAAAGAGGGAAGAAAAACTTCTCTTTAAAACTTGGATAATTGGGATATACATATTTAGAGAACTATATGGCTGTAAATTATTGTAAAATAAAGTGAGGGATTTGGGAGGTATAAACATGGGATTGATGAAAATTTTTAAATACTGAAATATTGGAACAATAGAAATATACTATTTATAATTGGTATTAAATCACTATAAAATGGATCCAAAAGAGTCATTAGAAATATTGTTGATGTTAAAAAGTCTGTGTGAACTTATAAGAGATAGTAAAGAGACAAAGAGATTGTTTAAAGATACAGAAATAAATGTAGAAGCTACAATTATCAACAATCAGAAGGAAGAAATAGATGAGAAATTAGAAAAAGCCAGGGAAGGATAAAATAGAAATGAGAAGCAAGAAATCCCCCAATGTATAACAGTACAGAGAGAAAAGAGAAAAACCTCACTAAAAACAACAAAAGGAAGTCTTGGAGATGGATGTTCAAATAATGCAACAAAAAGAGATAAAAGGCACTCAGGAGGGAAAGATTAGTAGATACAAAAAAAACTAAAAAGAGATATAGGAGTTCAACAGAGAGAGATAAAAGGTTTACCAAAAAAATCAATAAATGATGGAATTATAGAAAGATTAAGAGTTGATGGATAAGGAGAAATATATTAATAAAATGAGAAAATACCATAATCCCAATAAATGCAGATTAGTAGATGATAATCTAAGATTAGATAATATAACTGTATTATTAATATTAATAGTATGTTAAAATATATTGCACTCCCATGATGGATTAAATATTGCTAATAATTGGTGTTATTAGTAATCCCAAACATTTGGAACATTGAAGCTATGGTGGAAGAATGAGTGATTTTCATAATATTGAAGGATAATATCTAGGAAGAGATAACAAATATAGGGCGCAAAGAAATGTTATTTATGTTTAAATGAATTAATGGGAAAATGTTAAAGGAATATGAGATGAGATAAATATTGTTGAAGTTGGAAGATAAGAATTTCACATACTATTTATATTATTATTGTTAAAGTTGTCCAAAAAAGGATTGATTCAGTCAATGCAATGTCTACAAATTATGTATGTTTATTACTGGATTTTAAAAAAATGGAAAAAAAGGAAACAAAGGTACTATATACTTACTATATAGTAAAGTAGAGGCAAAGGGCAAGGTGCCTTTGAAAGTCAGCCTGAAGATTAACCCTTTGTTTGGGAGAGGCTGCTTCACTACAAATGTATTCTTCATCCCCATCACCTGTAGCCTTCTTTTTCCAGTGGAGCTACAGTTTAATCCATCTCATCCTGATTTTTTTTTAATTGGCTTCTTCTGACATAGGGGAAAGGAAGGCAGATGTTCTGGTGTAATTCAGCAGATGGATAGAGAATGGTCAATACTGTATGTTTATTGGCGGGGTGTACAAGTGTATCTGTAAGTGTATATGTGTAAGTGACTCACAGTATATTTTAGATAGCTCAAAAATGAAACATTAAGGCATTTTCAACACTCAGTCACACTAACCAACAAGAAAACATAGCATGTGACTCCAAACTAGAAATAGATAACTCAAATAGCAGGCAAAACCCACAGAAATGAAGTTTTAGTTGTTTTTAGTCCGTTATGGAGAATTGGGGAATATTCTGAATGTAACTTAGGGTATCTCAACAATATTAAATATGCTCTGACATGTAAGAATATATTTAAGCTTGTAAGAGTGTGATGACATTAGTCTAGAATGGGGCCTTAGCCTGTGGGCTCTGCCCCCTCCCAGGAATTCAAATGGTCTGTGTCTTATCATCCATACTTATATGTACATGAAAGTTTAAGATCATTACTGAAATTGCTGCAAAGCCTTCCTTCCTTCCTTCCTTCCTTCCTTCCTTCCTTCCTTCCTTCCTTCCTTCCTTTTTTTCTTCTCCATTTCCTTATTGGGCAGATCTTTTGGCCTTCTGCTTTCTAGTTCGTACCCTTCCAAGTCTATAAGGGAAATGATAGCTTGATGGCTTGCTGTTCCTATCCAGTAGCCCAAATGAAATGAGTTGGAAATAAATATTCTTCCATTCTTTTAAACACAGAACAGGATTGTGGAATCCTTGATAGTATCTAACTGTGTAATGAAACGCCTACAAGAAAACAACCAGAGGACACCAAGGACTCTACAATTCAAGCCTGAACTACAAATATTCTCTTTGATTGGTACAGAATAGAATTTTCTCTCTTCTAATCTCTTTAAGAGATTAGATTAGGACATTTTTGCCACTGTATCAACCCAATGTTTTAGCTGCAGAATTTTGAGAGTTGAATTCTATGCATCTTAAAATAGACCAGGCTGAGACACACTCATAATCGAAATCGTAACAACACTCCAAGAAAGAATGACAAGCAAGAATTCCACAAAGAAATATAATTTATTTTGGAAAATAGTAAATAGAATCAATCGTAACATATTTGTCAAAAGACTAAGGTGCTCTGTAAAATGAGCTGTAAAACTGGATTTTTGATATTCTGGCAATATTATCAAGAATTAAAATTGAGAATATATTTCTATATTGATCACCAAAGAAGAAATGTAAATGACTGGATGAATATAAATAATCATAACCACCGCCCACCCGTATACAGACCCGCATTTTGAACTTCATTTCAGACTTGGTCCTTAATTCTCTCTTTGCTTTGATAGATGGGTAAACAATCATTTTTACCATTATTTTTACCTTGTGTAATTAATGTTTCATGTATATTTTATTATGCCAGTTTCTTTAAATAATAATTTGATAATAAAATTGCTTGCTTTGTTCTGTAGTAGACTTGGATTTTAGTAAAAGAAGGAGGAAAGGCAATTTTGGCATCACAGAATTATTTATAACATAATTCCTAGCCACTTAAAATTTAATATGTCTTAGAAAGATGTTTTTTTTAAAAAGAATATATCTTTAACAGCTAATTCTAAAGCTGCTGCATTTTACAATGATAACTTGTCATTTTTCCTATGAAACATACATCTTTGCATATGTCTGCTGCATTGGATGAACATTACCTGTTGTGACTCAGCAGCAGTCTTCTGTGAGTCTTTTCGGAATGCAAGATTAACAATGCAGCTGGGGCTCATTAGTGGGATTTTGGACATAAAAGGACGGATGCTGCCACGCCCTAGTGGCAGGAGTCAACGTTCCTTGGTTCGTACAACATTGCTTGATCATCAGTCGTGGTTTATGTAAGATACACTTGGATAAGTGAACCGGGAGGCTCTCCTGAACCGGGAGGCTCTCGCAACAGTCTACCTGAACCGGGAGGCTCTCGCAACAGTCACTCGAGCCCTTGTGATCTCTAGGCTGGAATACTGCAATGGGCTCTACATAGGGTTGCCCTTGAAGAGCATCCGGCGACTGCAGTTAGTCCAGAATGCAGCTGCGCGAGTGATAGTGGGCGCACCGCGGTTCGCCCACATTACACCCATCCTCCGCGAGCTGCACTGGCTACCTGTCGGTCTCCGGGTGCACTTCAGGGTACTGATGACCACCTTTAAAGCACTCCATGGTAGTGGATCTGGATACTTGAGAGACCGCCTTCTGCCGATTACCTCCCTCCGACCGATTAGATCGCACAGGCTGGGCCTCCTGCGAATTCCATCTGCCAGTCAATGTCGACTGGCGACTACACGGAGGAGAGCCTTTTCTGTTGCAGCTCCGACCCTGTGGAACGACCTCCCCGCTGAGATTCGTACCCTCACCACCATCCAGACCTTCCGCACAGCCCTCAAGACCTGGCTCTCCCAGCAGGCCTGGGGATAGGTTTCCAATTTACCCGCCCGAGTGTTGACTGTTGAATGCATGTTGTGTTTTACCATTTTATTTTGTTCACTTATTGTTTGTCTTTTGTTATTGCACCCCCTTCCCTCATGATTGTAAGCCGCCCTGAGTCCCCTCAGGGAGAAGGGCGGCCTATAAATCTTAATAAAATGTCAAAAAAAATATGTCAAAATAAGTGCTTGGTGTTTCCTGTAACCCTGATTCAAGGCTACACTTGGAGAAGTGCATTACTTGTAAGAGTTTTTGTTTGTTATTTGGTTATCTCGTTAGAGACTTTATTTATGTTATTTTTGGGCTCACAGCCAGTCGGAGCCGAGAACTGATAAAAAGACTTCCTTTTAAGTTTGTCTGCTTGCCGTTTGTTAACGAGCCGTGAAAGGGGGAACAGAACAATTACCATAGTGTTCTTTGTAACAAAAGACGTAGGTTTGAATCAAACCGTGCCCTTAATGAATGGAAATGGGTTTATAATTGAGCTAAAGAAGTTGATAATTTCTCTGAAATGCTTACCCACAACATGAATCAAATTCCACCATCCTGACCTTGAAAAACCAGCTTTTGAAAAACATTCTAGACTGCACTGAGAACAAGATAAAAGACATCACTTTTTTTAAATAGGTTCATGTTCAGAGTTCATTGAATCCAGAGTAATAGATGATATTCCATCCAATATATTATCCCATTGTTGAAACCATGAAGATAAGATATATTTCTCCATTAATAAGTGAATATGATTGCTGGTTTATGTTGCTCAAAATTGCTCAATTATTTTTTAATTCTAGCACAAATGTTTGTTTGTTTGTTTATCAAATGTGTATAGCTGCCCATCTCACCAAAAATGAATCTGGGCAGTTGCACAAAGTTAATATGTGCTAACATATTATCTTATTATTAACATATGATCTTAATTGCCAATGAAGTCTCAGTTCAAGAAACTAAATTCAGTCTACTAAACAGAACACCTCACACGTACAAAACTCACTCCACTTCATAGAAACAATAAAGAAACAAAACCTATAACCCAGCGACTACTCGTGAGCTTCGATGTCATATCCTTCTTCACCCAAGTGCCTATTAAAGAAGCCTTGCAGCTATCCAAAACAAATACAGCCCTCTTAAGCACATCCTAGATCTGACCAACCACTGCCTAACCAACACATACTTCATCCACAATGGACAAAGATACAAACAGATAGAAGGAGTACCTATGGGATCACCCCTTTCACCCGTCATCGCAAACCTGTACATGGAACATTTTGAAACCCATGCCTTAGATAAATCTGAACACAACTCAAACTCTGGCTCAGTTATGTAGATGACGCTTTTGTAATTTGGCCACATGGGAAGGAAAAACTAGACAACTTCCTCACACATCTCAACAGCCTACACCCCAAAATACAATTTACTATGGAAATAGAGCTAACAACCAACTTCCCTTTCTGGACGTCCTAATCTACAAAAAATCCAATGGCACCCTAGGACACCCCATCTACCAGGAAAAAACACACACCAACCACTACTTAAACGCACAATCCCGTCACCACCCTGCACAGATCAAGACCCTCATCTCCAGAACCAAATGCCTAGCTGACAAAGACCACCTTAAAACTGAATTACACACTCTCACAAATGTATTAATTCCCAACAGATTCCAAAGAGACACAATTACCAACCTAATCTAAAAGGAGACACCCCCCCAGGGAGACATAGAACAGGACAACGGCATCGCCCTCCTCCCTTACATCAAAGGCATCACAGATAAAATCAGCAAAATTCTCCACAAACACAATATCAAGACAACCTTCGGCACTGACCCAAAAATAGCCAACTAGCTAGAAAACCAAGGAGTCTATGAAATACCATGTGGCCCAGCCACATACATTGGACAAACTAATAGGAGAATAAATGTACACATCGCAGAACATAAAAACGCAGTCAGAAAAGAAGAAAAAACTTCCTCCCTTTTCCAGCACCTTAAAGCAACAAGACATGAAATTAATTTTGAAGGAACCAAATTAATCTCCAAGACTGAACGCTTCAACAAGAGAATGATTATGGAAGCCATTGAAATAGAGAAACACCCCCACAACAAGAATAAATGTGATGATACCTTCCACCTACCAAACATCTGGAAACTAGCCCTAGTCTACAAACGAGTCCCAGCCATGAAAACCAACACCGGACCCAGAACAACACAGGACGCCACCACCAATCCCCCTCACCAGACTCAAAACCAAACCCATCCCATAGATGAAATGCAACCACCATCCAGAAGCCAAAACAGGGTGGCATCACCAACTGCTGCACCCCCCTCCGACCCCCCACACAAAGCAAACTGACACACACCATGAACACATGGCCAGACCGCAAACCTGGAGCCAAACCAAAGCCCGGGATGTTACATCACAGCCATCTGCTCAGTACATTACATCACAGAACTCAGGAGGTTACAATATAAAGGCTCAGGATGTTACAATGCAGCCAACCTCCCAGGATGTTGCAGCACAGGACTCAGGATATCACTACACTAGAGCTCAGGATGTCATTACACAGCCCAATACCCAGGTCGTTACAACACAAAAGACTAATGGGCACACAGCTAGTACGTCAGCCACACAGGATGTTACAAAACAGCCAACTAATCTCCATACATCAACTCAACTCCAACAACTAATCAAGATGTAACAACACAGCCAATCAACCCGCTTACAGCAACAAAGTCAGCACTTTACATGCACACACCAATATTTATAGAAAGACGGCAGCTCCGATCATGCTTTGCTCACACAAGCACGAAGCCGAAGGCACCAACCTGAAGTTGGCGAGTGGGACCTCATTTGCTTTTTCAGCTATCAGAGCAATTGCATCAACTTAATATAAGTTGTGTATGTTCCTGTCTTTCAACATTGATCTTGAAAAAGCAAATTCATCTTCTTCCAATCAACTGGAAACCTCCAGTTGCATTATAACTAAATCACCAATAACACTTCCTAAAAATGAAAACATGTCAGTAAAGTGAAATTACCCAGGATGATCTCACTTGTAGCCTCCATGTATTTAATACCAGTTGGCCATGAGTTCTGCCTGTCAGGGATCAAACCTGTATATGATAGCATCTGGTCTTTGAAGAACTTCCCAGGCCAGATTTGAGACTGAAAAAACATATAAAGTACCTGGTTTTTCTATCAATAGTTTGTGCCTGGATAGCACACTGGGTAGATATACAACTTCCCTGAGAACAGAATTCTCATTATCATGAGTTTTTTATATTTTGATTTAAATTTGAAGAATTGTTTCCAAATTAATATTTATCTTGCTCTTTCCCAAACTAAATGAACATAACCATATTTTATGCCAATCTTCATTCTCTCTGATGATGTATAAGTATTCCCTACTACATTTTCTTTTCTGCTTCTTATTTTATTTCTTCAAATCATTTAGCATACTATTTCTTACTCCTTTTCTGCACTTTGTATAGCACTGCTTAGTCCAAAAGGGAATAGAATGATGGGTACATACATACACACAAATAAACGCACACACTCTCACATTTATTGGCAGACACAACAATTTCCAAGAACTTGGTAGCTGAGAATATCAGGGGATAATATCCCAGATGGCATCAAATAGCATTTAAGCTTTCTCCTTCTACTTGTACAATCTGAAAGTAAGGAAAGAAACACTTGCAATATTCCTGGTAAGTTATTTATTAATAACAATTAAAACTAAAGTTAAAAATAAAAAATAAGTGGATTTCACATGTTTTACCATCATATAAGACATTTGTATTGAATTTGTATAAGAATTTGACACAAAAAATAACTTAGAATGCTTTGACAAAATGCCAATTGGCAACTGAGGCCAAAGTCAGATTCTTTCATAATACTAAAGTATTGAAATATTTATTGGGACTTAATTCCACACTTACATATTTTTGTGTAATTGTGTGATACAACTTTCACAGCAAATACGATTGACTTAACAACATACAGAATAGAATAGAATAGAATAGAATAGAGTGGGGTGGGGTGGGGTGGGATGGGATGGGATGGGATAGGATAGGATAGGATAGGATAGGATAGGATAGGATAGGATAGGATAGGATAGGATTCTTTATTGGCCAAGTGTGATTAAGGAATTTGTCTTTGGTGCATATGGTCTCAGTGTACATAAAAAGACAGGATACATTTGTCAAGAATCAGAAGGTACAGCACTTAATGATAGTCACAGGGTACAAATAAGCAATCAGGAAACAATATCAGTATAAATCATAATGATATAAGCAATAAAGTTACCATCCTGCAGTTATTGGTGGGAGGAGATGGATGATAGGAAGGATGAGAAAACTAATAGTAATGCAGCCTTAGTGAATGGTTTGACAGTGGTGAGATAATTATTTGTTTAGCAGAGTGATGGTGTTCGTAAAAAAACTGTTCTTGCGTCTAGTTGTCTTGATGTGCAGTGTACAACTTTAATGTCAAGAACTCTTGCTTTCCATCTCAGCTAAAAGAAAACTTACCTTCAGATTGATTTTTAGATGTTCAAACTTAAATAATGTTGTTATGAGAATAAAATTTAAATAAATTTTCCTACAAATGGTAATCATTTTAAAGATCTAATTTTGTGTTTGAATATTGTAAACTATACAGGCAGAACCTTACTGCCTTACTGACTTTCATTGATGATATTTTATTATTATTATCATTATAATTACTAGTACAGTGTTTATAGTAACAATAATTCTGGTTCAGAATTGTTTTCAAATAAAAGCTATACTGATGAAATAAACATACTGCTTCCTTCCCCAGGATATAAACAGAAGGGAATTCTGGATTCAACTCTTCTGGATCCAGCATCCATTGTGAAAGATCATGGATAAAGGAAATGAGTCTGTCATAACAGAATTCATTCTTATTGGATTCACAGATAATCCTAAAATGCACTTCAGTCTTTTTATCATCTTCTTCTTGGTTTATCTTTTTACAGTATTAGGGAATCTTGGGATGATTTTGTTGATCTGTGCTGAAAACCAGCTTCACAACCCCATGTATTTTTTCCTGGGTAACCTCTCCTTTGCTGATCTCTGTAACTCCTCAGCCATTGCTCCTAAAATGCTGGTTGATTTCTATGCTGAAATTAAAAAGATTTCATACAATGGTTGCATTACGCAACTGTTTGTATTTGCCTTGTTTGCTAATGTTGAGTGTCTTTTATTGGCTTTAATGGCCTATGATAGGTATGTGGCCATCTGCAATCCTCTTCTCTATTCAATCATTATGTCCAAAAGAACCTGTCAAGAATTGATGACTGTTGCGTACTTTATTGGGGTGGTAAATGCAATGATAAATACTTCTTGCACATTTCGACTGTCATTCTGCAGATCTAATATTATCAATCATTTCTTCTGTGATGAACCTCCACTGCTCATTCTGTCCTGTTCTGATACCTACATCAGTGAGATAGTGATATTTGCCTTTGTTGGGTGCATTGAAGGAATCAGCCTTGGAATGATTCTTGTATCCTATGCTTATATTTTGGGTACAGTTCTGAGAATGCGCTCAGCTGAGAGTAGGTACAAAGCATTTTCCACCTGCACCTCTCACCTGACAGCTGTTGGGATATACCATGGGACAATACTCTTCATGTACTTTCGACCCAGCTCCAGCTATTCCATGGACCAAGACAAATGGGTCTCTTTGTTCTATACAGTTGTGATCCCCATGGTCAACCCTCTGATCTACAGCCTGAGGAACAAGGAGGTGAAAGATGCTGTGTCAAAATCTCTTGGCCATATAAGGGTTTGGAAAGGAAGAAATATTGTTTTATAATAACTGGAAAGTGTGTCCATTTAGGAAAATGATATACAAAAGGTTTAGCTAGATGTCCCACCGTATGTTACAGATGATACACCAGTAGTGGCAGGTGACTAAAGAGACCAAAGAAATGGGAGTCCATCTCAAAATTTGTACACCATTTGTATATGTCTGTGTGTATGTGCATTTTTAAAATCTAGCTAAAGACATAGCAAATATTTTAATTAAATTCTCAAAGAATTAAACAAGCAATTAAACAAACAATGTTTAATTTACCTTTATATTATCTAGTAATATATTTTGAAGAATGTTCTTTAGTTTGCCAAAATTAATTGTACTCTGTATACATGGATCTTGTTTTTGTGTACTTCTTTAATTCTTTTCTAATTAGTAAGCTTTGATGTCTATGTATTTATTATTGGGATTTTACCATCTCTCCAAAATTTTACGCATATATCTTATATGATTCCAAAAACTGCTCATTTAACTGCAAAATCAGAAAATATAGCCAAACTGATCCATAAAAAGTAATATGAACAACTAAGTGGTTATAATTAACGCTTCACCTTAAGTAATCATATATTCACTGCATGTCAAAATATTATCCAAATAAGGATTTAATTCTCAATTTGTCTAGATTCTCACAACACAGGGAGACGTACGAGGGCCTTGAATTTGACACCCCTGTTCCATATCATTTATTCATTGACTATCACTGAGTTAGATTCTGCCCACTCTTCCCCAGTTAAGATCCTTTTCATTACATGCGATATAATGAAGCATTCCAAAAATAAGTGACATTCAGAACTCTGCCAGATTACCAATCTTTCCATTTGCTAATAAGTCCTAATGCAAATCAACACAAAACTATATTTCTCTACATTTCACACCCCAATGTATTATTTCCTGAGTCACCTATGTTTCCTGGACATGTGCTATATCCAGTGGTGGGTTGCTTATCCCGTTCCAACTGGTTCGGTTGGAATGGGGCCGGTGGCGTCCTCGTGCATGCGCACAGTTCACGTATGCGTTGTAGTGCCTGTGCGATGCTCCAGCTGCTCGCGGAGAATTGCGCAGGCGCTGTATGTGCCATCCAGCTGCTCGCGGAGAATCGCGCAGGCGCTGTATGTGCCATCCAGCTGCTCGCGGAGAATCGCGCAGGCGCTGTATGTGCCATGTGCCTGCGTGGAAGTGCAGAAGTCTTCAAAGACCGGTAAGGAGTGCGGGCGGGCGGGTGGGCCCTTCGCCGTTCCCAGAAGTTACTTACTTCCGGGTTCGCCGACCAACCGGTTCGCGGGGACCGCCATGAACTGGTTGAAACCCACCCCTGGCTATATCCCATAATCACCCCTCAAATGCTGTACAACCTCCTGGCAAATGACAAAACCATCTCCTTTGGCAGTTGTGTTGTGCAGATGTTCATTTCCCTGTCTCTTGGAAGTACCAAATTCATCCTGTTGGCTTTCATGGCATATGACCCAGAGGTGGGATTCAGCAGGTTCTGACCAATTCTGGAGAACTAGTAGCAGAAATTTTGAGTAGTTCAGAGAACCGAAAAATACCACCTCTGGCTGGTCCCACCCCCATCTATTCTCTCCTTCCCAATTCCAAGCTGATTGGGAGGGACTGGGGATTTTGCAGTATCCTTACCCTGGAGTAGGGAGGGAATGGAGATTTTACAGTAACCTTCCCCTGCCACGCCCACCAAGCCATGCCATGGAGTGGTGAAATTCAATTTTTTTTAGTACCGGTTCTGTGGGCATGGCTTGTGGGAGTAGTGTGGCTTGGTGGGCATTGCTTGGTGAGCATAGCAGGGGAATGATACTGCAAAATCTCCATTCCCAACCCACTCTGGGGTTAGCCACAGGTGGCATTTGCCAATTCTCCGAACTACTCAAAATTTCTGCTACTGGTTCTCTGGATTACTCAAAATTTCTGCTACCAGTTCTACAGAACCTGTCAGAACCTGCTGGATTTCACCCCTGATGCCATGCCCACAGAACCACTAGTAAAAAAATTTGAATCCTACCACTGATATAAACCAGTACATGGCCATTTGCCATCCCTTGTAATTCAATGTTGTTATGAAACAATAGTTCTGTGTACAGATGGCCCTTGGATATTGGCTCTGTGGCCTCGTGCAGTCAGTGTTCACTCTGCAATTGCCATTTTGTGGGGAGAAAAGATAATGAACCATTTTTGGTTGTGAAATGTTAGCTGTTCAGCAGTTGGCTTGTTCAAACACAAGGGATGCTTTGATGCTAGGAGCAAGTATTCTCCTTCTGCTCACCCCTTTTTCCTGGTGCTGGTGTCTTTCATGTCCATTTTTTCAACCATTCTTCATATTAATTCAGCAGATGGAAAGCACAAGACTTTCTCCACCTGCTTAGCCCACATTATTTATTTATTTATGGCATCTATGGCATCTACAGAAGTCAAAATCACCATAATATGGAACCATAGGATTTCAATGGGAAAGATGTAAAGAGCCATAGGATTTCAATAGGATAGGTGTAATAATTCAATATTTCTCAACCCAATTAGCTGTGGTGATTCTGTGCTATGGGACAACTAACTTTGCCTATTTGTATCCCAGCTCCCACAATTCATCCGAGCAGAGAGGGCAAACTGGGTCATTGTTCTACTGTGTTTTCACACTGATGCTGAATCCCATGATCTACAGTCTGAGGAACAAAGTGGTAATAGGAGCCCTGGAGAAGGTTCCTGAAAAGAAAAGGAAAAGCAGAAGTATTCTATGGGTCTACTTTCTCTACTTTATCAATCCAACCTAATGTGAATATCACCAGAGGAAGTCCCTGTCAATCCTCCTTCAGTAAGAGAAATGGATATATTTGTTACAGAGCATTTTTGTGCTGATTTCCTTGGAATGTATTCTCACAGGAGGTACCTGTGTTTCAGTAGTGAGTTTAAAAAATTTTTAGAACCTCTTCTATAGGTGTGGCCTGCTTTGTGGGAGTGGCTGCTGGCCATGTGACTGGATGGGAGTGGTTTATGGCCATGTGACTGGGTGGGCATGGCCAACTTGTAAAATGTGGTGAAACTCACTTAACAATGCTCTTGCTTAGCAACCAAAATATTGGCTCAGAAACTCTGGCATTTGAAGCATGCAAGTCTTAAAGCTGTCAGGTTACAAGAGTCTTGCACCCCTAACCTTTTAGGGGGAAAAAACCCAGGGGTGTTCAAACTTGACAGCTGTAAGACTTGTGAACTTCAACTCCCAGAATTCCTCCTCTCACTCTTCATCTTGATGATGTGCAGATGGGCGGAGAGAGGGAGCTGGAACTGGTTCTAAACGGCACTGTAGATTTGTGGAACCTCTTCTATAGAAGAGGAATCCACCTCTGCTGTGTTTCCAGTGAGCCCAGGTCAAAACACAGATGCACACAGAACTTTAAGCTGGTTGACAAACTATTAAGCAACAAATGTTATTGCTTCATCTTTAGATTGTAGCTCCATTTCTTATATTCAGTTTTTAAATGTTGCATATACCTTTTTGAGATTCCTTTTTGCTGCAGCTCAGCTATTGCAATAAATATAAAATACATTCATAAGAAGATTGTTCCATTATATATGTTAATTTGGTTAAATAAATGGTGTGATTATTATTGTTATTATTATTAATATAATTGATATTAATGAATTGATTATTTCCTAAAATGATTTGTACCCAGACAGCACACTGTTCAATTGAAATTGAAATTTTTGTATGCTATACAATAAAATTAAATTAAAACTTATTGCAAAAAAGTAGAAGAAGATTGTTCAATTTATAATTTCAGAGAGAGAAATTGGGGAAGTTAATTGGGGAAGATCATCTACTAACAAAAACTGCTCCAAAAATAGTAAGTTGGATACTTTCCCCAACACCAGCCAATCCTTATTATCCTTCTAATGACTCTATTCTAACACCACTGTTGGGTGGTAAGTTCTTTATTATGCATTTGTAATGTGTGAGAAGCAAAGTGATTGACTGAGCCGTCCAGCTTCACTATACTTCCTTTCCATCACATCCACCACATCACCATCAATGACAATCCCGACCCAGGAATAGGGCAAGTATGACTATAGAATTATGGAGCTCTACACATAGTCTTGTTGATGTATGTCAAACTATCATCTAAACAAATTACCATAGCATAATATACATATATCATTAAAGACATGATAAACTTACTTGAGAGACCGCCTGCTGCCAATTACCTCCCAAAGACCCATTAGATCACACAGATTAGGCCTCCTCCGGGTTCCGTCTACTAGCCAATGTCATCTGGCCACTACCCGGGGGAGGGCCTTCTCTGTGGCGGCTCCGGCCCTTTGGAACGAGCTCCCTGCAGAGATTTGGACCCTCACCTCTCTCCAGGCCTTCCGAAAAGCCGTTAAAACCTGGCTGTCTTGGCAGGCCTGGGGTCGATGAGTTCCCTTCCCCTCTCGAATCGTGTGGCTGTTGGTTGTTTTAAATGCCCTGTACTTTTTGTTGTAGTTTTTGTGATTCCCTTCCCTTCCTTGGGTTTGTGCGCCGCCCTGAGTCCCGCCGGGAATAGGGCGGCATATAAATAAAATGAACCTGAACCTGAACCTGAACCTGAACCTAAACCAAGACTAGAAGCACGCAGTACTAATACAAAGATTATCTTACCCTTCTAAGAAAGAAAATAAGAAACAGAATGGGTTCTATAGAGATTAAAGTACAAACACCAAAATAGACTTAATACTTTTTTTAAAAATGAGCACTGCTTACATGCTGCCATAAATCATATTTTTTACTTGGCTGGCAAGTATACTGAAAGAATAAATTATAATTTATTGTCCACTTTAATTCTTAAAAATGTTCCCAGAATAAAGAATAAAATAAAAAGCCTGATCAGGTTAGTTTCCTGCTTTGAGGAATACCTTTCATATAGACAAATTCACTTCCCTCCAATTTTAAACAGAGTAGCACATTAGATGATATGCTTAGATAAAATGCTTCAGTTTGTCAGCCTTCATAAACATCTCATGCACTTTAAGAAAGCCATCTCCAGTGCCTGCGTCCTTCTCAAGACATTTTTGACTTCCTTGTTCCTCAGGCTATAGATCAAAGGATTCAGCATTGGAATCACTATGGTATAGAAGACAGAGGCCCATTTATCCTGACCCAGAACGTAGCTGGAACTTGGGCGCAGATACATAAAGACAGATGTTCCATAGAAGATGGTTACAGCTGCCATGTGAGAGGCACATGTTGAAAAAGCCTTTTGTTTCCCCTCAGAAGAATTAATCCGCAGAATTGCTGTCAAAATGAATGCATATGACACCATAATTTCTGTTGAAGTAAATATACCCAGAATTGTTGCAAAAATGAAGAGCACCATTTCGTTGATGCTTGTGTCACTACAAGAAAGAGACAGCAAAGGGGGAACATCACAGAAAAAATGGTTGATGACATTGGAGCCACAAAAAGTGAGCTGAAAGGTAGAAACTGTTTGTGTCACTGCATTCACCAAGCCAATAAGATAAGATCCAGCCACCATCACAGTGCACACTTTGGGAGACATGGTAACCACATAGAGGAGAGGATTACAGATAGCCACGTACCGATCATACGCCATCACTGCCAGGAGGATACACTCAGTACTTGCACAGAAAATGAAAATATACATCTGTGCAGCACAATTAGCATATGAAATGCTTTTCTTGTCTGCCAGTATGTTAGCTAGCATTTTAGGGGCAATGGCTGAAGAATACCCAAAATCTAAGAAAGACAAATGACTGAGGAAGAAATACATAGGGCTCTGGAGCTGAGAACTTATCCTGATTAATATGATCATCCCCAGATTGCCAGTCAGTGTAATTAAATAGATAATTAGTATCACAATAAAAGAGAGCAGCTCCATCTTTGGACTATCCACTAAACCTACAAAAACAAATTCAGTCATCTTTGTGTGGTTTTCTTCAATCATTTCTCCTCAGTAATTAAAAACTGTTGAAACACTAGAATCTGTTTCTTCAATGGCATCAGATCTGTAATATATAAAAAAGGATATTTTATAAGGATCCGTATCTTGACCAAGGCTCTGCAGATGAAGCTTCTTAGCTGCCACTGCTAACACAAAACATTAGGATGTATAATGAATCAAAGCAAAGACCTTTAGACTTAATCATGAGGAAAATATTCCTCAACAATCCTTTTTCTGATATATTCCCCATGATACTGTTTTTGTCTTATCTCCAACCCATACCATAGGCAACATTAACCTTGCCTTTGCTTTTCTGCTCTTAAAAGAGTATTTTCCTCTGAAGCAGGAAGCATGATAATTTTTACTGCGGATACAATCTAAGACACTTCATTGATCATTCAATCGGTGGTGAAGCCAAGTAACTCTTAGATGATGGATCCACGCTTGGCAGGTGAGGTTCCTAAGCACCTACTGATCATTCTAGGCTGATACAGTCATACCATTCTCCTGCCAGTGCCTGGGTACTATTCTCCAAGGACTTTTTGATTGGGAAGAAGGAGTGTGTGGTACTTTCAAACTGCACTCTCCCCAAACTGAACCAGAAGTCTTGGCTTTGAAAGAGGGTCCATCACAGGAGGAAGCCTGAGAAATGAAACCAGTTTTGTTTCTGCTGTGTCATCCACAGCGATGATCTGCGGTGAGGTTTATTTTGAGCACACATTTAATTCTGTGTGGCACATATCCTAACGTAGCCTCAAAATAAACCTGATAATAGCTACCTGGCAGTGGCAATGAAAGACAACTGCTCAGCTGTTAGCCAAACTCATTGCCAATGCACCAACTCAAAACACTTGCAAGCCAAAATGAATTTTGACAGATGGTTACACTTGCCATTCAATCTACCTGTAAAACCTCAATTTTCCCCAGTAGAGTCTCAGCCTTTGTAAAGATTATGATTCATGATGCTTGGTGGGAAGGATGGGATATAAAGCCAGAGGAATTCACCAGTCCATTTCCTTAACTATTCTAGTAAAGCAGATACCCATGATATACTCAGGTTATGAGGACAATAGCAATTAATAATCAGAAGCATCCTATTTGCACTGAATTTTATAGCAACTTTTCTGTCCAGATCTTCTGTAGCAGTCCTGTGCATGTATTCTTTTCGATAGAATTTTGGGCAAGTAATTTCAGATAAGGGAATTCTTACACTTAACATCAACATAAAATCCATTTTGCTTCTGCTTGTAGTATGGCTTCCTAGACACACAATGATGAAACAGACATATGTATAGCAAACCTTTCAAAGTGGATCCATTTAGAAAGGACGGTCCTATGATTTACACACAGGTGAATTGGGAAGATTGAGATTAGACCATTAAAATCTATGCAAGTGTCTTAAAAGCAATTTCATAATAACTGCAAGTCAACTTGGATTAATCAAGAGCAGGTCTTGCCATTCTAACGTATCAATTTTGGACCAGTTACTTCCTTGGAAAATTGTGTAGTAGATATATCATGATTTCAACAAAAAAATGGCAAAACATCCCATGACATTCTGATTTACAAGCTAGGAATTGAAAAGATTGAAAGCATTTTCAGATACCTCAAATTATCTGGAGACAGCTCTTCTTGTCCAAACCAAATAATGGTAGAAATATTCTGAAATGTAACAAAGATCTTCTATAGTTAGATTAGTTCAGTGGGTCATTGAGATATCCTTCATATCGAAGATCTTTATGATCCAAACAACTGATTCCCTAGTGGTAACCATCAACTATTTTTTTAAGTTTATTATCAAGGGTAATAGGCTACTTCTACTGTTGCTAAATGAATTTTCAAAGGAATAGGGGGAAAATCTCCTAATTGCTTGTATTCACCTGTGTGTGGCATATGTGTTTGTGTGTGGGGGGGGGTCTATTAAGTTTACAGTAAATAGATCTACAGAGATAACATCCAGAAATGCTTTAAAGACTTCATTGATTCTTCATTGATTGATTGTTTGATTATGTGTCATAAGGCAGTGTCAACTCTTAGCAACCACATAGGTAGAGCTTCTCCAGGATTATTTGTCCTGACTTAGTTTTTAGGTTTAGGTTTTCCAGTAGTACATCTATAACCAGTATAACCAAATTGATCCACTTGGCTCATTTCTTTCTTTCCTTTCCTTCCATGTTTCCAAACCCTCTGAACTGATTTGTTGCATTATCCATTTGTTTGTTTTCTTACCTATCCACGGTATTCTCAGGAATCTTCTCCAAAATCAAAATTCAAAAGTAGAAACATTCCTTGTATGCTACTTCTTCAAAGTCCAACCTTCACCTCCATAAAGTGTCACAAAAAATATTAAATGCATGATTCTGATCTTTGTAGGTATAAGCATACTGAATAATTTATCCAAGGCCTTCCATGCTACCTAACATAGTGCTAGTTTGTGATATATTTCTAAATTGCTGGTTCTTTTATTATTGATGGTAAATCCTAAAAGACAGAATCTATCAATCAAGTCAATAACTTTATTGTCAAGTCTAAATTTTACTGTACCGGATGTCATTAGTTTGTTCTTCTTTATCTTTAATCTTAGTCCCATTTTTTTTACAGTGCTTCTTAACTTTTACATACATATATACATATGTACGTACGTTGTTGTTGTTGTTGTTGTAGACTACCATTTGCCATTTCAGATATCAGAGCAATTGTATCAACTTAATACAAGTTGTTGATGTTCCTGTATTTCAAAATTGATGTTGGAAAAGCAAAT
Source organism: Thamnophis sirtalis (assembly GCF_051295495.1). Classification (NCBI taxonomy): domain Eukaryota; kingdom Metazoa; phylum Chordata; class Lepidosauria; order Squamata; family Natricidae; genus Thamnophis; species Thamnophis sirtalis. The sequence continues at coordinate 64,580,020 of NW_028261381.1, read as the reverse complement.
TCATCTTCTTCCAATCAACTGGAAACCTGTTGTTGCATTATAACTAAATTACAAATAACACTTCCTAAAAAATGAAAACATGTCAGTAAAGTGAAATTACCCAGGATGATCTCATTTGTAGCCTCCATGTATTTAATACAGGTTGGCCATGAGTTCTACCTGTCAGGGATCACACCTGTATTTTATTGCATTTTCCCAAGAACTTCCCAGGTCAGATTTGAGGCTGAAAAAACATATAAAGTATCAACAGTTTGTGCCTGGATAGCACATTGAGTAGATATGCAACTTTCCTGAGAACAGAATTCTCATTATCATGAGATTATTATATTCCGATTTAAGTTAGAAGAATTTTTTCCAAATTAATATTTATCTTGCTCTTTCCCAAACTAAATGAACATAACCATATTTTATGCAAATCTCCATTCTCTCTGATGATGTATAAGTATTTACTTGTTTATTATAAACAATGTATGTGGTTAAATCCTGTAATTGAGGACCTAAGAAATAGGTGAGTAAGATTCAGTTGTGATTAAGGTTTTGGACTATAATTGGAAGACCATGGTGGTTCACAGACTGATACTGAGTCAGTCTTTACTCTTAGCCTGATCATAGGACTGGTGTTCTGTGAAGCAGATGCAATGGAGAGAAGAATGAGGGCAATGCAAAGCTTTGAAGGAGTTCTTTGTACACAAGCTTTATGGAAAGCATTCCTCTTCGACTGGTTTGTAAGATATTCCTTTGCAGATGGTTTATATTTAAAAAATTGTCCTTCCTGTCTTAACAGCAAAGCAGGCATAATGCTGCCATCTGCACCTATGAAATTGTGGTGTGTGTGTGTGTGTGTGTGTGTGTGTGTGTGTGTGTTCCAGCATAACTCTGGAATGCCTCAAACAATTTCAACCAAACTTGGTACACAAATGACTTACTCTCTGGAAAAAAAATATTGTGGGGTAAGACACCCCTAACACCCTTCGGAGTGTGTGTTCTGTTAAGATACAGCCTGTTGTGCCATACTGCCATACTGACTTCTACTGTACAGCACAGTGGAGTTGCCATGGTAATGGCTTCACAGTGCTCCACAAGGGGGCTCCCTCTGGTATGGGGGGAAAGCCAACATTAGAAATTACATTTGGTGCAGACATTTTTCCCCTATAAATAAATACCTGGGCAATGCCAGGTTATTGGCACTAGTGAACAATAAATATAGTGAGACAGTCTGCACTTGTACTTTTTGACTGGGAACTCCTTAATGTCAAATGTCTCAGTTGAATAAGAGGATGATATAAATGTAAGGAACCAGAGAATAATAGAGCAAAGTTCTAGTTCACTCAAGGAATGAAGAGGTGGAGGATAAACACATGATCCTTCACCTTGGGAAGGAGCACATATCCCTGACATTTTCAGAGATATGCATCAGGCAGTCTCGTCACAGAAGATTTGTGCTGTAGGGTGTACCTTTACCCAGATGAAGCTGTAACTGTTTGTCAAGATTTTGACTGAAAGGATACTAAGGTGACAATGAGCAACATTTGAGAAGTGGAATATTTCATACCAAGCAGGGGATGTGCAAACCAGATTTTTGCTCTTCAGCAGAAGATTGGGAAATATATCAATTTAGAGAAAGGTTATGATGAAGTGAATAAGTTTGATTTATGAGAAGGTTTTCCTGAATATGGGAATAGGAGGTCAGAAATCATTAGAATAAGTTAGAAAAAGATAAATAAGTTAGAATAAGATAAGTAAATATCTTAATAGGTGATTCAACAGTCCTAGGCATGAAAGCTGGGTGGGTGACCTTGGGCCGATCGCCTTTTCTTATAACCCAAAAAGTCAGGCTAGAGTAACAAGCTAGTCAGTCAATTCCTGTCACAATCAATGAAGCAACAGTTGGTTGATCAAAATAATAATAATAATAACAACAACAACAACAACAACAACAACAACACCATTGCTGGTCCCAAGCCCAGATGAGAAAGGAGGAGGGTTGGGATCAGATTGGCAACTTGACCCCATTAAAAAAAAAACCACCAACCCATATAACATGGTGAAAGAAACAAATAAAAAATACTATACTGCATCGGTCGTCATGCAGGTTAACAAGGGCCGCAGCGGATGTTAAGGTCCCTGGGCATCCATCGACAAGTGGGCTACAAGTGGACCAGCCAACAAAATGACAAAAATATAGTGCAGATGAAAATCGTGCCATAATGGCTTGTTATTACAACCAAGAGCCAGAAAAAAGAGGCTATTTAAAGCGAACGTATGAATTATGGAAAAAACAATATCCAGATTCAAATGTTAGTGAACAATGACTAGCAGATCAAAGGCGATCTATTATACGGAATAAAGTGTTTAGTGAAGTTGAACTTGAGAAAATTCAGGCAATTTGCAAAAATAAAAAAACAACATTACAAGCGGAAACAACCAATACTCAAGACACAACTAAAGACATTGTAGTAGAACTCCCAGAAGAAGATGTCGGGGAGGAAATAACAACACTACCACCAGAACCAGATATCATTCAAACAACTGATGAACTAACTTAAAAACAAAAAGAATTGAAGGACAAGATCATGGAGCATTTTCTGTCTAATGAGGAAAGGCAACGTTTACCATCATTAAAAACTGTGCCTAAGAAAATTTTGGCCCCTATTATGAAAATAGTTAATGCAGTGCTTTCAACAATTAAACCGGGATCCATCTTGGAAACGAATGAGTTAATGTACAGTGCAGCTGTAATAGTCACTAAAGAACTAGGCATTAAAATCAAAGCACCTAGTCACACAATGGCCAAAGCCAAAGTGGAAAATCCAATTAGAACAAAAAGTCAAAAAAATTAAGGGCAGATGCTAGCAACTTAAAGAACTTGCATGAGCAACAGCTTAAAAACAGCAAAATCATAGATCAGCTAATCAGAAGATATAGATTGGATACAAGAAACATCAATGAAGTTGTAGAGATTGTAAAACAGCAGATAACAGCAACAGCTAGAAAAAATGAAAGATATGAGGCACGAATCATCCAATATAAACAAAATCAGCAATTTCAATCAGACCAACGGCGTTTTTATCAAAGTCTTAATGTGAATGGTGACACCAGAAGTGAAAAACCAGAAAAGCAGGCCACTGTTGAATTCTGGAAAGAACTGTGGGAAAATGCAAGGTACTACAATAAGGAAGCAAAGTGGATACATGACTTTGAGAAAAGCATTGGCAGCAAGCAAATGCAAGTATTAGAAATAACAACTGAGATGGTCAAAAATCGAGTAAAAAAAATAAAGAATTGGACATCACCTGAAATGACCAATTGCATGGTTTCTGGCTCAAATATCTGACTGGTTTACATGCAATATTGGCCAGGCAACTGAATGAAATTTTACAAAATGGTCAAATTGATGAATGGTTGACAACTGGAAAAACATACTTGATTCAGAAGGATGCAACTAAAGGAACAATACCTGAAAACTACAGACCAATAACATGCTTGTCAACAACCTTCAAATTACTCACAGGCATTATTGCAGATAACATTATGGATTATTTGGAAACAAATAACATCTTGCCAGTAGAGCAAAAAGGCAACAAAAGAAGGAGCAGGGGCACAAAAAATCAGCTCCTAATTAATAAAATGATATTAGAAAATTGTAAGAACAGAAAAACGAACTTGAATATGGTCTGGATTGATTACAAAAAGGCATTTGACTCATTGCCACATAGTTGAATCATAAAATGCTTAGAAACAACTGGCATTAGCAAAAATATTACATCCTTTACTGAAAAGGTGATGAAACTGTGGAGAACTGAGTTGGCAGTAGGGAATGAGAACTACGGAATGGTTAATATCAAGCGAGGAATTTTCCAGGGTGATTCACTTTCACCTCTTCTCTTCATCATTGCGATGATCCCACTATCAGTAATCTTAAAAAAATGAAATTAGGCTACCAAACAGCCAAAGAAGCTGAAAAAATTTCGCATTTATTATATATGGATGATTTGAAACTCTATGGAACTCCAATCACTGAGAAACACAGTCCGAGTATTCAGCACCGATATTTCAATGCAGTTTGGCATGGAAAAATGTGCCACTGTATCCATAAAAAGGGGCAAAATCACTACATGTGAGGGAATTGAAATGCCCAATAGCCAACTAATTAAATGCAATGAAAATGAAGCCTACAAATATTTAGATATTCTGCAATTGGATAACATCAAGCATGGAGAAGTAAAACCTATTGTCAGGGGAGAGTACACCAACATAGTTAGGAAAATTTTGAAATCTAAATTGAATGGCGGAAATACAATCAAGGCCATAAATACCTGGGCAATACCAGTTATAACATACACAGCTGGTATAGTTAACTGAACACAAGCTGATTTGGACATTTTGGACCGAAAAACCAGAAAACTAATGACAATGCACTACAGTTTACATCCACGTGGTGATACTGATAGATTATACCTGCCCCGAAAATCAGGTGGCAGAGGATTATTACAAGTGAAGCAAATAGTTGAAGAAGAAAAACATGCACTGGCTGATTATTTAAAAGAAAGCCAAGAACATCTATTAATTGAAGTAAAGAACAAAAATCTATTGAAGGTCCAACAGACGAAACAAGAATACAGAAAATATGTGATAAAATCAAGAATGGAGAGTTGGCAGAACAAAGCACTGCATGGCCAATTTCTGGAAAAAATAAAAGATAAAGTGGACAGTGAAAAAACTTGGTTAAGGTTAACAGCAGGTAGATTAAAGAAAGAAACAGAGTCACTAATCCTGGCTACGCAAGAACAAGCTATCCGCACAAATGCCATTAAGGCCAAAATCGAAAAATCCTCTGATGATGCCAAATGCAGACTTTGCAAGGAAGCTGATGAAACTGTTGATCACATACTCAGCTGCTGTAAAAAAAATTGCGCAGACTGATTATAAATTGCGGCACAATTCAGTAGCACAAATGATCCATTGGAATTTGTGCAAAAATTATAATATTAAAACAGCAACAAACTGGTGGGAACATAAGACTGAAAAAGTCACTGAAAATCAGATGGTCAAGATCTTTTAGGATTTTCACATACAAACGGACAAAATACTGGCGTATAATACACCTGACATCACACTGGTTGAGAAAAATAAGGTTACAATCATAGACATCGCAATACCAGGTGATAGCAGGGTCAACGAGAAGGAATATGAAAAAATTACAAAATACCATGACTTAAAAATCAAAATTCAACGATTATGGCACAAACCAGCATTGGTAATTCCAGTAGTAATTGGCACACTGGGTGCTATTCCAAAAGCACTGGAATTACATTTAAAACCGCATTGCTTGGATCTGCACGCATATTACGAAAATACATTACGACGTCCTAGGCCCCAGGGTGAGGCCCGACTAATAATCAATGCCAAATCTGGCGAAACAACTGGCCGCTGTGATACAATTGTGTTGTTCAGTGGTGGGTTTCAAAAATTGTTCGAACCTACTCTGTGGGTGTGGCCTCTTTGTGAGAGTGGCTTGTTGCCCATGTGACCGGATGGGAGTGGCTTGCCGCCCATGTGACCGGATATGAAGATGCCGACGACACTTGTCAGAACCACCTTAAATTACCTCACACACAGCACTGGCATGCATAAGAATATGATGTAAACTTTTTTTTTAAAGGCATCTTTGGTTTGCGTTAAAACAACTTCAACACACAATGTTCTGATTGCACCACAAATGCAGTAGTCATCCTTACCTTTCACAGAGGCACTGAGTTTTATAAATATGAGCATGATAGTGTAGAATAATCATATCCAAGGACCAGTGGTGGGTTTCAAAAAATTTTGGAACCTCTTCTGTAGGTGTGGCCTCCTTTCCAGGTCCACTGGTGGAACCTTTTCTAACTGGTTCAGTAGATTTGACGAACCGGTTCTACCGAATAGGTGCGAACTGGTGGGAACCCACCTCTGGTGTTGTTGTGAATAATAATAATAATAATAATAATAATAATAATAATAATAATAATAATAGACCATGCGCTTGCAAGCAAATACTAGGTAGAAAAAAATAGAAACTAGGACAAAAACGTGTGATGTTCTCTTACTTGTTAAATGTATTTATACATAAATGTATAAGCAACACTACTATGATATATTTGAGATGGGGCCATAAATGTATGTGAATACAGATGATGCCATGTTGCTGACTGAGAGATTGAATTATTGTAGCAAACTGCACAATGCAATGAGCAGTATGAAAAAATGTTTGTGCACATTTGGGTAAAAGGAGTGATTGATGGCACATTATGCATACATGGTGAAAAACTCAAGCAAGCAAATGAAGTTACGGGAAATAAATTGGAAGCCCCTTTACCAAACAAGAGAAAGGGGATGGTTATGAAAATGATAGCAGAAAGATAGTAGGTGGCATATGGTCTGTTACAAGGAATGAATATTTATTGAAATATATGTTAATGGATGAGTGCATGATGCGCTTTTTTATTTGGAAGTGAGAGTTGGGTGTCTCAGAAGAGACATAGAAGGAAGTTGAACGCAATGAGAATGGGATACTTAAGGGGATGGTAAAACAAGAAGCAACTGTCCGAAATTAGTGTGAAATAATATGAGCGAGTGACCAGTATAAAGTATGAAAGGCGTAAATGAGATGGTCTGGTCTTCTAGAAAAAATGAACAAATGTCAGATTGCATAATATATATAAGAAAAGGTTAAAATAGTTGGGAATGAGAAGAAGACTAAGATAATCATCGTTAGATAGAGTTGATATAATCCTCAAAACAGGGAGAAGAGAAATGTAAAAAATAAAATATAATATGTGAAATGGAAGAATCATATGGTGGAAATAAGAATGGTTTTCAGGGAAAGAAAGGTGTGCAGAGGTGCAATGTATGATATTGGTATAAACCAGGAGTGGGATTCTACCAGTCCGGACCAGTTCAGGCAAACCAGTAACTTCGACAGGCATGCACTTCTGCAATCCACTTCTTTATTCAATCATTATGTCCAAAATGACCTGTCAAGAACTGATGACAGTTGTGTACTTTATTGGGGTGGTAAATGCAATGATAAATACTTCTTGCACATTTCGACTGTCATTCTGCAGATCTAATATTATCAATCATTCCTTCTGTGATGAACCTTCACTCATTCTGTCCTGTTCCTACATCAGTGAGATAGTGATATTTGCCTTTGTTGGGTGCATTGAAGGAATCAGACTTGGAATGATTCTTGTATCCTATGCTTATATTTTGGATACAATCCTGAGACTGCACTCTGCTGAGAGTAGGTACAAAGCATTTTCCACCTGCACCTCTCACCTGACAGCTGATGGGATATACCATGGGACAATACTCTTCATGTTTCGGCCCAGCTCCAGCTATTCCATAGACCAAGACAAATGGGCCTCTATGTTCTACATGGTTGTGATCCCCATGATCAACCCTCTGATCTACAGCCTGAGGAACAAGGAGGTGAAAGATGCTGTGTCAAAATCTCTTGGCCATATATAGGTTTGGAAAGGAAGAAATATTGTTTTATAATAACTGGAAAGTGTGTCCATTTAGGAAAATGATATACAAAAGGTTTAGCTAGATATCCCACGGTATGTGGCAGGTGACTAAAGAGACCAAAGAAATTAAGTCCATCTCAAAATGTGTTTTTTATATCTATATTAATTTTTTTTAAAAATCTAGCTAAAGACATAGCAAATATTTTAATTAAATTCGCAAAGAATTAAACAAACAATTAAACAAACAATATTGAATGTACCTTTATATTATCTAGTAATATATTTTGAAGAGTGTTCTTTAGTTTGCCAAAATTAATAGGACTCTGTACACATGGATCTTGCTTTTGTGTACTTCTTTAATTTTTTTTCTAATTAGTAAGCTTTGATGTCTATGCATTTATTATTGGGATTTTATCATCTCTCCAAAATTTTACACATATATTTTATGTGATTGCAAAAACAGCTCATTTAACTGCAAAATCAGAAAATATAGCCAAAGTGATCCATAAAAAGTAATATGAACAACTAAGTGGTTATAATTAATGGTTCATCTGAAGGTCCTTAAGTAATCATATATTCACTGCATGTCAAAATACTATCCAAATAAGGATTTAATTTTCAATTTGTCTAGATTCTCACAATACAGGGAGACATGATTTATTTAATTAATGAGAATGAGTTTACACAATACACTAAGATATAAATCATAATTTATAAATGCAGAGGCAAGGTTCATAGTTCCCACAATACAGCAATCTATATTTTGATTTAATTAGATTTTAGTTAGAAAACACAGGTACTGTGGGAGAAAGAGAGAAGGAAAGATGAAGTGTACTGATCAAAGAGACTGTATATCAGGGGTGTCAAACTCAATTTCATGGAGGGCCACAGCAGGGTTGCGTCTGACCTCGGAGGGCTGGGGTGCCAGGAAATGTACATAAGGCCGGCTCAAAAGGCGTGCCGCCTCCTAACCAGTTCTCCAAATCCAATGGCAATGGATTTGCTCCACAAATCTATGGAGAGCTAAACCTAACCATAAGTGCAATTTTCCTGAATGGGATTTTCCCATGTATTTTGCAAGGAAATGTACATAAGGCTGGCGCAAATGGTGTGCCCACTCCTAACCATACTGACAGGGCCTGAATCCAAGGGTGATGTCCGTTTTGCTCTGTGAATTCATGGAGAGCTAACCCTAAGTGGAATTTTCCCAAATGGGATTTTCCCATGTATTCTGCCAGGGAATGTACATAAGTGTGGCTGAAAAGGCGTGCCCCCTCTTAACCAAACTGACCAGTTCCGAATCTATTGGCGATGACCCTTTTGCTCTGAGAATCCATGGAGAGCTAAACCTAACCATACGTGCAATTTTCCTGAATGAGATTTCCCCATGTATTTTGCCAGGAAATGTACATAAGTCTGGCACAAAAGGCGTGCCCCCTCCTAACCATACCAACGGGGCCTGAATCCAAGGGTGATGTCCGTTTTGCTCTGCGAATTAATGGAGAGCTAACCCTAAATCTAAGTGGAATTTTCCCAAATGGAATTCCTTACCAGCACATCGTAATCAATGACAATCCCGACAGAGGAATATGGCAAGTATGACTAAAGAATTCTGGATTTATCCATATACTCTTGTTGATTTATATCATATTATCATAGCTTAATATACACATATCATTAATGACATGATAAACCAAGACTGGAAGCGCACTGTGCTAATACAAAGATTATCTTACCTTTGTAAGAAAAAAAATAAGAAACAGAATGGGTTCTCTAGACATTAAAGTCCAAACACCAAAATACACTTATTTTTTTTTAAAAAAAATCAGCACTGCTTACATACTGCCATAAATCATATTTCTTACTTGGCTAGCAAATATACTGAAAGAATAAATTATTGTCCACCTCAATTCATAAAAATGTTCCCAGAATAAAGAATATCATGTTTTACAACTTATTTTAGAGGCTCACCCACCCCAAGGTAGATAAATGAGTGTCATTCCAGTTATCATTTCTGTCTAAATTTTTCCAAAATAAATTAGGTCCCTTTGATGGAATGCTTCTTTCTGTCCCTTCCTGAAGTGGAGTTCTGATGCCTATAATTTCTGCTTTCATGATACTTTGATGTTATCTTTCTGTTAATATAATATCTATGAAAAGGTTGTAAAGCTCTTTATTCTGAGATACATCATTCTCTGGACTTACTAGTGTTGCATTAATAGTTATTACTACTATAATTATTGTTATGATCTTCATTGTCAACCTTATCTATTCTAGTTTAGAATTAATCAATAATAGTGTCTCTCAATGTGAATTGGCAATTTATGTTTTTGCAGATGAGCAGATGAATTTTGGCAAGAAATTCACTCAAACTATACGAATGATATACCAGAAGCAAGCAGCAAAGATAATGGTAAATGGAGAACTAACAGATCCGATTGAAATAAAGAGAGGTACAAGACAAGGCTGCCCACTATCACCGCTACTCTTTGTCCTAACACTAGAGGTCTTAAATAGAAAGATCAGAGGAGAAGAAGAAATAAGAGGAATGAAAATTAAGAGAGAAGAGTATAAATTGCAAGCGTTTGCAGACAACTTAGTCTTTATTCTTGAAGTTCCATTAGAAACCGCACCCAAATTGCTAGAAAGAATAGAGGAATATGGAGAAGTAGCAGGCTTGAAAATAAACAAAGATAAAACAAAGATCATGACAAAGAATATCCCAGCAACAAAAAAGGAAGAGTTGTCAGAAATGTTGCAGATTCAAAACACAAGTAAGGTTAAATATTTGGGGATATATCTATCACCTAGATGTAGCACTCTTAAAGAGGATAACTATACCAGATTAAAACGACAAATAGCAATCGACTTGGAGAAATGGGAAAACTTGCATTTATCAATGATGGGAAGCATCTCTACAATTAAAATGAACATTCTACCTAGAATTCTATATCTGTTTCAGACAATCCCAATCAGATTGGGTAAGGATTTTTTTCAAGATTTAAATAAAATAGTTTTGAAATTTATTTGGCAAGGGAAAAAAGCTAGAATAAAACTTAAATTACTACAAGATGTTAGATCAAGAGGAGGTTTTGGGTTACCTGATTGGGAGCTATACTATCAGGCAGCAAACCTGATGTGGATTAAGGAGTGGATATCATTAAAAAAAAACTCTAGATTATTGAATGTAGAAGGTCACGACTTGCTGTTGGGATGGCATGCTTTCTTATGGTATAAGGGAACTAAATCACATGGTTATTTTAGAAGACATTACATAAGGGAGGCATTGTTGCTAAACTGGGAAAAGGTTAAAAGATTACATTATTTAAAAATTCCAGTCTGGATATCAACAATTGAAGCATTTTTGTATCTGATAATATATAAAAAGGAACAAACAGTTAGATATACAGAATTATTGAATACAGAGGGTGAGCTCAAATCTAGTCAAGAGTTGAAGCAAGAAGGGATGGAAATGAACTGGTATTCATATGTACAGATACAATCTAGATATAATGAAGATAGAAAAACTAAAGGTCTTTATAACAAAATGACTGAGTTAGACAAAATTCTAACAGGTACTGATGAAAAAGTAATTAAAAAACTATATGGATATTTATTGGAGTTTAAATTGCATGAAGAACAAGTTAAAGAAACCATGATAGCTTGGGGAAAAATTTAGATTTAGATTTTAGATTTTATTAACATTTGTAGGCCGCCCTTTTCCCTGAGGGGACTCAGGGCGGCTCACATAAAATCAGGGAGGGGGAACACAAACAATGACATAGAGACATATAATAAAAGTAATAAGCAACATACATTCATCATTCGGGAGGGGTGGCTATCCTTGTCCCCAGGCCTGACGGGCTAGCCAGTTCTTAAGGGCTGTGCGGAAGGCCTGGACGGTGGAGAGGGTACGAATCTCCACGGGGAGCTCATTCCAAAGGGTCGGGGCTACTACTGAGAAGGCCCTCCTCCTTGTAGTTGCCAGCCGGCACTGGCTGGCCGATGGAATACGGAGGAGGCCCAATCTATGAGATCGAATTGGTTGCAGGGAGGTAATTGGCAGAAGGCGGTCTCTCAAGTACCCAGATCCACTACCATGCAGGGTTTTATGGGTGACTAATAGCACCTTGAAGCGCATCCGGAGATCGACAGGTAGCCAGCGCAGCTCGCGGAGGATAGGTGTTATGTGGGTGAACTGAGGTGCACCCACAATCGCTCGCGCGGCCACGTTCTGTACTAGCTGAAGTCGCCGGATGCTCTTCAAGGGCAGCCCCATGTAGAGCACATTGCAGTATTCCAGCCTAGAGGTCACAAGGGCCCGAGTGACTGTTGTGAGAGCCTCCCGATTCAGGTAGGGTCGCAACTGGCGCACCAGGCGAACCTGGGCGAATGCCCCCCTGGTCACAGCCGTCAGGTGGTGGTCAAACGATAGCTGTGGATCCAGGAGGACTCCCAAGTTGCGAACCCTCTCTGAGGGGTATAGAATTTGACCCCCCAGCCTGAGTGATGGAATATTGATCGAATCTTTGGGAGGGAAGCACAACAGCCACTCGGTCTTTTCTGGGTTGAGCACAAGCTTGTTTACCCTCATCCAGTCCATAACGGCCTCAAGGCCTCGGTTCATCACGTCTGCCGCTTCATTGAGTTGGCACGGGGCGGACAGATACAACTGGGTATCGTCCGCATATTGATGGTATCTGATCCCGTGCCTGCGGATGATCTCTCCCAGCGGTTTCATGTAGATGTTGAATAGTAGGGGGGATAAGACCGAGCCCTGAGGCACCCCATATGTTAGGGGCCTAGGGGACGATCTCTGCCCCCCCACTAACACCGACTGCGACCTGTCCGAGAGGTAGGAGGAGAACCACTGCAACACGGTGCCTCCCACTCCCACCTCCCGCAGTCGTCGCAGAAGGATACCATGGTCGATGGTATCGAAAGCCGCTGAGAGGTCAAGGAGGACCAGGATGGAGGAATGTCCTCCATCTCTGGCTCTCCAGAGATCATCAGTCAATGCGACCAAAGCGGTTTTTGTGCTGTAACCGGGTCTGAAGCCTGACTGGAAGGGGTCGAGATAGTTTGCTTCCTCCAAGGACCGTTGGAGCTGGAAGGCCACCACCTTCTCAACAACCTTCCCAAGGAAGGGAAGGTTGGAGACTGGGCGATAGTTATTAAGAACAGCTGGATCCAGAGATGGCTTCTTTAGGAGGGGTCTCACCACCGCCGCTTTCAGTGCGGCGGGGAAGTTCCCCTCCCGAAGAGAGGTGGTAACAACCGCCTGGATCCAGCCTCGTGTCACCTCACTGCTGTTAGTAACCAGCCATGAGGGACACGGGTCCAGTATGCAGGTGGAGGCACTTACAGCCCTCATGGCCTTGTCCACATCCCCGGGGGTAACATCCTGAAACTCAACCCAGAGATGTTCTACTTGATCCTCCTGTGCCTCGGCTGGAACTGCAGGGATGGAGTCCAAGTCCGACCGAAACCGAGCAATTTTGTCCGCTAAGAATTGGGCATAGTCCTCAGCTCTGCCCTGCAAGGGTTCCCCCGCTTCCCTTTTATTCAATAGGGAGCGGGTTATCTTAAACAGGGCAGCTGGGCGGGACTCAGCGGACGGAACCAAGGTGGCTATGTGAGATCTTTTCGCTGCCCTAAGTGCCCTGGTGTATTCCTTGGTGCAGGTGGTTACCATTGCTCGGTTCGATTCGGACTTATCGGACCTCCATCGGTGCTCTAGGCATCTCCTCCGGCGCTTCATCTCCCGGAGTTCCTCGGTGAACCAAGGAGGTCTCCGGGATCTGCCGCCTCGGAGGGGCCATAGTGGCGCAATCCGGTCGAGGGCCTCCGATGCTGCCGAGTGCCAAGCAGCAACCAGAGTCTCTACCGGACTGTGGGCGAAAGTATCAGGAATGACCCCAAGCTCCATCTGGAACCTTAGCGGTTCCATAAGTCGCCTGGGGCGGAACCACCTGGTCGGTTCCTCCTCCCTACAGTGGGGGTTTGGTCTCCGGAAGTCGAGCCTCAGTAGGCAGTGGTCTGACCACGACAGGGGTATGATGTCGTTACCCCTCAGACCAAGATCACAAATCCACTGCTCCGAGAGGAATACGAGGTCGAGCATGTGACCCGCCGAATGGGTTGGGCCCCGAATTACTTGGGTCAAGCCCATGGCTGTCATGGAAGCCATGAACTCCTGTGCCCCATCAGAGTTTTCACCGAAAAACTTTAGGTATGGGATTGATTTAGAGAATTGGCAGAAATTGTGGTCTCAAAATTACAAAATGACAATGTCTACTGCATATAGAGAAAACTTGTATAAGATGTTTTACAGGTGGCACCTACCCCCGACCAGAATCGCAAGAATGTTCAAGAATAAATCAGAAAAGTGTTGGAAATGTCACCAGAACCTGGCTCATACTACCACATGTGGTGGACTTGCACTGAAGCTAAAAGATACTGGACTAAAATCCACATGTGGTTGGAGAAAATGAGACACAAACAAATAGACTTTAAACCAGAGGTCTTTTTATTGGGAATCATACCAGAAACCTACAACAAAGACTTAAAATATCTGATTGTAAATGTGTTAACAGCAGCCAGAATTGTAATTGCAAAAATCTGGAAAAACGAAACAATACCAAAAGAGGAAGAAGTTATCCGAAAAATAATGGACTGTGCCGAAATGAGTAAATTGACATTTGAAATTAGAGAAGCAAGAGGATGAACAATTTTATAAGATATGGGACTTGTTTTATCGGTGGCTAAGGGAAAAAAAAACTTTGGAAATGAAAAATGATACACTTATGCCTTAATTGAAAAAAGTAAATGATGATATAATTATGCTGTGAAATAATCTAACAATGATACAATGAAGTATTAATATAAGGTCTGGTGATATAATGTATAAGGTTAAGAACTTACTATAATGATATTTCGCTGCTGATAAAGCAATTCTAATGGGGAACAAATGAAAACTGGTATATATAGGCAGCGACGCCTTGTTGAAAAATAAAGGAATAAGATCTCTGTTTGAAGGTATGAAATGCAAGGTTAACAATGAATAGAAGTATACTTTCTGGGGGGAAATAATGCTAATGTTAATTGAATATATATTGTAGAATGAAAATGAGGCCTTTAGTTATATTAGATGAAATATCTGAGACGGTAAATATTATTTGAAGATGCAGATGTTAAAACAACTGTAACCAAACCACATGCTGCATGTGATGATGGTTTCTTTTTTTTTTCCTTCTTTTTTGGACTTTTTTTGTCCTTTTTGTCTTTTTTGTCCTTTTTGGCTTCCCCTCCTTCCCCCCCCTTTTTTTTTAAAAAAAAACCCTAGCTTATTGTGGTGTTTATTAAATATACAACAGAGAGATATGGGATGTATAAACGTAGTAGGGATGCACCTGTGATCAAATGACATATTCTATGTGATGATGGGGGTTTCCCCCCCTTTTTTTCTTCTTCTCCTTTTCCCATTGTTTTTTTGTCAAATATTTATTTTATTTCTTTAAAAAAACACAAATATTTCATCATTTGTCAATCATTAAGACATTGAAGTACAATTTTTTTGTGTGTGCCCCTCCCTCCCTCCACCCCCCCAACCCCCCTCCTCCTTCCCCCCCCCGACTTCCCAGAACCCGTACACCAGAGGTGGGTTCCTACCAGTTCGCACCTACTCGGTAGAACCGGTTCGTCAAATCTACCCAACCGGTTAGAAGAGGTTCCACCAGTGGACCCGGAAAGCAGGCCACACCTACAGAAGAGGTTCCAAAAGTTGTTTGAAACCCACCACTGGCATGGATCTTGTAACTTGACAGCTTTAAGACTTGCATGCTTCAATGCCAGAGTTTCTGAATAGCTACTTGGACCGACCTAAGTACTAATTCATAATTTCATATCCGGTCACATGGGTGGCAAGCCACTCCCATCGGGTCACATGGGTGGCAAGCCACTCCCACAAAGGAAGCCACACCCACAGAGTAGGTTCCAACAATTTTTGAAACCCACCACTGCCGTACACGGTATGGATTTTTAACTAACACAGTCTAAAATCTATTGAGAAAAAAGAAATAAAGAAATTAATGACATTCTACATTGACCTTAGCTTCTTCTTACTGAACTAACTTTTAACAGTTTAAATCATTTCTGATCTTAAGCATAGGCTAACTGGAATTTCTTGGTCCCGTATTTATTTTGTATATAGTCAATCCATTTTTTCCAGTCTCGTTTATATCTCTCATTTGAATGATCTTTAAGATATGCCGATATTTTAGCCATCTCGGCTAAGTTTGTGACTTTCAATGTCCATTCTTGGATTGTAGGCAAGTCTTCCTTCTTCCAGTATTGCGCCACCAACAGTCTTGCTGCAGTTATTAGGTGCAGAATCAAATTAGTCTCTACCACTGTAAAGTCAGTACATATACCTAGTAAAAATAACTGAGGAATAAACTTTATCCTTCTTTTAAAAATATTTTGCATGACCCACCATATTTTTATCCAGAATGCCTTAACCTTTTGGCAGGTCCACCATATATGATAATATGTAGCATCGAGAGAACCACACCTCCAACATTTAGGCTGTACATTCGGATACATAGAAGCCAACTTTTTAGGATCTAAATGCCATCTATAGAACATCTTGTAAAAATTTTCTCTCAGATTTTGAGCTTGTGTAAATTTCACATTTCTTACCCAGATTCTTTCCCATGTATCCAACATTATTGGTTCCTCAATATTTTGAGCCCATTTTATCATACAATCTTTAACTAATTCTGTTTCCGAATCCATCTGTATTAATACATTATATATCCTCTTTATATGCATTAAGCTTTGATCTCTTATTTGTTTAAACAGATTATCCTCAACTTGAATAAAACCAATTTTTTGATCTATTTTCCACCTAGCCTGTAATTGCCCATACTGGAACCACGTTTGAACTACCTTCTCCTCTTTTAATACCTCTAAAGATTTTAATTGTAATACCCCCCTTTCCGAGGTAAGAAGCTGTCTGTAAGTAATTCTGTCCTGTTCTTGTGCTGTATTCATATTTTCAATTGCGTGTCTAGGAATTGCCCACATGGGTATCTTGTCATTTAATTTATATTGGTATTTCTTCCAAACCCGCAATAAAGCATTTCTTAAAATATGACTTTTAAAATTCTTATCCAATTTTTTGTTGAATAACAGGTAAGCAAGCCAGCCAAATACCAGATCGTGTCCCTCAATATTCAATATTCTATCATTGGTTAAATGAGTCCAATCACTAATTACAGATAATGCCACTGCATCATAATATAGTTTTAAATTAGGTAGTTTCAATCCTCCTCTCTCACGTACATCTTGCATTATTTTCATCTTTACCCTCGGCTTCTTTCCTGCCCACACAAATTTGTTGATACCCTTCTGCCATTCTAAAAGGTTCGCATCTTTTTTAAGTATAGGTAACATTTGGAAAAGAAATAAAAATTTTGGTAAAATGTTCATTTTCACTGCCGCTATCCTACCCAGCAAAGATAAGTGCAATTTCTCCCATTTTTTCATCTCTGTCTGTATACTATGCCAAAGTGGTTCATAATTATGCTTATATAATTTCCCATTTGAAGTTAAGATGTTAACTCCAAGATATTTGACTTTTTTAACTACCTCACATCCTAGCATCACTCCTAATTCTTCCTTTTGTTTAATATTCATATTTATAGCTAATATTTTGGTTTTTCCTAAATTTATTTTAAAGCCAGACACTTGACCATATTGATTAATCATATTCATTAAGATCATACTGGATTCCTGCGGTTGTTCCAATATTATGACCAAATCATCCGCAAAAGCGCGGACTCTATATTCTTGCTGCCTAATCTTGATCCCTTTTAAACCATCCAAGCCCCGTATTTTATTCAACAATACTTCCAAAGTTATAATAAACAATAATGGGGACAAAGGACAGCCCTGTCTTGTACCTTTTCCAATTTGAAAAGAGTCTGTTAAACTTCCATTGACCATGATTTGTGCTGTTTGCTGTTGGTATATTGCTTTAATTGACTGTAAAAAATTATCTCCTATCTGCATTTTTTGCAATATCTTCAGCAGAAATTGCCAGTTAACTCGATCAAAGGCCTTCTCAGTATCCAAAAATATAAACACAGCAGGGATCTGGTTGTTCTTTCCCAAATATTCTAATGCATTAATAATTAATCTGACATTACTTTTCATCTGTCTCCCTTGTATAAAACCTGTTTGGTCCGTATGTATCAATTGTTGAATAGCCAACATTAACCTATTTGCTAATATTTTAGTAAAATTTTTATAATCTACATTCAGTAATGAAATAGGTCTATAATTTTTGGGTTGAGTAGTATCTTGATCTTCTTTGGGTATCAAAGTTATAAACGCTGTCTTCCAAGATGGAGGGACTTTACCTTCCGTTTGAATCATATTAAATAATTCTCTAAGAGGTTCTACCATTTCTAACTGTAAGTTTTTATAGTAAACCACTGTCAAGCCATCTGTACCTGGTGCTTTCCCTGACTTGAATTGCTTAATTACCTGCAGGATTTCCCCCGAGGTTATTGGTTGATTCAATTTTTGCCTGTGCTCTTCTCTAACTGAAGGTATTTTCTCTTTGTCTAAATATTTGTCTATGCCTAAACCATTAATTTTATCCCCTTTATACAGTTCTGTAAAAAATTCCCAGAAAGCCTTTTGAATCTCTTCCTGTTGAAACACCTCCTTCCCTCTGTAAATCAATTTAGATATATTTCGAGTTTTCCTTTTTTTCCTAATCTGATAAGCTAACCATCTGCCAGGTTTGTTTGCATTACAAAAAGTATTGTGTTTTGCATATAATAAATTAGTGGCTACCTGGTCAGAGATCAACATGTCAAATTGAGATTTTAATATGTTAATAGCTTCCTTAACCTTTGTATCGTCTGGGTTCATTGTTAACTCCAGCTCTTTTCTCTTAATTTCCTCTTCCAGTTCTGTTCGTTTTAACCCTTGCTTATTTCTATGTGTTTTATTTATATTCATCAAGACTCCTCTCATATACACTTTGCTTGCATCCCATACAAATTCCATAGATGGACCCTTATTCATATTCAAAACAAAATATTAAATTCCCAAAAGTAATGTCTTTTTCCCTTCTAAGATTAAGTCTAAAGCAATATATCTTCCGAAGGGATCTGCTTCTATTAATTCAGCTTTCATATCTTTTCTTAAGTATACAACTATACCATTCTTCTTTTCCATAGCGGAAGCTGCAAAATGTTGACCAAGTTTTGAGTTGATCAAATATTTTTGATCAGTTGACTTGATATGAGTTTCTTGCAAACAAATTACATCGTTCTTAAACTGTTTGAGATAATGAAATATTTTCTTCCTCTTCTGTGGAGAATTCAGTCCGTTGACATTCCATGTTAAAATCTTAGTTGTCATCTTTGGTTGGTTGAAGCATTTTTAGAGCTTCCTGCATGGCCTGTTTAAACATAGGTCTAGCTCCTCCCACTGCTTCCAGATTTGTTATTGTAGTTCCTTGATCGATGGCCAATGATTGTTGATGCTGTTGCTTTTTAGCTTGTTTCTCCATACGTCTAGTAGTCATGCGGCTAGGTCTTGGTTCCATAGCACCTTGCACTTCTAGAGAAGAGAGATGCTCCATCTTGTCTGGTGGTTGTGTAGTTTGCTGTCTATCCTGTCCTTCTTGTGGTCTTTCTCTAGGTCCAGATGGTGCAGGGTATCTGGCCTTCAATATATTATAATAAAAATCTCGGGCTTTCCATACAGAGTTGAGGCGGTACCTTTGCTTATCAAATGTAAATATGATGCCAAATGGTGCATCCCATCTATACTGTATCTGACGATTTCTGAGTTCTTCGACCAAAAAAGCGTAGTCTCTCCTGGCTCTTAACATTTGAGGTGGTATCTCTTTCAAAACAGCCCGGTCTTGACCGCCAATTTGAAGCTTAGTGTTATAAGACGCTTGCAGTACCATATTTCTAAGCTCTCTTGTAGTAAAATATATAACGATGTCTCGAGGAAGCTGCTTCTGCTTTGCCAGCCAGGAGTTAACGCGGTAAGCTTTGTCAATTTGCCAGTCTAGGTTGGTCCCTGGTCTTCCCATCAGGCGGTCAAAAGCTTCCGATAGGATCTGTTTCAGGTTCTCCTGTTTCTCCTCACGCAGCCCCCTTACTCTTAATGCGAACTCCATTTGTCGGTACTGTATCATAATAATATCTTTTTCAGCATTTTCCACTTTTTGTTCCACCACCTCTGTTTTCAATGTCAAGTTAGCATTGGCATCATTAAGAACCTCTAGAGTATCTTCCATTCCAGAAATATGTTCTGTTAATACAGTTACAAGTCTCAGCTTTTCGTCTCTAATTTTACCAACCTTAGCGTCAAATTTCTCATACAGCTCCTGTTTAAGTCCTTTTATTTCACTTTTAATTTCTTCTTTCATTTCTTTTATTTCCTCTTTTCTCTCCTGCTTTACCACCTCTCTATTATCTCTAAACTTATCTTCCATTTTAATTGTCTGTGCATTAAGAGCCTCGCTTAGATTACTCAGGAAAAATTCTTTCGTTAACACATCCCCAGCAGGGGACGTAGGAAGCGGAGGCTGCAGCTTTGTGCCAGGCACTGAGGATGTGCCCCTGGAAGTAGAGGGTGATGACTTCAAGTTAATATTTGGTTTTGAAGCCATTTCAAAATTTATCTGCCTGCAGTTAATAAAACTCTATTGCCTGAATATGCAGCTTTAAGTAAAGAGGCTGAGTTCCCCTTTTATTTTGAAGTTTAAGGCTTGGCTAAACTTTCAGTGAGTAAACATTGTAACAAGACCATTCAGCAGATTCATCACCATTTAACTTCCAGATAAGCAAGATTAATGAAGGAGTAAAATTCTTGTAGAAATGAAACTAATTAAAAAGCTTCTGCTGGCCTATTGTGAAACCAAAACAAATGATAAGCAATCTCTTTTGTTTTGAATTCTTGTGACAATTAACAAAAAGTGTTCGTTATTACCGGAGAAACCAGCCTGCTCGGTGCCATTTTAAAAGCCTCTAAATAAATAATTTTTCGGAGGAGAAAAAGAAAAGAAGCTAAAATGTTGATAAACAATTATTGTCCACGCAAACAGATTCAGCTCGTGATAAGATTAAATCAAACAAAACTTTGAACTGAGTGGGGGAGACCTACTTTGTCCCGCACAAGGCAGTTTGAAGTTCCCAGCACGGACAGCCATTCTGCCTTGGGCTAGCCCCCCTTTCCCTGCAAGCACAAAAGCTGCAAAAATCGAAGAGCATTTGCCAGCAAAACAATTTCTTCTTTCCTTCTTGCCTGAAGGATAAGAAAACCTGATAAGACGTCAGATGGAAGATCCTCTAAACAGGTACGTAGCCAGGAATTCGGAGGCAGCTGATTTTTTGCTGCCACCACCAGCAGGCTCCTCCCAGGAAGTCACCCATTGTTGTCTATGTAATAAAAAATAAAAAATAAACATGGGGAAAAAAATAATAATAGTGTCTCTGACATGCCCAGCTAAATCACATTGCGTTTCATCTGTGAATACCAGTATCTCTTTAAAATTCGGGTATTTCTTCACATTTAATATAATTTGAAGAATGATATCTTTGGAGAGGATTCCTTTGTATTAAGACAATCTAGGAGAGATTAATTAGATCTGCTTATGTGGATAAATATATATAATCTCTCTTTGATTTTCATCAGTCATTTTATTTCTTCTTTTTTTTGGCAAAGGAGGAAGGGAAGAAATCCTCCCTATTTTTTTCTTTCACATATAGATATCTTAAAGAAATTTTCTCTGGGTACAAGGTATGGCAATAGTCTTCCTCAGGCTAGGCTATGGGTAATCACTTTGCTCACAGGAGAAGCAAGAATAAGTGGACAGTTTTTAGCTCATTTAAGCAAGAAAACCTCTACATAATAGAAATGAGAAACATTTTGAAATTTTTAGTTAGTATTTCTTTTTAATTAGAATTCCTGAACAAT
The DNA here is from genome assembly GCF_051295495.1 of Thamnophis sirtalis. Classification (NCBI taxonomy): domain Eukaryota; kingdom Metazoa; phylum Chordata; class Lepidosauria; order Squamata; family Natricidae; genus Thamnophis; species Thamnophis sirtalis. The sequence continues at coordinate 64,558,499 of NW_028261381.1, read as the reverse complement.
TGGGAATATCATGCATGAAATTAAAATTCCAATTTGGACAAACATGGATTACAGGTTTTTCTCAAGATAACCTTATTCGGCTTAATACTCGCTTCAATGCGTCCCTCACCTCCCGATTCCTCAAACTATAGATTAGGGGATTCAACATGGGAATCACCATAGTGTAGAAGACAGAGATAACTTTATCTCGACCAAGTGAGTAGCTGGAAATGGGTCGGACGTAGATGAAAACAGTGGTGCCATAGAAGAGCAAGACAGCCATCAAATGAGAGGCACATGTGGAGAAGGCCTTATGCCTGCCTTCAGATGAGTGGATCTTCAGAATGGAGGCTATGATGTATATATATGAGATGAAGATCTGCACTGAGGTGAAAATACCCTGAAATGCACCAAACGTATAAAGCACTATCTCATTGCTGAATGTTCTACTGCAAGAGAGTTTTAACAGTGGAGGAATATCACAGAAATAATGATTTATAACATTGGAGTGGCAGAAAGAGAGTCTAAAGGTTGAGATTGTTTGTGCAAGAGCATGAATGAACGCCATTATGTAAGTCACTCCTACTAATTGGATGCAAACTTTCTTAGTCATGATGATTGTATAGAACAACGGGTTACAAATTGCCACATAACGGTCATAGGCCATAACAGCTAGCAGAAGGCACTCAACACTGGCTGTAAGGACAAAGCTGAACAATTGTGCTATGCAACCAGCAAAAGAAATTGATTTCTTAGAATTTAAGAAGTTTGATAGTGTTTTAGGAGTTATTGTGGAGGAATAGCAGAAATCCACAAAAGCCAAATTATTGAGGAAATAATACATGGGAGTATGGAGTCGAGAATCAATCTGGATCAAGGTAATCATCCCAAGATTTCCCATACAGGTGATGAGATACATCAGGAAAAAAATGACAAAACAAAAGGGGGCCAAGTTAGGATTTTCTGTGAGTCCTACCAGAAAGAATTCTGTTGCTATACTATTATTTTCTCCTGCCATTGTGTTGCTTGAGAATGCATGGTCTACCCTCTTTAGCAAATCTGAAAAGAAAATATAGATATTATAAATTGATATAGGAATCCCCACTGTGTCCTTTGCTGCTCCTGGCCAGCATGTCTGTGTGTCTTTGTATATCTGTGGATATGGAAACAGACAGGCAGGCAGACAGGCAGGCAGACATCTACATTCATGAACTAAAAAATGTTAATTTATTTCTGAAATGAAATATAAAAGCATCATAGTATTAAACAAAAAATAACACGACAAACAGAATGTATACTGTGACAAAATATAATACTGATTTAGTGAGTGGGAAAGAAGGGCTGGAGGGAGGGAGGAAACAAATTTCATATAATATAGTAGATCAATATTCTGGATTAAAATTGGGAAGATATTGGATCAAATTTTGAGAAGCGAATGAAAGTATTTATTTCTCATTCTGCTTAACACTCAAGATTGTTACATTGTATTATATTAGTATGTAAAAGAACCATGTGACTTATCTGGAATCAGCTAAATCAGCAAACCAGTGAATGAAAACATTCCAAGGAAATTTGCATTGAAAATACTAAGCAAAAATGAACTTCCATTTGAGTGACACACCACTGTGGTACCTATATTTTTAAAAACCCTCATGAATGTTTAAATACAACCAAAAGAAAATTGGAGCCTGCGCTAATTAACTGCACTGAAATTCATTTTTTAGTATCATAAAAGCAAAGTATCATAACAACGTAGTGACACCAAAAATTAACAAAATAGCTTCCTCAGGCTTGTGTGAATCCTAGATTTAAAAATTATTGCTTGAATCTGCTTCTGATTTAAAGTTAATTGAATCTCTAAGCATTATTAAGCTTCAGTGATTTTCTAAATATGTACACATATTCATAAGTAATTTAACCTAATTATATTTCTCAAGTCTTGAATTTATTTTCATTTTGAACTAGTAGAAATATCCTAAGAGTTTTAAAAATGTAAAAAGTAAATCAATCTCTCTCTCTCTCTCTCTCTCTCTCTCTCTCTCTCTCACACACACACACACACACACACACACACACAGAGAGAGAGAGACACTTCATTGAACATTAGGAATGCTAAATCTTTTTTAATTCTGTACTCAAATCCTTTAACTTCCCTGACCAAACTCTCAAACAGTTCTTCTTTTAAAACTTACCAGAAGGTAGGAAATATTTATTATGGTGTTTCAGTAATTCAAAAAGGCATATATAATTAACTGAGAACCAGAAACTAGATGTACATTTTCAACTGTTTCTGCATACATTCTAAATAAAGTTTCAATAACTGAAATATCATCCATTTTTCTTGAAAAGAAGCAGGACTTCTTAGAACCTCAGAAACCCAATTATGTCCAAGGGAGAAAACAGTTTCGTGCAAATGTGTCATTTTTCTGCTTTTCAGAAAAATATATGAATAAAAGGTTTTGATATATATTACCATCCATTGGGATCAAAAAACGGGATTTTTAAAGAAGCGTGGAAACTCAGAAAACATTTGCTTTAAGTTCTCCTGTTTCTCTTCACGCAGCCCCCTGACTCTTAATGCAAGCTCCATCTGCTTATACTGTATCATAATAATTTGTTTTTCAGCATTTTCAATTTTTTGTTCCACCACTTCAGTTTTAGATGTCAAGTTAGTTTTAGCTTCATTGAGAATCTCTAAGTTGTCTTCCATTCCAGAAATATATTCTGTCATTACATTTACAATTCCCATCATAGCATCATTCATTTTGGTGACCTTAGTATCAAATTTATCATATAAGACTTCCATCTCATTCCTTATTTCATCTTTGAACTCTCTAAGCATTTCTAAATTCTGTTCTCTGGATTCTCTAAACATTTCTAAGTTCTGTTCTCTGGATTCTCTGAACATTTCCAAAAAAAATTCTTTCATTAGTACATCTCCACTAGGGGGCATAGAGGGTGGGGGCTGCAACTTTGTGCCAGGTATGGGAGACGTGGATCTAGGAGGTAATTTCGCAGAGGTCGATTTTGATGCCATTATATCTTTGCTTTGAGTATTTATTCTAATTTTGCTAGTCCACTATGCCGTTTGGAGAAGGAGAAATTCCTCCGTTTTTTTTTTACAGAGAGTTTTACAGAGGATTTCAAAAGACTGGCATTAAACCAAAACAGTTCAGCAAGATAGAAAAAAAAGAAAAAACAAAGAGAAACCCCGTTTGGAATGTCCGTAAATCAACAAAGAGTCCTTGAAAGCTTCAAGGGAGTGGAGCTAATTAATTTGTAAGAAGTTATTCCTTTGATTCTGTGCCAGGAAATTGGAGATATATCATTATAACAAATGTGGAAGCTATAAAATCGCCATTTTGAAAACAATTAAACAAAAGAGTTTTTTATAACATTGAAGCTGGTATTTTGGTAGAGAAAACAAACAAAAAAAAGTTCTCAGGTTTGGTCTCTGCTCGTATTAATTTTCAATAGCCTAGTTTCAAAAGATTGTCCTGAGGGGGGGGGGGGGGTTCCTTGCCTTGTACTGTGAAAAACAGCTGAGAAGATCTGACCGGAGTTAAATGACTCAGCCTTGGTTGATCCTCCTCCTCCGTTCACAGCCAAAAAAAAACAAACTGCAAACTTCAAAGAAGATTCTTACCGACTGAATCACTCTCTGTTTTTTTCTTGCCTGAAAAAAGAGATATCTATTAGATATTAAATAGATAACGAACCAGGACTCTGGAGGCAGCTCAATTAAGCTGCCGGCAGCGGCAAGACCCTCCCCGGAAGTCTGCATTTTGGGATTGTCTGTGAATCCCTGAAGAATGAATTCAGTAATGATAGAATCATTTCCTTTATCCATGAGCTGTCACAATGGGTGCTGGGTTCAGAATATTAGCTGAATATGAAATGTCTTTTTTTAAAAAAAATCTATCAAAGGAAGGAAAGAAAATTTGCTTTCTTTAGAGTTCCATCTATCTTGGTTTTCTCTATAAAAAATAACCATAAGGACTAGGATCACATTTCCACTGTATTCATCTAAATCAGACGTGTCAAACCCATGGCCCAGGGACTGCATGTGGCCCTGGACAGCTAGCAATGCAGCCCTACAAACCCCCCCCCCCCAAATAAAGGAGCTTTGTTAGTTATATACATTAACTACATTACACATTTTACATTTGGCACAAGACAATTCCACTTCGCTCAATGTGGCCCAGGCAAGTTAAAATATTGGGCACCTCTGATCTACATGATCGTTAAATTTGCATTAAACAAAAATACAAGGCTGAGTAGTGAATACACTATTCTAATGTTTATTTCATTTGCTGAGATATTGCATGTGAAAATTCATATTAATGCTCTGTGCTGTGTGTGACTATATTTTTATAAAAATGGATGATGGAATGAATGTTAAAAATATTTTGAATTGCTGATAAACCTTCTTTCCCCTTCTTTCTTGAGAAGCCTCTGAATTAAAAATAAAATAAAATAAAGTCATCTGCTTTCAGGGCACTGGTAGATTCCAAGCACTGTCATATCTCTTCTTTCACTTAATGCATTTGACTGTCATATTTTATAGATTATGTGTTTTAAAAGCTATTTTCATTGACTATCATTGCTTCTGATTCCAGAGTATCTTCTGCATATGTTGAAATCAATACTGATTTTTATATGGTCCCAAGTATGGATAGATTTAATTTCATCTGAAAACATCTAAGTTGAGTGCAATAACTTCTGATCTGATGTAGTTCTCTATATATTCTTTCCTACAAAAGTAGCCCACAAATATTTAAATATACAGATTACTAAAACCTCTTATTTGAAGTCCTTCATTCTGGCCCAAATCCAGAGTCAAATAAGAGGTTTTAGTAATCTACGTACTAAAATATTGGTAGGTCAGTTTTCATTCATGAGACAGGTAAGGCAGCATCCAAAAGTAACAGAATTGTTTAGATAATTGTAAGTGCTTAAGAGCAGAAAGGGGGAGCTGCCTATATCTCCTACTTAAAAGGTAAGAACAACAATGAACAAACTGGCTGAGATGCTAAACTATCTCATGATCTATCTCATGATAGTTTAGCAATTCTAAACAGATGCCATAGAAAAATATCCAGTTAGAAAGTGGGAATAACTTGTCACCATTTTGGAGGGAGGGGAGAAGGTATCTCTTTTCTTTCCCCCAACTTGTGAAAAATAAAAATGAAAAGTACAAGACCACTGCATCTGTGAGAGTTCCTTGCTTTCTAATGACTGGACACACCATAGCATACACAATGTTTCACTGTAGCACATACCTCACTTTATTTCTGTAACATAGGATCTCCCCTTTTATTGCAATTGATTCATTGTAAAGGGATCTTTACAATTGATTCATCTCTCTCTCTCTCTCTCTCCCTCTCTCTCTCTCTCTCTCTCTCTCTCTCTTTCTCTTCTCTCTCATTACTAGAAAATCATCCTTTTTAGCACAGTATAACAGAATACATCTGTTATATTCAATAATTTGTTATTTTACTATCTTAACATGAGTTCAACTTCAGAAGAAATCTTAATCTTAATGGTTCAATCCAGTATTCTCAAACTTTGCAGAATCACAAATGCACATTATGGACAGTATCTGTGATATACAGATTAAAATTCAGTTATTAAAAGTAGGTTTTGTATTTAGTTTTTCCCAACCTTGACATCAATGAATTCATTAATTTTATTCATGGTGTGGTGACAAACAAACTTGAGAAGTACTGATTTAAGCATTAATTAATATTTTAAAAATGAATATTTTGCTCTGGTATTTAAGGCATGGGTTTAAAAAGTGGAACATTGGTATTCTGTGCTAAGATCAATGGAATATCAGTTTGCTATCTCTTGTATTTTTACAAATCTATATTATAATTAAATAATTATAAACAATTGCTATTTATAGATATTGCATCTTTTTAGGAAGAAATTGGGAGGATTGTTATTGTGGGGAAAAATAGAAAGGAGTATTAAATATGTTCACTATCTTATCTTATCTTATCATATCATATCATCTTAACATCATGTATAAAAATAATAAAAGCAGGATAAAAATACACACATGCCTACATTTATACAATACCTATATTATACTGAACTGAGATATACTATATTATATTATAGACACTTATATTTATAACTTAACATATATTCATAAAGTAATCAAGTTATTCGGAGAACAATGTGAATTAGAACTTTGCCAATATATGAAATCCACATAAATTGCTGTGGCTTGTAGATATGATAACTGTAAGATATTCAAGACTTTGGCACCAGTACATGTACTAAAAATCCTTCCCTGAGTTAACAAACATACCTGAGGTTGATGGAGTTTTTGTTCTTACAGACTCTGTAAGCAGGCAAAAAGATCTTATATGTCTTATGAGACCATCTGAGATTTGTTCCCTGATGGACTTCAATATACCTTTCTTGCTTTGTTGTGATTTAATTTTTTTAATTGCAGTTTAGTTGCAAGTGAATAACATTTAGGGAATTCATTTTTTTCTGAAAGTTGTATTGTCAAATTGAAATCACTAGTTCTAAAGTTTTGTCTCTATTTTTTTTTCAGTGGTAATGGCCATTCTATCAATCTTTGTCAGGATTCCTATCAAAATGGGGCAATCTGCAATCTTATCCGCTAATGGAAGATTACCATATACATCGTCCTCTTTTTTCCTTTCTCAAGCCATTTCTCATGGCAATTTCAGGTAACAGATGAAGAAAATCATCTGCACTCAAGTGCATCTTGACCATTTGATCACAAGCTCTGAAAACATGACCAATCCTTGAGAAATACAGTAGGCTTTAATACAGGCTGCATAAGAACAAATGTTAAAAGCAAGTACTAGTAAGTAAAAAAGAAATAGCTAATGACTATGGATTGTTTGATTGAATTTATTTGCCATTATCTCATAACAAACGACTGGGCAACTTCCAGCATTAAAACATATAAATATATTTAAAGGAATCAAAATAGAAACACCATTCAAGATAAAATATAGTTAAAAGATGGAGAGGGAGGGAACAGTGTGTGTGTGTGTGTGTGTGTGTGTGTGTGTGTGTGTGTGTGTGGTTGTTCTTAATTTAAGGTGACCAGACGTCCCGCTTTTGGCGGGACACCCCCGCTTTTTGATGCATATTCCCGCATCCCGCCCGCTTTTTAAAAAGGCACGCTTTTTTTGGCGCTCGCAGCTCCCGCCCATCAGCTGCTGGGCTGGCTCATCGTTTCGTTCTATGCTACCTACAAATTTAAGCCAGCCCAGCCTGCCGCTCATTGATTTGATTGGCTGGACTCCTTAGCTGAGGGCGCATGCGCGAGTTTCCATTTTATTTCATCTTTCTTTCTTGTTGGGGTTGCAGCTGCTGCGCTTACTCACTGGTGGTGAGTAAATAAATAAATAATGTATTATTTTATTCTTATAATTTTATTGTCTTATTGTCTCGGTCACGGGCGGAGCTTTGTGGCGGCGCCTGTGCTGTGCGCTTGCCTTCCTGGCTTCCCAGCGACCACGCCGCAAGTCTGCGAGGCATGGTCGCGTCCCGCCGCCCTCCCCTGTGGCTCTCCTGCCGCAGAGTCCGTTTTTCAGCCTTGCTGCCCTTGCAGACAACTTTCACTCGCTTCCGCGGCTCTCTCGCCGCCCGGCAGAAGCCACGTGGAAGTTCTCTGGGCGAGGTGAAAAACAGCCGCCGCCCCGCCCGCCCTCCTCGGCTGGGCTGGATTAAATTTGTAGGTAGCCTGGTAGCATAACGAAACGATAAGCCAGTCTGGGCGGGGGAGCCTCCCCCGCCCATCAGCTGCTAGCTAGCTCGCTGGGCTGGCTCATCGTTTCGTTCTATGCTACCTACAAATTTAAGCCAGCCCAGCCTCCCGCTCACTAATTTGATTGGCCTGGACTCCAGCCAATCAGTGAGCTGGCTGGGATGGAAAATTTTCAGCACGCCACGTGCTGAAAATTTTCCATCCCAACCAGCTCACTGATTGGCTGGACTCCTTAGCTGAGGGCGCATGCGCGAGTTTCCATTTTATTTCGTCTTTCTTGTTGGGGTTGCAGCTGCTGCGCTTACTCACTGGTGGTGAGTAAATAAATAAATAATGTATTATTTTATTCTTATAATTTTATTGTCTTAGACTTATTTGGTACCGTGGGAATCGGGAGGCGCTGGGCTGGGGAGAGGAGAAGGGAGGGGGAGGACAGCACCTGAACCGCGATAGCAGAGAACCGATAGGAAAAGCACTTCGTTCATCCCTTTCACCCGAACCTGAGCTAGGGCAACGGAGAGGAGGAGGGGGGAGAGGAGGGGGGGAAGCAGCCCAGCGTCGCTGGTCACCGCGCGCTCCCTCGCTCGCGGCGGCTCCGGAGGAAGCAGCCCGGCGTCGCTGGTCGCCGCGCGCTCCCTCGCTCGCGGCGGCTCCGGAGGAAGCAGCCCGGCGTCGCTGGTCGCCGCGCGCTCCCTCGCTCGCGGCGGCTCCGGAGGAAGCAGCCCGGCGTCGCTGGTCGCCGCGCGCTCGCTCGCTCACGGCGGCTCCTGAGGAAGCAGCCCGGCGTCGCTGGTCGCCGCGCGCTCGCTCGCTCGCGGCGGCTCTGGAGGAAGCAGCCCGGCGTCACTGGTTGCCGCGCGCTCGCTTGCTCGCGGCAGCTCCGGAGGAAGCAGCCCGGCGTCGCTGTTCGCCGCGCGCTCCCTCGCTCGCGGCGGTTCCAGAGGAAGCAGCCTGGCGTCGCTGGTCGCCGCGCGCTCCCTCGCTCGCGGCGGCTCCGGAGGAAGCAGCCCGGCGTCGCTGGTCGCCGCGCGCTCGCTCGCGGCGGCGGAGAAGGATAGGGAAGCAGCCCGGCATCGCTGGTCGCCGCGCGCTCCCTCGCTCGCGGCCAGGCTTTGGTCCCGCCTTTCCCGCTCTGCGTGGGAGAATGTGTGTGTGTGTGTGAGAGAGAGAGAGAGATTGTGTGTGTGTGTGAGAGAGAGAGAGATTGTGTGTGTGTGTGTGAGAGAGAGAGAGAGAGAGAGAGATTGTGGGTTTGTGTGAGAGAGAGAGAGAGAGTGGGTGTGTGAGAGGTCATAAAATGGGGCAAAACCAATGTGACCACTGTCTGTGATTCCTTTGTTCCATCCAACTATATATATATATATGCTATAGAACAATTAAGAAAATAGTGTGCAAATCATCTGACTTTCTGTTTCCTAAGATCTTAATCAGTGTTTAGTCAGAGATGTTCCAAAAAGTTGATTTTAAAGATGTTAGAACAATGTGACCACTGTGATTCCTTTGTTCCATCCAACTATATATATATATATATGCTATAGAACAATTAAGAAAATAGTGTGCAAATCATCTGACTTTCTGTTTCCTAAGATCTTAATCAGTGTTTAGTCAGAGATGTTCCAAAAAGTTGATTTTAAAGATGTTAGAACAATGTGACCACTGTGATTCCTTTGTTCCATCCAACTATATACCAATTATCCCATATCCAATAAAATCAAATTCTGATTCTTCTTTTCCCTGTATTTCTTTTGTTAATATATCCATTTCGGCACAGTCCATAATTTTTCTTATTATTTCTTCTCCATTTAGGTTTAGTTTATTTTTCCACTTCTGGGCGAAAGCGATCCTTGCTGCTGTAAGTATGCGTAATATTAGATATTGTATTTCTTTTTTGTATTTCATCGGTATAATTCCTAATAGAAAGAGTTCAGGTTTCCAATCTAACTTAACCTTTGTTATTTCTTCCAACCAATTTTTGATCCTTTTCCAGAATTTTTTTGCCTCTTCACAAGTCCACCATAAATGATAATATGTGCCATGATGTATTGAATCACATTTCCAGAAATTTAGCGAGGTATTTGTTGAAATTTTGGCCAACCTTGACGGTGCCAGATGCCATCTATAATAAAGCATTTTGTACTGGTTTTCCTTGTATGGGATTGATAGTGTCATTCTTAAATTTATTCCCCAAAATTTTTCCCATTTGTCTAGTTCAATGTTATAGCCAAAGTTCTGTGCCCATTTTATCATTGGTTCTTTTACAATTTCCTCTTCCATTTGATACTTCAAGAGGAATTTGTATATTTTCCCTATCATCTTTCTGTCCAGACTTTGAATAATTTTATCCAATTCGTGTGGTTCTGTTTCAATACCATATATTTTAGTGTCTTTATTGTATTTAGTTTTAATTTGGAGGTAGGTTAGCCAATCACCTTTCATATTCTGATCTGCCAATTCTTCAATTGTTTTTAAATGTCCCTGTCTATCAATTAGATCTCTGTATCTTAGAATTTTGTTCCAATCTGTAAAATTTGGGTGTGTCGTTCTTTCTGTTGGTGATAGCCAATTTGGGGTTTTCACATAGTGGATTTTTTTTTTTTGAGCCATTGTTGCACTAAAGTTCCAATTAAATGATTTTGAAAGTATTTGTGCGTTTTATGTTTGTCATTCCATAAGAAATTATGCCAGCCTGCCTGCAGGTCATGGCCTTCTAAGATCAGAATTCTTTTATTCTTTAACTCAATCCAATCCTTCATCATTGTCATTGTTACTGCAGTTGCGTATATACTAGGCTCCCTGTGTGCTTCCATCCATCGCTACGAAGATCTGCTGACTCTGCCTGCCTGCTGGTAAGTGAGCCGGGTTTTTTCTTTTGTTTTTTTAATGTATTTTAAAATAATATTTTATTTATTGTGCATATGATTTTTTAAAATAGTGGTATTCTGTGTTGATTCTTTTTTTAAATTGTCTTAGACTATTTAAAAAAAGATTCTATCCAAAATAAATTGAAACAAGCCATTTTTAAAATTTCTATGCACAATACTTTGAAATGGACTCAGGAGTCATGATTGACACTGAGTGAATTTGCACTTTAATAATCAGGAAGATACAATGGCATTGAAAAAAGTGACTGATGACCATTTTTCACACTTAGCGACCATTTTCACACTTAGCGACCGTTGTGGAACCTCATGGTTTAAAATGATTTTACTTCAATTTATTCTGTGTGGAATAGTTTGAAATGGTGACAGTATAAATTATTGCTGGTGTAATACTTAACAATGGTTTTTAAGGATTTCTTTTATTTATAGAATACCTTTTTATTATTTTGGGAGGATTTTTATTTTTAAATTGTTTATAAAATGTATTTACTACAAGAAATGTTCCTTTTTGCAAATGTGATCTTTGCAAATCTTTGTGATGCAATATGTTCAGACCAGGTTTATGTGTCTCAAAGTGGCTGCTATTCTATGGGCAGGGCAGGTTGGTGCAAGGCAGCTTTGCCAGATTTGGTGTGTTTCACCAAATTGAATTTTATATAGTATAAAATCATATAATTTTAATTTTTTTTAGATTATTAACATGAGTAAGAAAAGAGGATGCAAATTCAACGATGATCTAAGAAATGAATTTCCTTTTCTTAAAAAAACAAAAAGCGACCACATAGTAAGATGTGAGAAATGCAATGGCGAATTTTCTATTGCGCACGGTGGGAGGCATGATATTACAAAGCATTTGGAGACGCAGAAACATAAGAGATATGTAGATGCTGTTGCATCTTCCTCCAGAATGCAAGACTATTTTCATAAACCAACATATGCAGACAAAGACAAGAAATTAGCATTGGCAGAAGGACTTAGGTCTTTTCATACTATTAATCACAATCATTCCTTCCGATCTATGGACTGTACATCACAAGTGGTCAAAAAGTTATTCAACAAAAAATTTACCTGTGCTAGAACTAAATCCGAGGCAATTGTGCGTAATGTGCTTTCCCCATATGCATTTACAGAATTAAGCAAAAATCTAGAGAAAATTAATTTTGTATCCATATACTCTGATGCATCAAATCATAAGTATATCAAATTATTTCCAACCCTTATTCGATTTTTTGATTCGGAAACTGGAATAAAAATTAGAATGTTAGATTTTGTTTCTTTGCCTGGCGAAACTTCGGAAATAATTTTCAGTTCCATTGTTAATATTTTGGAACAAAACAATTTAAAACACAAAATAATCGCATATTGTGGAGACAATACGAATGCAAATTTTAGAGGAAAAGTGAGAAGGGGTACCAATAATATTTTTTATAAATTAAACCAAAACCTTAATCAAAATATTATTGGTGTTGGTTGTGCAGCGCACATAATACATAATGCTATTCAAACAGCTGCTGACTTGTTGCCCATAGATGTGGAAAATATTATTGTTAAAATATATTGTTATTTTCATATATACACTGTGCGCGTTGAAAGTCTTAAAGAATTTTGTCAAGATGCGGAAGTCGAATATCACAAAATGCTTGGATATAGTAAAACACGCTGGTTAGCTCTTTTGCCAGCTGTCGAAAGAATTTTGAAACTATACGATCCTTTGAAGTCCTACTTTCTATCACAGGATAAATGTCCTAGAATTTTAAAAGAGCTTTTTGAAAAAGAATCTTCAAAAATTTGGCTAGAGTTTGTACACAATCAAGCAGCTCTTTTTCAAAATAGTATAAAACTTATTGAAGGTGACAAAATTTCGGCAATCGAAGTAGCAAATGAACTTAATAATTTAAAATTTCAGTGTCAACAGCGGTTAGATGCAATTTTTATTCCCATTACTATCCGTAATACTATAAGGCAGCTAGAAGAAGAAGGTGCAATAAATCGTGCAGATACCATGAATCATTTTAAAAACTTCTATAGTAACTGCGTAGATTATTTAGAAGAGTGGACGGTACATTTTAACAATATCGAACATTTTAATTGGGTTGAATTAAAAAAAGAACTTGATTGGCATGATGTGCAAAAATCATTCGAGCATATTCATCAAAATTTCCCAAATAGTGATATTTCCGAAACGAATCTTTTTACTGAGGTATCACATTTAAAACTATATATGAATAAGGAAAAAGTTGAATCTTGGGCATCAGCAAAAATGACAATAGAGAATAAATGGATAGAAATGTTTAATCATTTTCAAAGAAACCATATTTCATATAATAATGTATTAAAAATTGTGGAATACGCGCTGTCCTTACCAGGAACTAATGCTGCGATTGAACGTGTTTTTTCTACGGTAAATCAAGTGTGGACATCAGAAAAATCACAATTAAGTGTTGAGACTTTGAAAGCCATTTTATGTGTAAAATATAATTTAACGAATTCGTGTGAAAAATTTCATGACCTTTTAAACAATGACAGCAATCTACTAAAAAAAATTCACTCAAGTGAGAAATATGCCAAAGAGTAAAATTATTCTGTACATAATTTTTGTAATATATTTAATAAATATAAATGTAAATAAACGTATTATATTTGTACTGTACATAATTTTTGTCAATATATTTAATAAATATAAATGTAAATAAATGTATTATATTGTAGTTATGTTGAAATAAAAAAAATATTACAATACTATTTTTGTGATGTATGAAAATTTTTGTTGCTCCGTATAAAATTTTTAATCAAGCCCCCCCCCCACCCGGCAGAAGCCCCGGGACCGAGTGGAAGTTCTCTGCGCGAGGTGAAACGGCCGGCAGCTGCCTCTCCCATGAAGATGAAAGAATGGAAGGAGGAAGGAAGAGAAAAAAGGAGGAAGGGAGTGAGTGAGGAAAGAAAAGGATGGAAGGAGGGAAGAAGGAAGGGAGTGAGGGAAAGAACAGAAGACAGATAAGGTGAAGGTAGATAAGCAAGAGGAATGAAGGAAGAAGTGAGGAGTCTCGAGGAGGGGGAAAACATTTAGTGACCAAAGTTACAATGGCATTGAAAAAAGTGACTGATGACTATTTTTCACACTTAGCGACCGTTGCGACCATTTTTCACACTTAGCGACCGTTGCAGCATCCTCATGGTCACGTGATCAAAATTTTGTTTGGCAACAGATTCGTATTTATGCTGGTTTCAGTGTCCTGGGGTGACCTTTTGCCAAAAAAATTTTTTTAACCCCCCCCCCCCCCCCCCGGTGAAGGGCGTCCCTCTTTTCCAATCTGAAAATCTGGTCACCTTATCTTAATTGAACAACCATCTCCAATGTGATGCTCCTCTGTTAGGCCCCAAACCCTCTCTTCAGGCTCCTATGGAAGGATAGAAGGGTGGGAGCCAACCTCACCTCTGGAGTAAAATATTCCAAAGGACTATGATATGTCAATAAATAAGCCTAAAGACATTTCAACATAATATTATGAATCTGCATGTCTCCTGTGCGGAACCTGAAGCAGGTTTGAGAAATTGCTATATTAATTCCAAATTTTCATCAGTAGTGCCAGTCAGGCATTCAGTCCAGACAATGGCTTCTTTGAGATTCAGCTGATTAATTCCCTTTGTATGGGCTCTATCCATCTTGTAGGGAAGATAATCTGATTGGCTCACTAGGAATTTGCACTGCCGAATGCCAGCCTTTCTGATCGACAAGCTCAGAGTTTTAGCCACTGAGTCACCGCATGCCTTTTAAAAATATTATTGCTGCTTTTTAAAAAAATTATAGATGTATTCAAATGCATTTATTATCAATTGCTATTGTCCATCATTTTTTCTGTTGGGAATATGTCACTGCATGGCTGGCAGTTATTGTAGAGTTCTATTCATATGTGTCTCTTTAAAGCAGACAATTGCTTCATAGAGACAGAGACGGTGGAGGTATTTATGATAGATACTGTGTACAGGTACATTTTCATAAACTAAGGAAAAACAGAACTATTCACATCACAAGGGCCAAACTTTCCAGTTTCTCATTTTCTCTGCCTCTCTCCCAGAGCTATATACAGCATTAGCAAACACCCACCTGCTTGTTTAACTACCAATTTCCCCCTTTCTCTTCCACCCTCTCATGTAGCATTTTCCAGAGACACAGACAGACAGATGGACAGGTGGGAAATGGTTGGCTTACTGTTGTTAGGTTATTTCAGATCTCAACAGCCTTTCCTTTATGCATAAATTATATGTGGTGATGCATCTCCTTCTGTCCTTAGCTGCCTTGAGTTTTAGTAGATTTATCAGACATCTAGTCTTCTTTATTCCTCTATCTAGCAGGCATAGCCTTAAAATCAAATATTGCCAAGCTTTTAGAGGGTCTTTTTTTAATGGACTGCTTTCACAAGAGTACTCATTGCAACTTTCATGTATTGTGATCTTGTGAATTGTTTGCTGCTTTTTTTACCTTGTTCTGTCAGGGTTCCAAGTAACACCCCAACGAAAGAAGACTTCAAGGCTTGAGTTTCCTCAAAGTTCTATTTTATTAGAGATGTCATATTGGCACATCTGGGAAAACCAGAATCTGAAAGTTTCCAGATTTTCCCCACCCAAAAGAGTCCCTGTTCCTGCCCAGCACCACATGTCCACCACATGATCCAATCAGGCACCATCCAAAATTGAAGATACCTCCCAGTCAACTCATTGCAGCTGCAGAGCAAAACAGCCTTGACTTTCTGAGAAAGAATATTATTTTGACTATATATCACCCATACTCTATGTAATCCCCCACCCATTTTCCCAAAGTAGAAAATGTGGCAGGCCTGAAGACCCAAATGTAAAAGATGGCTTCCATGTCTGACATGTCCATTGACAAACTCAGTAACCTAGATTTGTGATACAGGTTTCTTTATACCAGCAATCGCCTTGAATCCAGATCCTTCAAATATATAATTGCTGTAGTCTGTAGATCACATGACTTGTCATATGTTATATGTTCCGTGGTGAAATTTGAGAAGCACATTTTGATTTTCCATATTATTGCCACTCAACAATTAGAACTAGAATTTCATCATTGATTTTTTTACCATTACATTTCAATATATCTATATATTTAAGTGTACATGATCTCCTGTCTACCACAGATGAACTGCTGAAATAATTGTGAGCAGAAATAAGAAGTTTACTCATCCGCCAGTACTATTAGTGGGATTTTTTTTAAAAAAATGATGTACATGGGATTTCAAGTTAGAGAGCATTATCAACATGTGAAAAATGCAGGCCTTTGTAAACATATCCTTATACAGGTGAGCCAATCAGATTATCTTCCCTACAAGATGGATAGAGCCCATACAAAGGGAATTAATCAGCTGAATCTCAAAGAAGCCATTGTCTGGACTGAATGCCTGACGGGCACTACTGATGAAAATTTGGAATTAATATAGCAATTTCTCAAACCTGCTTCAGGTTCCGCACAGGAGACATGCAGATTCATAATATTATGTTGAAATGTCTTTAGGCTTATTTATTGACATATCATAGTCCTTTGGAATATTTTACTCCAGAGGTGAGGTTGGCTCCCACCCTTCTATCTTTCCATAGGAGCCTGAAGAGAGGGTTTGGGGCCTAACAGAGGAGCATCACATTGGAGATGGTTGTTCAATTAAGAACAACCACACACACACACACACACACACACACACACACACACACACACACACACACACTGTTCCCTCCCTCTCCATCTTTTAACTATATTTTATCTTGATTGGTGTTTCTATTTTGATTCCTTTAAATATATTTATATGTTTTAATGCTGGAAGTTGCCCAGTCGTTTGTTATGAGATGATGGCAAATAAATTCAATCAAACAATCCATAGTCATTAGCTATTTCTTTTTTACTTACTAGTACTTGCTTTTAACATTTGTTCTTATGCAGCCTGTATTAAAGCCTACTGTATTTCTCAAGGATTGGTCATGTTTTCAGAGCTTGTGATAAAATGGTCAAGATGCACTTGAATGCAGATGATTTTCTTCATCTGTTACCTGAAATGGCCATGAGAAATGGCTTGAGAAAGGAAAAAAGAGGACGATGTATATGGTAATCTTCTATTAGCGGATAAGATTGCAGATTGCCCCATTTTGATAGGAATCCTGACGTTGATTGATAGAATGGCCATTACCACTGGGGAAAAAAATAGAGACAAAACTTTAGAACTAGTGATTTCAATTTGACAATACAACTTTCAGAAAAAAACAAATTCCCTAAATGTTATTCACTTGCAACTAAACTGCAATTAAAAAAATTAAATCACAACAAAGCAAGAAAGGTATATTGAAGTCCATCAGGGAACAAATCTCAGATGGTCTCAAAAGACATATAAGATCTTTTTGCCTGCTTACAGAGTCTGTAAGAACAAAAACTCCATCAACCTCAGGTATGTTTGTTAACTCAGGGAAGGATTTTTAGTACATGTACTGGTGCCAAAGTCTTCAGTATCTTACAGTTATCATATCTACAAGCCACAGCAATTTATGTGGATTTCATATATTGGCAAAGTTCTAATTCACATTGTTCTCCGAATAACTTGATTACTTTATGAATATATGTTAAGTTATAAATATAAGTGTCTATAATATAATATAGTATATCTCAGTTCAGTATAATATACGTATTGTATATATGTAGGCATGTGTGTATTTTTATCCTGCTTTTATTATTTTTATACATGATGTTAAGATGATATGATATGATAAGATAAGATAAGATAGTGAACATATTTAATACTCCTTTCTATTTTTCCCCACAATAACAATCCTCCCAATTTCTTCCTAAAAAGATGCAATATCTATAAATAGCAATTGTTTATAATTATTTAATTATAATATAGATTTGTAAAAATACAAGAGATAGCAAACTGATATTCCATTGATCTTAGCACAGAATACCAATGTTCCACTTTTTTAACCCATGCCTTAAATACCAGAGCAAAATATTCATTTTTAAAATATTAATTAATGCTTAAATCAGTACTTCTCAAGTTTGTTTGTCACACCATGAATAAAATTAATGAATTCATTGATGTCAAGGTTGGGAAAAACTAAATACAAAATCTACTTTTAATAACTGAATTTTAATCTGTATATCACAGATAGTGTCCATAATGTGCATTTGTGATTCTGCAAAGTTTGAGAATACTGGATTGAACCATTAAGATTAAGATTTCTTCTGAAGTTGAACTCATGTTAAGATAGTAAAATAACAAATTATTGAATATAACAGATGTATTCTGTTATACTGTGCTAAAAAGGATGATTTTCTAGTAATGAGAGAGGAGAGAGAGAGAGAGAGAGAGAGAGAGAGAGAGAGAGAGAGAGAGATGAATCAATTGTAAAGATCCCTTTACAATGAATCAATTGCAATAAAAGGGGAGATCCTATGTTACAGAAATAAAGTGAGGTATGTGCTACAGTGAAACATTGTGTATGCTATGGTGTGTCCAGTCATTAGAAAGCAAGGAACTCTCACAGATGCAGTGGTCTTGTACTTTTCATTTTTATTTTTCACAAGTTGGGGGAAAGAAAAGAGATACCTTCTCCCCTCCCTCCAAAATGGTGACAAGTTATTCCCACTTTCTAACTGGATATTTTTCTATGGCATCTGTTTAGAATTGCTAAACTATCATGAGATAGATCATGAGATAGTTTAGCATCTCAGCCAGTTTGTTCATTGTTGTTCTTACCTTTTAAGTAGGAGATATAGGCAGCTCCCCCTTTCTGCTCTTAAGCACTTACAATTATCTAAACAATTCTGTTACTTTTGGATGCTGCCTTACCTGTCTCATGAATGAAAACTGACCTACCAATATTTTAGTACGTAGATTACTAAAACCTCTTATTTGATTCTGGATTTGGGCCAGAATGAAGGACTTCAAATAAGAGGTTTTAGTAATCTGTATATTTAAATATTTGTGGGCTACTTTTGTAGGAAAGAATATATAGAGAACTACATCAGATCAGAAGTTATTGCACTCAACTTAGATGTTTTCAGATGAAATTAAATCTATCCATACTTGGGACCATATAAAAATCAGTATTGATTTCAACATATGCAGAAGATACTCTGGAATCAGAAGCAATGATAGTCAATGAAAATAGCTTTTAAAACACATAATCTATAAAATATGACAGTCAAATGCATTAAGTGAAAGAAGAGATATGACAGTGCTTGGAATCTACCAGTGCCCTGAAAGCAGATGACTTTATTTTATTTTATTTTTAATTCAGAGGCTTCTCAAGAAAGAAGGGGAAAGAAGGTTTATCAGCAATTCAAAATATTTTTAACATTCATTCCATCATCCATTTTTATAAAAATATAGTCACACACAGCACAGAGCATTAATATGAATTTTCACATGCAATATCTCAGCAAATGAAATAAACATTAGAATAGTGTATTCACTACTCAGCCTTGTATTTTTGTTTAATGCAAATTTAACGATCATGTAGATCAGAGGTGCCCAATATTTTAACTTGCCTGGGCCACATTGAGCGAAGTGGAATTGTCTTGTGCCAAATGTAAAATGTGTAATGTAGTTAATGTATATAACTAACAAAGCTCCTTTATTTGGGGGGGGGGGTTTGTAGGGCTGCATTGCTAGCTGTCCAGGGCCACATGCAGTCCCTGGGCCATGGGTTTGACACATCTGATTTAGATGAATACAGTGGAAATGTGATCCTAGTCCTTATGGTTATTTTTTATAGAGAAAACCAAGATAGATGGAACTCTAAAGAAAGCAAATTTTCTTTCCTTCCTTTGATAGATTTTTTTTTAAAAAAAAGACATTTCATATTCAGCTAATATTCTGAACCCAGCACCCATTGTGACAGCTCATGGATAAAGGAAATGATTCTATCATTACTGAATTCATTCTTCAGGGATTCACAGACAATCCCCAAATGCAGCTTGTTCTTTTTTTTATCTTCCTCTCAATTTATTTCATTGCGGTGGTAGGGAATATTGGGATGATTCTACTGATATGCACTAACACCCAACTTCACAAACCCATGTATTACTTCCTGGGCAACCTCTCCTTTGTTGATCTCTGCTGTTCCTCAACCATTGCTCCTAGAATGCTGATTGATTTATTAAGTGAAAGTAAAAGGATTTCCTACAATGCCTGTGCTACACAGCTCTTTTTTTATGTGTTCTTTGTAGACATAGAGTGTGTTTTGTTGGCTGTGATGGCCTATGATAGGTATGTGGCCATCTGCAATCCACTTCTCTATTCAGCAACAATGACCAAAACACTCTGCCAACAATTGATTGCTTTTGCATATTGCATAGGCTTAATGGATACAATAGTATACACTTCCTCTACATTCCTACTCACATTCTGCAGGTCAAATCTTATTAATCACTTCTTTTGTGATATGCCTCCACTATTTGTACTCTCCTGTTCTGACACCTCTGTTAATGAGCTTGTGCTGCTTATCATTGATGGCTTCATCGAAGCATGCAGCATTTGTATGAGTCTTATATCCTATGTTTATATTGTGGTTACAATCCTAAGAATGCACTCCTCCGAGGGCAGGCGCAAGGCATTTTCCACCTGTGCTTCTCACTTGGCAGCTGTTGGGATATTCCACGGGACCATAGTCTTCATGTACATCCGGCCCACCTCCAGCTATTCCATGGACCAAGACAAATGGGCCTCTATGTTCTACACAGTCGTGATCCCCATGCTCAACCCTTTGATCTACAGCCTGAGGAACAAGGAGGTGAAAGATGCTCTGATAAAATCAGTGGGCAATGTATGGACTTTTAAAGACAGAAAACCAAAATAAATGTAAGCAACAATGTCATTCAGTAATAATCTCTGACCTTCTAAAGAGGAATAACATCACTGGGTAAAAGAAATACATTGTATCATAATGTTCTGTGACCTTTTATACTTCTGAATATTATCTCAATAACAATCACAATTTATTTAACATAGTAGACTTAACTAACAATAGTCTCAATCCTGCTGAACCACTTTTTCAGTTTAATCAGATAAACTTTGCACTTCTGGCTCTTAGCCACTTCCCAGGATCTTCAGCCACCAACATTGGTAGCATAGCAAGAGTCCACAAAATGAGAGTTCCTAGTTTCATAAAGCAAGATGGTTAATTGTATGATTAAAACCCTGTATAATTTTTGATTGTGGAAAACCCAAGGCTGAAAGCCTATATAAGCATTCAGAGTTCTACACAAGTAAATTAAAAGTTGTTATTAGTTCTGAATTTGTCATGTTGCAAGTAGTTTAACATGTAATAAACCAAATATTTCAGTCAGATTTGATATTTAACCATACTTTTCATCTTTATGTTGAAAATTCTCCTATTCTTTCTGGGGGGGAAAAGACTATCAGTTCAGTTAACCTTGTTCAGTCTACGACAATATTAATTAGAAGGCATGGGATTTGGAGTCCAACATATAAAGAGGGATACATATCTGAAGAGTTGTATTAAGGCGTATCCAATCAAAATAAATAAAATAAAATATTTTTTTTAAAATCTGAGTTTCTCTCCCTCAATGTAGGATAATTTCTATAATTTACAAAGCTTAAGAAATCCTGAGCTGGAATAATGAATTGATTTCTATAAAATTCTTATAGAACTCTACAAGTTGAAGCAGTTAAAAAGTGAGATACAAATAGGAAAAACATATTAAATATTCAAGGCAACAAAAAGATTGGAGCATTTTACATTGGAAAAAAACCCTCAAGGAGACAGGGTCACAAAAGTATTTTGCTAACTTTGGCAGAGAAACAATTTTCACTCTTTTTCATAACACCAGAACTGATGATCCTTCAGCAATAAGACCTTTTAGACCAGGGGTATCAAAGTCGATTTCATTTAGGGCCACATCAGGGTTGTGTTTGACCTCAGGGTTGGGAGGCATGGCCAGGGTGGGTGTGGCCAACTCAACATCACTCATGCTGGGGGCAAGTGATACTGCTTCTTAACATTGCCAGTGAAAACAGGCTCCCAAGCTCCATTTTCAACTGTAACGGTCTCCTGTAACCCTCTGCCAGAGAAAACAGGGCTTGGAAAGGTCCACCTGTTTTCACAGGCAGAGGCACCATGGGCCAGTCCTTCGCTGTTTTCAGGATGGCACCACAGGCCAGATCTAAGCACTCTGTGGACTGCATCTGCCCCCCCCCCGGCCTTGAGTTTGACATCCGTCTTTTAGATAGATCAATGAAACTACTCCTATACATTATGTAATTAATTTCCACCAAAAGCACTGAAAATTATATAAATTAATAGAGGATATGGCTGAGAACAGTTATTTGAGAATTTTAGACTTTAGCACACACGCACACATCCAATATAAGCCTCAACATCTTCTGATGAAGACAATAATACATTTTTTCTTATGCTACATATAATCTCCTTATAGGCTTCTATTTGATGGCACTGAAAGATATTTGATCTTCTCATGGTCTTATTATGATCAGCCTTGGTCATGTTTGTTTTATTCAGATCTCCACTAGAGCTGGGTAGCCAATAAATTTAAATGAAGTAATTAATGAATTAGAAATAAATCTCTTATCAGAATTATTGCATATCTCTTCATTATTTCACTTCAGAACCTCATACATCTTCTGGGAACTCAATCTTTAATTAGAAGCAGCCAGTAGTCCTGACCAGCGATCTTAGGCAGGAATGGAGTTTCCCAAATAGCTGGTAAGAATGGCACTCAGAGTTAAGCCATAATGGCCATGACAAGGGCAAAGTGCATCATGGAGATGTTAACAAGAGAGAAATATGTTATGGAAACATTGGGAATAGATTCAGGAAGACACTTGGCACACTTCCATTCAAAAGTGGCAGTGCTAATGAGCTCATGGTTTTGTTCCCATAATAACCAACAACACTACTATCTTTAGTACATGGGTGGCCATCAGCAGCAGCATCATTATCATCATCATAATCATTATATTTCTATAACTTAATTTGATGCGACACTGTCAATAAAACTATTAAAAATATGGTATGTTAATATATTATAAGTGGTCTCTTCATTTAGGATGCAATCTGCCCGTTCCATTGGTCTTATGCCAAGGGACAAGAGAAATTCATCTACTTCTGTGCTGCCTAATTGGGCCTGGGTTGCTTTTGTTTTTTTCTTCAAAATTTCACAGGAGAACTAGTCTAATCATTTTTGGAGATGCAAAGTTTACATATGTTCCTCTGGGTAGAGTTCAGTTCCTGATTAATAAAATTGTATACTTTCTGAACCAATACCTTGTATGTTTATAAACTGATTTTAATCTCTTCACATGGAAAACTTTGTTTGAGAGTTTTTCTTATACCCAGGCTCTATCACTCTAAGGCTGAATGCACATCCCTCTGATCTAATGGTTACACGAGAGGGGCGAAAAAAACCTTATAAATTATCTAGAAAACACTAAGGCTCAGCAGATCTCCACTGGAGGGAACTCTTGTATCCTCCATTCTCAGACAATCTAGTAAATCCTAAAAGGCTTGTGCTGCCTTGATAGCTTTGCTGTGTCTCCTTCAACAGGTCACACAAAGCTAGGAATTACTTGCACCATCTTTCACTTCTTGAGATGTTCCTGGGTTTAATTCTTTGGAAAGTGGTTCTAGTGAGTCTCACAGGCTTTTGCAAGATACAACATACATACCCTCAAGCTATATCAGCCACTGAGCACCCGGTTAATTTTCTTTGTAGCAAAGGTTTATGCAAGAATCTATTCAAGAACTCCTGAGAAAACTAAACAATGCCTTTCCCCATCATTATGGAGAGCACTAGACTTTTGAGAAACAACATTGACTAGATTAAGGTGACCAGATTTTCAGATTGGTAAAGAGGGACAACCTTGACCGGGAGGGGGGGGGGCTTGATTAAAAATTTTATATTTTGTCAAACATGACCCCAGGACACTGAAACCATCATAAATACGAATCTGTTGCCAAACATCAAAATTTTGATCACGTGACCATGAGGATACTGCAACGGTCGCTAAGTTTGAAAATGGTCGCTAAGTGTGAAAATGGTCATCAGACACTTTTTTCAATGCCATTGTAACTTTGGTCACTAAATGAACTTTGAAAGTTAAGGCTAGCTTGTATTATAATGCCTTATACTGGCTTACATTTTCAAGAGAGAGAAGCTAAACTCCTTGTTGGAAATGAAATAGAAATGAATAGAGTAGAGTAGAGTAAAATAGAATAGAATAGTTTATTAGCCAAGTGTGATTGGACACACAAGGAATTTGTCTTTGGTGAATATGCTCTCAGTGTACATAAAGAAAAATAAAATAGTAAGATAGTGGGATCCTTGCTCACCAAGCTCAGAAAACAGCGATCCCATGATCTGCCCCACTCCTCCTCTTTCCTCAAGAGGTGGTGGGGTGGGGGATCCTTGCCCACCAAGCTCAGAAACCAGTGATCCCACGATCTGTCCCACACCTCCTCTTTCCTTAAGACGTGGTGGGGTGGGGGATCCTTGCCCACCAAGCTCAGAAACCAGTGATACCATGATCTGTCCCACATCTCCTCTTTCCTCAAGAGGTGGTGGGGTGGGGGATCCTTGCCAACCAAGCTCAGAAACCAGTGATCCCATGATCTGTCCCACACCTCCTCTTTCCTTAAGAGGTAGTGGGGTGGGGGATCCTTGCCAACCAAGCTCAGAAACCAGTGATCCCACAAACTGCCCCACACCTCCTCTTTCTCCCTCTCGTTCTCTTTTTGAGTAAGGAGGAGAAAGGACAAAAAGGAGAAAGAGGGAGAAATGGCTGCAGGGAGAGCGGCGCCCGAGAGAAGCGGGCAAAAAAAGAAAAGAAAAACCTTCCGACGGCTGAGCCTCTTGGCCCGGGACCGAGCCTCCTCCTCGCAGCGCTGCCGGCAGAAAAACAGTGTGCGTCAGCATGCGCACACGCAGAAGGGGAGGGAGCCGACCGGAGAGATGGAAACCACTGCCCTCTAAAGGCCACATCAGGAACAACACTTCAGAGAAATAAAAACTTTTTTTAAATGGCGTCCTTTTTAAAATTGTTTTCTTTCTTTTGGAAAATCGGGACTTTTTGAACACGCTGCGGGGCACAGGACAAATCATTAAAAATCGTGATTGTCCCGCTGAAAGTGGGACGTCTGGTCACCTTAGACTAGATACTATTACTTACAATGCTAAAGAAAGTCCTGCCATGGAATAATGAACATTTTTTTATGAATTTGCTATAGATCTCTACAATTAGCAGTAACTAATAAGGCTACTTCTTATATTTTAGTCATTGCATCTCAAGGATACAATCTTGAGTCTTCTTGAGACTGATAGTCCTAAAATACAGGTTCAGCTGTAGCAACATTGTCAGATTCAAGGTCGAAGTCATATTCTGAATTGTGATTCATAACACTTGCATATAAAACTTATTTTGCCAAAGACAGAACAAAATTCACACAGTGCCATAAAAGTTGTTGATCCAAAGATTCCTAATAGCTAAAAAGCAATTAACAAGCAACTTCCAAAAGTAATTAGGAAAGGAAATTGCAAAGGTACCCTGTTTCCCCAAAAATAAAACCTCCCCAGATAATAAACCCAATTGGGCTTTTGAGCGCATGCGCTAAAATAAGTCCTCCCCCCCAAAATAAGCCCTCCTCGAAAATATTGCAACATAGCAGCAGCCATGAGGTGACCATGCTCGCCACCTACTGCACCTCAAAAATAATAAGACCTCCCCGAAAATATGGCCAAGCGCTTATTTCAGGGGTCAAAAGAAAAAAAGATCCTGTCTTATTTTCGAGAAAACATAGTAATTAGAAAGGAAAGTATGCAACTTCAGTTTGAGTGGATATGGATTTCTCTCATCTCCCAGAGGTCTAAAGCTGAGGGTGACTCCTGTCCTTGTGAGGAGCAACTATCTGGAGCATTTGTGGATGATCTCAAGTTTTCCACTTGTCCAGAGGAGAACTATCAAACAGCTGGACTGCTTGCCTCCTCTTCATCCCACCAGATTATCATTTCTGCTAATGGTTCACATTTCTTCCCTGGAAACCACTACAATCCTAGCAAGTGCTAGGTTTGAGATATATAGCAGCAGACAAGGTATTTTCCTACCTTGTGTTCCTAGTGTTTAGTAGGCAAAGTGTGTTGTTCCTGTGTTTATGAGCAGCCAAACATGTTTGAGTTGTAGATTGGTGTAATGTATTGTAACTATGAAGGGTGAGGTAGTGTAATGGACAACAGGAAAGCCACAGTTTCCCAAAAACTCATGGTGGGGATGAGACAAGAGTCAACACAGCTGAAAGCTAGATCAGAGAATGAGAAAAAAAATTAGGATAGCCATTCCATAGAATTTTTCCATTTGTCAGAAATGCTTGAGGGGGGGGGGGGGAATTGGACTACATGACTTATAAAGTCCCTTCCAACTCTATTAATCTGTTAATCTGAATTTCCAAAAATAATTGGAAAAGGAAATATGCCAGGATGTATTTCCCTTGGTCTATCAGTTAGAGTTAGAGTGAGATAGGATTACACTCTCAAGATTATGTCTATATTGTTTCAGCAAATAAAGAACTGAACTTTGGCTGGATTGTTCAATGTTGCTCTTGGGCTGGGCCTGAAAATTATTGAGTTGGAGCTTGGGACTCAAGAT
This sequence comes from Thamnophis sirtalis, assembly GCF_051295495.1. Taxonomy (NCBI): domain Eukaryota; kingdom Metazoa; phylum Chordata; class Lepidosauria; order Squamata; family Natricidae; genus Thamnophis; species Thamnophis sirtalis. The sequence goes on along the minus strand of NW_028261381.1, from coordinate 64,532,202 downwards.
GTTATTTAGTTAACAATAGTGTCCAATTAATACTATCACAACAAAGCATGAAAATGCAACCACTTATTTCCAGAATCTCTGGGTTATTGAAATACATAAGGGATAATATCCCAAATGATATGAAAAGAGATTTAAGATCTCTGCCCCTATTTACAGCTTTGCAAGAGCAAAGAAGCCACTGATTCAAATCCAGGTATGTTGGCTAATTCACAATAAGATTTATACAAATCTTAAATTATATTAACAATAACAATCCATACAAGAAATATTACTGAGAAGTTTCTATATTGCACTAAAGTCAGAGATAAACTGAATGTTAGAGTTTCAATGACTTTAGAATGATTTGTACTTTTGAGATATTAAATCCTTCTTAAAACTTAATCGCAGATGGGTCATTTTGCTGTAAGAAAAAAAGGGAAATACAACCATTTCAAGGGTCCCTTCAATAGAGTCTCCTAATGTAGAAAAAGCCTGAAAAAATTAGAATACAGATCAAATGACTAGTATCAGAAAGATTCTTTTAACAAGACAAGCTCATCTTAAGGAATTCTTTCTTCTCAAGTGTCTGATCCAGGCTTTATTAAGTTTAATTTGATCTAATTAAGTAAGATCTTTCTAATTTAAGAATAAGACATCAATTAAAAGGAAAATTAGGAAAACGTCCCAAAGAATGGCAGGAAATTGCTTGGACCATTGTCATGAAAAATGGAAGAGATATGCTTCCTGCCTTGTTATCTAGGAAGTGAATTGGGAGCTCTAAAGGATTTCCCAGTTGAACATCAGCCTCCAGGGCGTCAGTCCACTCAGACCATCTAAACTCCATCATGAGAACTTTGGAGATTCTTTGTGGAGAAGAAACCTCATATTTATGGCAGACGTGATGTCTTTGGAGGGAACATTATGCCTAGGGTATCCATTTTGCTTTCTGTTTCAATAAGTGTGATTACTTTACTCCTCAGAAAGTACATAAGATTTTATCTTTCTCCGGCTTGGTTTATAAGAATGTCTAAGGGATTCTGCTTGACAACAATCAATCAGACCACCAATACTTTTTTTTCACCTTGCCTCTTTGGAGGAGCTATTGTGAGGTTCTTCATTAAGAATAATCTCAGCCAAAGTATTTGATATTTAACCAAACTGATAGAGGGGTTTTTATTGCTCCTATGGCTTCCAGGCTTCATAAATAAAACCAATTATCTTGAACAGGCATCATGCACATATTTGACATACAGAGCCTTTGGTTATTATGATGGATGATTCACACTAGCAGAGGCTTCAGGAGAATGCAGCCCTTTTGGTGGGCTTGCTTTTTCACTGTCTTTTTACATTGTTGATCATGGAGAGATGTCAGTGAATATTTGGAGGGAATCACATTGCAAAAGTTGTACTCCTTCCTTTTAAGATGTCTCTAGAAATGATATTGTCAAACTTGAAATATTGGTTGATGTTTCAAGTTGATATCCTTGAAATCCTGGTCTAAAATTTATTTATTTATGTATTTCTATATTTATATCCTGCCTTTATTATTTTTACCAATAACTCAAGGTGGCAAGCATATCCAACACATCCTCATCCTCCTATTTTCCCCACAAAATCAACCCTGTGAGATGAGTTGGGCAGAGAAAGACTGACTAGACAAAGGGGAATAAACTATGGAGATTCTCAGTCATCCAGGCCATGGTTATCTCAAAGGGGCTTTTTTCACAAGGCAACTGGACTGTGTTTTTGCTTGAGGAAGAAATGTTTCACAGCTCAACCAAGAAGCTTCATCAATTCTGACAGGATGGTGGGATGGTTGATAGGATTAGTTCTGACAAGATGGGGTGAGGAATGGAAGGTTCATATTTCTTTGCAGTCATCTGGTCATTAGCATTCTTATTGAGACCCATTGAGCCTCTTGGAGGCTTATCTGTGCCCTCAGGGTCATCTGAATGAGAGTGCAAATGGGGATGGAATCTTTTTAGAACTGCTAAAAGGACTATGTTGTAGACAGGAGAAAGGTGGTGTCTTATCACTTGCCTGTTACAATAGTGCTTCATATCCACATTCTGGATAGAGAGGATCATTGGTTTGAAAGAGGGGTAAAAGAGGTCATATGTGTTAAAATTGAACAGCTCGCTCTCTCAACAGATGGATATGACACCACCTATGATAACAATATGATCCTTCCATCTCCCCACCCATCCTATCAGATCTAATCCTTCCATCTGCCCCCTCCCCCAATCATTTCAGAACTGATAAGGTTCTTGAATGAGAAGTGAAATGCCTTCTTCAAGAAAAAAATAGTCCAGTTTTCTTTTGAAAAAAGCACATTTGAGACAGGTTAATTCAATATCTCTACCTCCTATATTATCTGGCTCCACATAAAAAGAGGGTCAGCTATGAACATAAGCAAGAGACAGCCTAAGTACAGCAAAGTATATCATTTGGGGAATATAAAGGAAAAAGTTATGGAAAAGCAAACAAATGTTTCATTGCACCATAAAAGGGTATGAAATGCCGTGTTGATAGAATATTGAGAGCCATGGAAACTAAGACTCTTTTCATGGCTGGTAAAACCTAAAATTTGGATCCCAAAGAAGCAAAACTGGGAAATTAATGGTATGGGAATTTCATGTACTCTGCTACTGCCAACTTACCATCTACCGTCTCAAGGGAATATTTGGATAAATGGAACCTGAAATAGGAGACCTGGAGCTGTGGGGGTATTTTGCCAGTTCTTACCCGTTCGTGCAAACTGGTAGCGGCAGCTGCTGGAGGTTTTGCCCAACCGCCCCGACATAAAGTGTGACCTTCTGCCCATGCACAGAAGGCAGTATGCATGAACAGAAGGTGGTGTGTGCCAGGGTAGCAAGCGCACTCACATTTGCGAACTGGTAGCGAAGGTAAGTGAATCCTACCACTGACCTGGAGCCTTCAAATGATCCCCATTTCTGTGATATAATGCAAAGGTTCCATATAGATGGAAGAGGGGGAATAATGGCTGCTAGCAGATATAAATTCATTAAAATTTGACACATGCTTTTATAGCAACATATCTACTGTAGCAGTATATTAATCTGCATCCTTCACAACTGAAACAGGAAATGAAATAGGTATATTAGAATTTTATACATATATTCAGAGACTACATTTTTGCAAAATAAATAGATTCAATCTAGCAAATATGATGTATACTGAGTTAAGTAAGCAGTGTGGCCTCAATCCTCTTGAAAAAAAAGTCCAGATTTTTCTTGCATGAAGATAGGAAGAGGAACGAAGCTCTAAGTAATATAATTTTCTTTTTCCTAACAAGGAATCAGAAATACATTTCAGGATCAGCAAATCACCTGAACCAATCCATCTACTCAGGAAATCATGGAGAAAGGAAATGGTTCTGCTTTAACTGACTTCATACTTCAGGGATTCACAGACAATCCCAAAATGCAGCTTGTTCTTTTTACGGTCTTCTTCTTGGTTTATGTCATCACTGTATTAGGGAATGTGGGAATGATTCTCTTGATTTACACCAAGCCCCAACTTCACAAACCCATGTATTATTTCCTGGGCAATCTCTCCTTTGTTGATCTCTGCTGTGCCTCAACCATTGCTCCTAAAATGCTGATTGACTTATTAAGTGAAAGTAAAAGGATTTCTTACAATGGCTGTGTTACACAGCTCTTTGTATTTGCTATCCTTGCAGATGCAGAATGCCTTCTGTTAGCTGTGATGGCCTATGACAGGTATGTGGCCATCTGCAATCCACTCCTCTATCCAACTGTAATGTCCAAAAAGGCCTGCCAGCAAATGATCACTCTTGCTTACTTTGCAGGCCTGCTAGATTCAATGATACAAACTTCCTCTACATTCCGGCTATCCTTTTGTAGCTCCAATGTTATCAATCATTTCTTCTGTGATGAGCCTCCACTTCTGATGCTCTCCTGTTCCAACACATATATAAGTGAGATTTTGTTATTTACCTTTGTTGGCTTTGTTGAAGCAAGCAGCATTGGAATGATTCTTGTATCCTATGTTTACATTTTGGCTACAATCTTGAGAATGCGCTCTGCTGAGGGCAGGCACAAAGCATTCTCCACCTGTGCTTCTCACCTGACAGCTGTTGGGATATACCACGGGACAATACTCTTCATGTACTTTCGGCCCAGCTCCAGCTATTCCATGGACCAAGACAAATGGGCCTCTATGTTCTACACAGTTGTGATCCCCATGCTCAATCCTTTGATCTACAGCCTGAGGAACAAGGAGGTGAAAGATGCTATGTCAAAATCTCTTGGCCATATATGGGTTTGGAAAGGGAGAAACTTTGTTTTACCATGACTTGAAAGGATGGCCATTTGGGGAGTGGGGATACATACAGATCTATCTAGTAGGCATGGTAATACCAGATTGGGGATATATGAATTTTTAAAGGATGTGGCCCTAGGCAAATTTAATAGAGAACTTACCATATTTTTCGGAGTATAAGACGCACCTTTTCCCCCCAAAAAATCTGGGTGCGTCTTATACACTGAATGTAGTATTTTTTGCCTCCCAAAACCCCAGCTCCTTCACCAAAATGGCTGTGCATAGCCTTTAGGAGGCTTCCAGAGTGCTCCTGGGGGCTGGAGAGGGCAAAAATGAGCGAAAAAGAAGCCCTCCCAGCCCCTAGGAGCACTCTACAAGCCTCCTAAAGGCTATGCATGCCCTTTTTAAGAAAAAAAATGGACCTGTTTTTGCAAAAAATGGGCTGGTTTGCCTTCATTTTTACCCCCCTGTGTCCAGGAGCACTCTACAAGCCCCCTAAAGGCTATGCATGCCCCCTTTTTTGAAAAAATGGGCTGTTTTGGGGAGGTCTGCAGAGTGCAAAAACTTTTTTTTTATTTGCCTCTTCAAGATCTTGGTGCGTCGTATACTCTGGTGCATCTTATACTCAAAAGAATATGGTAATAATAATTTCTACTACTTAAAAAAAAGAGGAACTTCAGTGGAAATAACAATACAGATAATGTGTCTTAGCCAAGTGTCAAAGCCACAACCTGTCAGCTAGTTTATGTAGAAAATGTTTGTGGTCAACCTAGGGAATGTTTGTGATCAACCCCTCTAGCTCTTGTTGATAGATATTAAAGAAATGCTACTTCTAGTAGGCAAAAACCCAAATAAGCTAATGCCTCTGGCTAAAGATAATTTAAAGCCTCTAAGTACTTATTAATAAACTATTAAGCCACCAGGCCCTCCAGCTGGAACATTAATTAAGAATCAAGCAAATTTCCATTCATCCTACAGTGGATCAAAATTTACATAATATTTCCAATATTCATTCCAAAATAGATTTTTGTAGAAATGGTCAAACCACTAGCACAAATTATTAATATGTGTTCTCATATGCAATGCCTCAACAAATGAACTAAATATTCGAATACCTGTACACATTGTCCTACTTTGTATTTTTGCTTAATGCATATTGATCAATCAATTAGATGAATGCAATAAAAATGTGGCCCTGGTCTTCTGGATTATTGAGAAGCCAAAAAAGGTGGAACTCCAAAAAATTCAGATCTTCTTCCTTCCTTTGATAGATTTGATCTTTTTATGATTGTCCTCTCAATTTGTGTCACTGGGTATTAGACAATGTTGGGATGATTCTGTTGATTTGCACTAAATCACAACTTCACAAACACATGTATTACTTTCTAGGAAGCCTCTCCATTGTTTATCTTTGCTGTTCTTCAGCCATTGTTCCTAAAATTCCAATTGATGCATTACCCGTGTCCCTCCTGGCTGGTTGCCAACAGCAGTGAGGTGACACGAGGCTGGATCCAAGCGGTTGCTGTGGCATCTCTTCGGGAGGGGCATTTTCCCACCGAGCTTAAGGCAGCGGTGGTGAGACCCCTTCTGAAGAAACCGTCCCTGGATCCAGCTATTCTTAATAACTACCGTCCAGTCTCCAACCTTCCCTATGTGGGGAAGGTTGTTGAGAAAGTGGTGGCCCTCCAGCTTCAGCGTACCTTGGAGGAAGCAAACTATCTTGACCCCTTCCAGTCCGGCTTCCGACCAGGTTACAGCACAGAAACCGCTTTGGTCGCATTGACCGATGATCTCTGGAGAGCTAGGGATGGAGGCTTTGCGTCCATCCTGGTTCTCCTTGACCTCTCAGCGGCTTTCGATACCATCGACCATGGTATCCTTCTGCGACGACTGCGGGAGGTGGGAGTGGGCGGCACTGTTTTGCAGTGGTTCTCCTCCTACCTCTCGGACAGGTCGCAGTCGGTGTTGGTGGGCGGGCAGAGATCGTCCCCGAGGCCCCTAACATGTGGGGTGCCACAGGGGTCGGTCTTGTCCCCCCTCCTATTCAACATATACATGAAACCGCTGGGCGAGATCATTCAGAGGCACGGGATAAAGTATCACCAATATGCGGACGATACTCAATTGTATCTGTCCGCCCCGTGCCAACTCAATGAAGCAGTGGACGTGATGGAACAGGGTCTGGAAGCTGTTAAAGACTGGATGAGAGCAAACAAACTGGTGCTCAACCCAGACAAGACCGAGTGGCTGTTGTGTTTTCCTCCCAATAATTTGACCACCGTACCATCAATCAGGCTGGGGGGACAAAATTTATACCCCTCAGATAGGGTCCGCAACTTGGGAGTCCTCCTGGATCCACAGCTGAGTTTTGATCACCATCTATCGGCTGTGACCAGGGGGGCATTTGCCCAGGTTCGCCTGGTGCGCCAGTTGCGGCCCTACCTGAATCGGGAGGCTCTCACGACAGTCACTCGAGCCCTTGTGATCTCTAAGCTGGAATACTGCAACGTGCTCTACATGGGGCTGCCCTTGAAGAGCACCCGGAGACTTCAGCTAGTTCAGAACGCGGCCGCGCGAGTGATTGTGGGCGCACCTCGGTTCGCCCACATAACATCTATCCTCCGCGAGCTGCGCTGGCTGCCTGTGGATCTCCGGGTGCAATTCAAGGTCTTACTTACCACCTATAAAGCGCTCCATGGTAGTGGATCTGACTATTTGAGAGACCGCCTTCTGCCAATAACCTCCCTGCGTCCCATCAGATCGCATAGAGCGGGCCTCCTCCGTATTCCATCCGCCAGTCAGTGCCGACTGGCGACTACCCGGAGGAGAGCCTTCTCAGTTGCTGCTCCGACGCTATGGAACAATCTCCCCGTGGAGATTCGTACCCTGACCACAGTCCAGGCCTTCCGTACAGCCCTCAAGATCTGGCTAGCCCGTCAGGCCTGGGGATAAACTCTTCCGCCCCTCCCGAATGCTGAGAGAATGTTGTTTTTTTAGTAATTTTTAGTTATTGCACATTTCTTTTTATGTTTTGTCTTCACTCCCCTTCCTTTATTATTGTAAGCCGCCCTGAGTCCCCTCAGGGAAAAGGGCGGCCTATAAATGCTATTAAAATCCAAAATCCAAATCCAAAGTTGAAACTTTAAGGCTTTCTTACAATGCCTGTGCTTTACAGCTGTTTTTGTATGCCATGCTTGTAGACATAGAGTACCCTTTATCGACTCTGATGGCTGAGGGCAGATATTGGCCATCTGTAATCCATTTCTCTATTCAGCTATAAAATCCCCCCCAAAAAAACCTCTGCCAGAAAATCATTGCTGTTCCCATAAAGTATAAACCTTATGGATATGACAGTAGATATTTCCTCTACATTCTGATTAGCATTTTGCACATCAAATCCTAGCAATCACTTGTTCTGAAACATATTTCCAAACTTAAGGATCTCCTCTGACACATATGTTAATCATGTTGTACTATTTATCTGCTTTCACTTCTTTGAAGTGAGCAGGACAGCTATGATTCTGCTATGCTTTGTTTATATTTGGGGTACAATTCTGAGAAAATGCTCTGCTGAGGGGCAGGAATAAGGTCTTTCTCGTCTGTGCTTCTCATTTAACAGCTTTTCAGATATTCCATAGAACCATAGTCTTCAGCCCTCATCCTAACCCTACCAGACATTCCAAATTCCACTGTCTCTTTGCTATCTGTGAAAGAGACCCTTTCTCCTTTCTGACTACATTTCATAACCTCAAGACCTACTTAAATACTTAATACTTAATTCTACTTTGATTGTAATTTTTAATTCCTTCTGTCTCCCTCTAATGTCTAACATTCAAGGGCCCATCCTATCAATTTTTTAAAAGATCTCAAAATAAAAGCATGTTCCTATGGGAAAGGGTCTTATAATTAATTCCTAAATCTTATTTCATCTGGATCTTTAATTCATTTATAATGTTTTCATTATAATGAAATCAAGGAAGAAGCAGAAACAAGAGTCACAAGTTGTGAAGCCAAATGGTTGTCTCTAATAAAGACTCCAAACAAAATAGCTATGGAAGTCTGTCTTTTGACAATTGGCTGTAATCACTCATGCTTTGTCAAGTGAGGAGTCTTATTGAGAACCACAGTTCTACTAGCCTCTAGACTTATACTCTAGACTTAGAGCTTGGGGATTGTGCCTCATCATCTAATTGCTCCAGACAAGGAGGGAACTTGAGATTACCCACAAGGGCTCCAGATAGTTGCTCCTCATAAGGAGACCACAAGTCAGAAGATGCCTGCAGTTGATCAAAGTTAGTTGAATCCCAGCTTACTGAATCCTGAGGCTGACATGGAATCAGCTGCAACATTGCAACATTGTCAGAATCAAGGTCAGAGTCACCTCCTGAATTGCAGCTCATAACAGTTGTATTTAAACTTCTTTCATTACAGACTGAATAAAATTCACACAGTGCTGTAAAACATATTGGTCAAATGGTTCCTAAAAAAAGAAAAGCAGTTAACAACTAATTTTTAAAAAGGAATTAGAAAAGAAAATATAAGAAATTAGATAAGCGAATATGCAAATCTGTGTAAAAAGAGACGCCTAGAGCGCCGCTGGAGAGCCAGTAAGTCTGTGTCAGACCGAGCCTCATTAAAATCTTGCATCAGAGCCTACCTCCGGGCTATCCGGACATCAAAAAGAACTCATATTGCTGCTCTGATAGCTTCCGCTGAGTCACGCCTAGCCACCTTGTTCAGGATAGCCCGTTCCCTCCTTAAAGGGAGGGATACGGGCACTCCCTTGCAAGGTAAGGCTGAGGAGTTCGGTCAATTCCTCGTGGATAAAGTGGCTCAGCTTCGGGCAAACCTGGACTCCAATTGCGCAGAGCCAGCCAAGGTACCGAGGGAGGGTCTTGAGTGCCATCGTTGGATTGATTTTCAGTCTGCTACCCCTGAGGAAGTGGACAAGGCCATCAGAGCAGTGAGTGCCTCCACTTGTGTACTGGACCCGTGTCCCTCCTGGCTGGTCGCGAACAGCAGGGAGGTGACACGGGGCTGGTCCAGGCGATTGTGACGGCATTTCTCCAGGAAGGGTCTCCCCCCCCTTTAAAGGAGGCGGTGGTGAGACCCCTACTGAAGAGACCGTCCTTGGATCCAGTCCAGTCTCCAACCTCCAGCTCCATCGGTCCTTGGAGGAAACCGATTATCTAGATGCCTTCCAATCTGGTTTCAGGCCTGGCTACAGCACGGAAACTGCTTTGGTCACACTGACCGATGATCTCTGGAGAGCCAGAGACAGGGGCCGTGCCTCCGTTCTGGTTCTCCTGGACCTCTCAGCGGCCTTCGATACCATTGACGATGGTATCCTGCTGCGGCGGTTGCGAGAGGTGGGGGTGGGAGGCACCATTCTTCAGTGGTTCTCCTCCTACCTCTCGGGCAGGTCGCAGTCAGTGTTAGTTGGAGGACAGAGGTCGATCCCTAGGCCCCTTAATTATGGGGTGCCGCAGGGGTCGGTCGTGTCCCCCCTCCTGTTCAACATTTACATGAAGCCACTGGGAGAGATCATCCGACGGCACGGGATAGGATACCATCAATACGCGGACGATACTCAATTGTATCTGTCCGCCCCGTGCCAACTCAGTGAAGCAGTTGACGTGATGTGCAAGTGCCTGGAGGATGTGAGGGTCTGGATGGGGGTGAACAGACTGGCTCTCAATTCTGACAAGACCGAGTGGCTTGTGTTTTTTCCTCCCACAAATTGGCTTAGTATTCCATCTCTCAGGCTGGGGGGTGAAATTATACACCCCTCAGACAGGGTGCACAATTTGGGAGTCCTCCTGGACCCACAACTGACTTTAGATCATCAGTTGTTGGCTGTGACCAGGGGGGCATTTGCCCAGGTCTGCTGGTGCATCAATTGCGTCCCTACCTGAACCGGGAGGATCTTACAACAGTCACTCATGCCCTCGTGACCTCAAGACTGGACTACTGCAATGCACTCTACATGGGGCAGCCCTTGAAGAGTGTTCGGAGACTCCAGCTGGTCCAGAATGCAGCCGCGCGAGCGATTGTGGGTGCACCCAGGTGCACCCACGTTACCCCTATCCTCCGTGAGCTGCACTGGCTACCTATTGGTCTCCGGATACGCTTCAGGGTGCTAATTATTACTTATAAAGCCCTACATGGTATTGGACCTGGGTACTTGAGAGACCGCCTTCTGCCGATTACCTCCCACAGACCCATTCGATCCCACAGATTAGGCCTCCTCTGTATTCCATCTGCCGGCCAATGTCGGCTGGCGACTACTCAGAGGAGGGCCTTCTCTGTGGCTGCTCTGGCCCTTTGGAACGAGCTCCCCATGGAGATTCGGACCCCCTCCACCCTTCGGGCCTTCCGGACGGCCGTGAAGACCTGGCTGTCCCAGCAAGCCTGGGGTTGAGTTCCCCCCCACTCGAATTTGCTGTGTCTGTTGTGCTTTTAAATTGTTCATATTGTCTGATTGTTTTTGTCTTACTTTTTGTAATTTCCCCTCCCTTGGCTTTTGTTCAGCCATCCTGGGTCCCTTCGGGGAATAGGGCAGCCTACAAATTGAATAAACTCCAAACTGTGTAGGTGAACCTCAGTTTGAGTGAATATAGCATTGCCTCCTCAATCAGAGCTCTAAAATTGATGGTGGCTGCTGTCTTGTGGTCTCCTTGTGAGCAGCAACTATCTGGAGAACTTGTGGTTCTCGGGTTCTCTCCTTGTCTGGAGAGCAATTATCAAAAAGCTGGACTGCTTGCCTGGTCTTCATTCTGCCATGACTATCAATTCTGCTAACAGTTCCCCTTTTCTTTCCTGGAATATCATTAAAGTCTTGGCAAATTCTAGGCTTGAAACATGATATGGAGGTTATTTTGTTCATGAGTTTATGAGCAGGCAAAAATGTTTGAGCTTGAGTACAATGATGTGATTGGTTGTGTCTATAAAGGGAGAGGTGGTGTGATGGACTACAGCAAAGCCAGTTTTCCCAGAATTAGGAAAGCCCATTCCAAGAATAGAGGGTGAGACAAGAGCAACAGAGCCTGGAGTTAAATCAGAAAAGAGGGAGAGAATTTGGATAGCCATCCTCTAGAATTTTCCAGGGTATATAGGTAAAATTAGAGTGGGATTGTCAGACTAACTAAGTTTCTGTCTATATGGTTTCAGCAAATAACTGGATTTTGGCTTGATTGTTCAATGACACTCATTGGCTGAACTTAAGAATGACTGAGTTATAGCTTGGGACTCAAGAAATTATTTACTCAACTATAGTCTCCAATTAAAACTATCACAACAAAGTATGAAAATGCAACCAATTATTTCTAGGATCTTAGGTATTGAAATGCATAAGGGATAATATCCCAAGTGATATAAAAAGAGATTTAAGATCTCTGCCCCCATTTACAAGTTTTGTAAGAGCAAAAAAGCAACTGAATCAACTCCAGGTATGTTTGCTAATTCACAATAAGATTTATTTAAATGTTGAGATTAGCCTTTACACACTGAATATTTATAACAATCCATATGGGAAATATTACTGAGAAGTTTCTGAACTGTATTAAAATCAGAGGCAATCTTAGTTTTAGACTTCAATGGATTTATAAAGATTTGTATTTTTCAGATATTAAAACTCTCTTAAGACTTGATTCCAAATTGATTGTTTTGCTGTAAGAAAAGAGAAAATGCATACATAAGAATTAATGCAGATCAAATGACTAGTATCAGAAAGATTCATTGAACAAGACTAACTCATCCACACCTTAAGGAATTCTTTCTTAATGTCTGATCTAAGCATTACTAAATTTTATTTAATCTAATTAAACTGAATCACTCCAATTTGAGACCCATTTAAATCTAAATAAGAATAAGACATCACCTAGAGGCAGAATTAAGAAAACGTATCAAAGAGTGGCAGGAAATTGTTTGGATCATTGTCATGAAAATGGGAAGAGATATGCTTCCTGCCTTCTTGTCTATGGGGTGAATTGTCCAAGGGAGTTTTTCAGGATTTCCCATTTGAAGACCAGCCTCCATGGCTTATGTCTATCCAAACATCATCTAAACTCCATCATGAGAAGTTTGGATATTCTTTGTGGAGAAAAAAACACATATTTATGACAGACATTGTGTCTTTTGAAGGAACATCATACCTAGGTATCCATTTTGCTGTTTCAATAAGTGTGATTTCTTGTCTTCTCAGAAAGTGCATAAGATTTTATCTTCATCCATCTTGCTTTATTAGGATGTCTAAGGACTTCTCCTTGACAACAGTCAGTCAGATGAAATCACAATACCTGCTTTTCACCCTGCCTCTTAAAAAGAGGTGTTGTGAGGTTCTGAATTAAAAATAATCTCAGCCAAATATCTGAAATTTAACCAAACTTACAGAGTGGGTTTTATTGATCCTACAGTTTCAAGATTTAATAAATTAACCAAATTATCCTGAAGAGGCACCAGGCACAGATTTGACATACAGAGCTTTTGGTTATCATGATGAATGATTTATACTAGTAGAGACATCAGGAGAATGTAGCCACCTTGGTACATCTGCCTCTTTCATTGTGTTTTTACATCATTGATCATGGAGCAATAGCAATGAACATTAGAATAGAATAGAATAAATAGAATAGAATAGAATAGAATAGAATAGAATAGAATAGAATAGAATAGAATAGAATAGAATAGAATAGAATAGAATAGAATAGAATAGAATAGAATTCTTTATTGGCCAAGTATGATTGGACACACAAGGAATTTATCTTTGGTGCATATGCTCTCAGTGTACATAAAAAACAAGATATATTCATCAAGAACCTTAAGGTACAACACTTAATGATAGTCATAGTGTACAAATAAGCAATCGGGAAACAATCAATATAAATATAAATAGTAAGGATACAAGCAACAAAGTTACAGTCCTGCAGTCATAAGTAGTGATTGGAGGCATTGCTTTGCAAAAGTTGAACTCTTGCCTTTTAAATGTCTCTAGAAATGTCTCTATTGACTAATATTTCAAGTTGTTATGATTGAAATATCGGTCTAAAATTTATTTGTTTGTTTGTTTATATATATCCTGCCTTTATTATTTTTGCCAATAGCTCAAGGCAGTGAACTTATCCAATGCACCTTCCATCTTCTATTTTCTTCACAACAATACTGTGTGATGAGTTGGACTGAGAAAGAGTGACTTGCCCAAGGTAAATAAACAGATTAATTGAATATCTTTACCTACTATATCTTTGGCGCCACATAAAAAGAGGTTCAACTATCAACACAGGCAAGGGACACCCTAAGTATAGGAAGGTAATATTTGGGAGACAAGGAAGAAAAATATGGAAACACAAACACATGTTTTATTGCACCATAAAAGGACATGAAATTCCATGTTGATAGAATATTGAGAGCCATTGAAATCAAGACTCTTTTAATGGCTAATTGAACCTGAAATCTAGGACCCAAAGAAACAAAATTGGAAAATGGTATGGGAATTTCATGTGCTTTACTACTGCCAAATTACCATCTACCTTCTGAAAGGAATATTTGGATAAATGGTACCTAAAATCAAAAATCTGGAGCTTTCAAATCATTCTCCTTTTTAGGATATATTGCACAACTTAGAATGTGTGGAAGAAGAGGAATTATGGCTGCCAGCAGACATAAATTCATTAAAATTTGACACAGAGTTTTATAGCAACATATTACTCTAGCTTCATTACTTAACTGAAACAGGAAATGAAGCATAGATAGATAGATAGATAGATAGATAGATAGATAGATAGATAGATAGATGGATGGATGGATGGATGGATGGATGGATGGATGGAT